>NC_135809.1:53663406-53988530 GCF_964213995.1 Mustelus asterias
GCTAACATTCCATCTAAGGCCCTCCTAACAGTTACAAGAGCCAAGCCTGGCCCAATCATGCAGGTGCTAACGCGGCTCCTCACACTGCATGAATTCTGCAGTGCTCCCTACAATGGCCACCCTTCGCGTGAAGGTTATGAGGATGCTTTTCCACTGTCTGTCTGAATTTCAAGCCATTCCTGGCAGCTAGGGCACCAGATATCCAGGTGCTTGCAATCATGTCTATAGTTCAAAGGTTCCCAAAGGGGACCCCCTCACAGCCACCTTTATACACCCTGTGCCTGCCATGGCGAGGATATGCCAACAGTTGGCAGCCCATTGAGGTGGCACATAGCACCGGGGATGGTGTCAGGTTTGCAGCATTCAGACTCATGGGTAAATCATGAGAGTGAGGAGCCCAAGATGGGTAACCTTACGGACTATCTCCGTCTCTCCTGCCCTATGTCCCTGGGCAGGCCACTACATCCATTTCAACATGGCCTGGGCCCAACAGGGTGCCCGAGCTCAGGCTTCGCCATCTCTAGGATGCCCCATGTGCAGGGGGCTGTTGACGGAATGCAGGCCCCATATGATCAAGGGATGCCCTTTATCAATCGGAAAGGGTTCTACTCCCTTAAAGTGCAGTTAGTGTGTGACCACCTGGCTAACAGTATGCAAATATACGCACACCGCCCAGGAAGCATGCTCAACAGCTATATCCTGCTCAGCTTGTTCAAGAGCCACCCCAAACTATCAGGATGGTTCATGGGGCACCCACTGAGGCCATGGCTGATGATGCCAGGGAGGAGGTAGGCCGAAGGGCCTCTCTTGCGCAGAATGATGCTCTGAGCCTCCAAGCGTACAGTCGGGGTACAAGACTCCCTGTGGAAGGCAGATCATAGATAGGTTAATCACAGCTGTGGAGTGCAATAACATTTATTAGTGAATTTGGAAATTGACAGTTACCAAAACCCTAATTAGTTCATGCCTTCACCCATGCCCTACAAGTTCTAAACCTTACATGGCCTACCACTACGACTAGGTGCCCCCAGATGCACATCAGAAGTGGTGATGGTCAGCTGTGTTCCCCCCCGCAGCTGACGTTCCGGGGTCATGAATGCAGCTATGCCACCCTGTTCAGCCCGTTGCCCGTGAGGTGCAGTGTGTCAGAAAAGGCTGGGTCTCCTGGGTGGAAGGCCCTGCATGGTTTCCAGCGCTTCTTCCTCCCTTGGGGTGCCCATGGGCCCCTGGGGCATTCCATGGGACAGTTGGAGGGCTGCAGTGAGCTCCAGAGGCCTCTGCATCACCCAGCATTGCCAGTCCTGGAGGCCCAACTGTGTCTGCACCATGGTATGCAAGCCCTCAGCAATAGTCCTCTGAATCTAGATCGATCTCTGGATCCCCTCAGCGATAGCTGCCTGAGACTGGGCCAAGCTTTGGAGCCCCTTGGCAAGTGCCCTCTGAAACTGGACCATGTTCATCTGGCAGTAAGGATACTTCAGTTGCAAGCAATAAAATAACTAACTTCATCAAGTAAATCAAAGAAAAAGGTTTAATAAAGAAACTTCATTATACCAACACTCAAGCCATATCCTGGGCCACACAAGCTCCCCACAATCCCCATCTGCTTCCTATTTATACCAGGTCAGCTGGTCAGTTGACCACCACATCATTTTGCCATTGGTTACATTGTCTACTGGGTCAGTTGACCCTCACAGCATGTTACCATTGGTTACATTATAACAAATTCCAATGTTATCATTAGTTACATTATAACAGGCCAAGCTCTTGAGACCCGAAGCTATGGCTTGCTATGTCTTGAGCATGCCCCCAAGGCCCTCAGGCTTGATCTTCTGGGACTCGGCCATAGCTTGGACCCTGCCACCCAAGGTGACCATTTCCTGCCCCAACTTTCCACTGCGGTCACCACCATTGCAATGTTGGCCTGGGTGCCACGCAATGTCGACACCACGTAAGGCACCTAAAGGCTGTGGGACTCCTCCAAACAGCCGTACAGTTGCTGGAATGTTGCTGACAGCCCCTTCTGCAATTCCTAACTCTGCCTCTGCATCTCCAGCAGTTTTGGGAGAACTGATCCCTTGCAGCTTGGCATCTGGCTGGAGGCCAGCTGTGTCCTTGACCCTGGCAGTCTTCCACCTGCTTGAGCCTTTGGATATTCCTGCCTCCACCTGATGTGCATCTATGGCTGTGTGGTGCTCACCAGTAAGTACCCCAGAAGCATTACCACTAACATGTCCCACCGAGGTGACTGTATCTGTGTTGGTGGATGGTGGATGCCTGTGTTGAGTGCTCAGAACTGTCATAGGACATAGGAATTAGGAGCAGGAATAAGCAGTTCATCCCTTCAGGCCCGCTCCGCCAGTTAACATGATCATGGTTAATCTTATCCTGGTCTCAACTCCACTCCTGTTCCCCATAGCCCTTTATCCTGCTTTTCATCAGAAACATATCTATTTCTTTCTTGAATGTTTTAATTCTGCCTCCACTGCACTCTGGGAGCAGAGAGTTCCACGGAGAGCTGTACTCTCCCCCGCCGTGTGCTTCTTGCCAGGCACTGTACCCTCCTCCTACTCCACATGCTTCTTACCCTGCACTATACTCTCCCTCTCCCCTCGTCCCCCCAGTCCACATGCTTCTTGTCAGGCGTGGTACTCTCTCCCTCACTCTTCTCAATTCTTGCCATGCACTGGTTTTCCCACCGGCTGCTCGTGTTTTCTCAGAGCTTTCTGCAGGGCTTTCCTTCAAGATATCCTTGGACCTTCCCTTCGGGGTATCAAAGGGGGGGCGGTCACAGCCGAAGTGCTGAGTCCTGATTTCCCAGCCTAATTGGGGTTGTCTCTGCAAAAGAAGACACATGGGAGGGACAAGTGTCTGGGCAGATTACAACTTACTTGAGATAGGTCATACGAATGAAGGTTTGTGGCTCCTTACTTCTGTGGTACACGCCGACCTGGCTGTTGGTCACGGTTCTTTTCTCAGCCACCCCTCAGAACTCCATGGCATGCTCCTCAAAGGGTGTCAGGAGACACAGATTGGGGACCCCACTGCTGATCTTATGCTGCTCCCTCCTGTTATGGGCCATCTTCTCCTGTGGGAACAGGAGGGGGGATTGAAAACCTATTGGCTGGAAGGGTGCAGGGTGTTGGGGGTGGATGCAATTGGGTGGCGTATATCAGGACCCTGCCTTGACAAGCAGGGGTTGTGACAGTGGGTGCCAAAGGGATTGGAGGAAAATGCTGTGGGTTCAGGTGCTGGAAGGCCAGGGAGTGGATTGACGTGGACATTCCAGACGTGACATATGTGCCTGATGACAGCACAGGATGGACATTCATCCTTGCTGCCCAAATGAGGCAGCTCATTTTCTTGCTGCACTGGCTGCCGATCCTCTGTGTCAGTGCTTGGACACTGACAGCCGCTGCCACCGCTGCCCAAGCTCCATTGCCAGCCCAACCCCATGGTCATTGACCATCACGGGGAAAGGTGGTGGCCCTCCTCTCACCACGGCATCCAGCAGTCATCCCAACACTCCGTGGAGCTGCTCTTCGCAGTACCATCTTCTCGCTATGAGTATAACGCTCGTGTTTAAATGCAGCTTCCTCTTGTTAACGTGAGGGGCGGGGGGGGTAATCCCACCCGAGAGGCCGGCATCAGCTTGCTGAGCGGGCCACTGCACATGCGCCAATCTGTCAGTAGGGAGATCGACACATGCGCACTGCCATCCCTCCTCCCCCTCCCCAACTTCACCATCGACCTCCTGATCGCCAGTGTC
Organism: Mustelus asterias; assembly: GCF_964213995.1. NCBI lineage: Eukaryota > Metazoa > Chordata > Chondrichthyes > Carcharhiniformes > Triakidae > Mustelus > Mustelus asterias. The sequence continues at coordinate 53,667,176 of NC_135809.1, forward strand.
CCAATGACTCCCACCCCCTTGGCACTGCCCGAAGCCCAGTGGGCAGTGCCGGAAATTCAGATTTCCATATGGTAATCAGCCTTGCACTGATGTCCGGTCAAGGCTGATTACATTAAAGGGCCTGGGAAAGTCGCAATCGGCTGGACGCCGGTCACAACTCCCACTATAGGCTCCTCGCTGACATTTCCCAGCCCACTGCACTATTCGAGCAGCGCAAGGGTCAGGGAAATTGCACCCATTGAGAGGCGAAGCTACGGAATGATTTGAAAATATGGATGAGAATTTTAAAATCAAGATGTTGCTTGACCGTGAATCAATGTAAGTCAGCAAACACACTGGTGATGGCAAAACAGTATTTGCTGTGAGTTAAGATACAGGTTGCAAAGTTTTGGATGACCTCAAGTTTACAGAGGGTAGAATGTGGGAAGCCAGTCTGGAGTATATTGTAATAATCAGATCTGTAGATAACAAAGGCATGAATGAATCTATCAGCAGCAGATGAGCTGAGACAGGGCAAAGCGAGGCAATGTTATGGCAATGGGACAAGTGGTCTTATAGCGATGACACAAACATGATGTCGAAAGTTCATCTCAAAAGAGACATTGCAATCCCGTTGCGCCAAACAGCCTCCTTCTTTGTATTAGTATTCCATGATTCTCAGTTGTTAGAAATCTGAGTAATGAAGTTACATTCCTCCTCAAGATCGAGGGATGCAACAGTGTTGCAATATTGACCTTCTGCTACTCATAGCCCTTGGGAAAGGAAATTGAGGTTTGGATAGAAAAAAAATGTTTAAAGCAGGTAATCTCAGTATGTTAATTTCTCCCTTTCTTTTTTAAGTTAATGCCAATGTTAGAACTCAAAATATTAATTTACGTTTCTTACTTGTATTTTAAGATACAAAGAAATAACTAAAGCTTCTCAAATCTATTTAACAAAATAATACACTTTACTTCATTTGCTACGCTGCTGTCCAAACATCCACTTGATTGAGACCCCTCCACTCGCTTCACTCTTGCCGCTACTGGCATATTGAATGGCGGAGAAGGCTTGAGCGGCCAAATGGCCTATTCCTGCGCCTAATTCTTATGCTTTTCTAAGGGAGTATATCCATCCATCGCACACAACACAAAGAAATGTAATAATTTAACACAAGTGTGCAACGGTTCAGTAAATTGGTATTTTAATGTTTTCATCCAGAGACAAAAGGCTGAATTTCCCGTCCTGTCCACCACAGGAATTGTAGCAGGCAGGGGCAGACTGTGCAAAGGTCTGTTGACCTTGGGTGGGAATTTCCGGCCTTGGGGCTAGCACGGCCAGAAAATCCACCCAAAATGTTTTTTTTTCCCAGTGTCATCAGGGCAAGTGGCAATAGCATGCTATGCATAGGAAGTGAAGGAATTTTTTTTAGAAATTGCCAGGCAAAACACCCAAACATTCTTGGATAATTTTCAAATGGCTGAAGAGTACACTACATCAACATAATTATATTGACCAAGTGCACAGATGTCATCTTGCATAGGAAACAGGTAACTTCACAGGATCTTTAGTGCAGGAGGCCATTTGGCCCATTGAGTCTGCACTGGCTCACTGAAAGAGCATTTTACCGAGTCCAACTCCCCTACCTTATCCCCATTACCTTTCACATTCTGTCTTTTCAGATAGCAATCCAATTCCCTTTTAAATACCTTGACTGAACTAGCTTCCATCACCCTCTCAGGAAGTTTGTTCCATACTCCAACAACCTTGTGGTGAATGATTTTTTTCCCCCGCAAAACATTTATTTCTCTTACCAATTATTTTGAATCTGTGCCCTCTAGTTCTTGACACCGTGGAGTGGGAACAGTTTCTCACTATTTACCCTGTCCATACCCCTCAGGATCTTGAATACATCTACCACCTCAGCCTTCTTTTCTCCAAGAAAAACACTGTGGCACAGTGGTTAGCACTGCTGCCTCACAGCACCAGGAACCTGGGTTCAGTTCCTGACTTGGGCATTGTCTTTGTAGAGTCTGATGTTCTCCCCATGTCTGCGTGGATTTCCTCCGGGTCCTCCAGTTTCCTCCCAGTCCAAAAGATGTACTGGTTAGGTGCATTGGCCATGCTAAATTCTCCCTCAGTGTAATCTAAGAGATTATGCTTCATGTGTAAGCCAAACAGTATCATTTAAGTATCATGACTGATTAGATCTCCTCCTCATCCTGACTTTTGCCTTTCCACATAGGTAGTTGGCTATGCATCAGAACTAATCTTTCCTCCATCTGCCCAGGGGTACAGAAGTCAATTGTTATGCATCTACTGGAGCTTCAACTGAGATCAGCTCATTTCACCCTTCTCTTTTATACAACATCTTTAAAATGAGGTCAATGTTGATTTCACAACAAGACATGTTAAGTTATTTATATTTTGACACCTATTTGGCTATATGGGCCTAAATTTTACATCACCTATGTGAGCGCTCCCAATGTCTTCATAGTACATTGTGATATTATACTGGGCGAACATTCCCTAATGTTGGCAGTCTGCTTGAGATCAAAGAACCATTAAAGGCTCTTTCCTTCCTCCTTCGAGAAAGAACCTGCTCAGCCACATGGTCATGATGATGACCCAGCAATGAGGCAACATTTGGAAGCTAGGAAGACCAGGGATGCCTTGATTCAAGGGAGCTTCCAGTATGCTGCCAAAGTCAAATCATTGGAAAGATGCAGTTATATTATTTCTCAGAGCTCATGAAGCCCTCTTGATCAAGAAACTATCATGCCCAATCACTATGAGCGATGAGTTGAAGGCCTTTTATCTTACTGACACAGAAAATACAAGGACCCGTGACATGAGACTACATTTTAATACAGTGATGTGTGACAGCAAAGTAAAACACGAGACAAGTGATAATGAAAAAGACCTCACCCATGATATCCCTTGTGTTTACAGGGATTTCATGAATTGCTTGTAAGCGCTACATCTTGGTGCTCCCCAGTCGCCAGCAGCTGCATTGGAGACAGGCTGCTGACCCTGATATCTCTGGTGGCTGTCTTCTGGTCGCTGGTGCCTGTGAGGGCCCCAACAGAGTGGGAGAGTCCTGCACACTGGTAGAACACTCCTCTGTCATTACATACTGTTTGGCTTACACATGAAGCATAATCTCTTCGAGGTTTGTCAATTCCTGTGACACAACACCGCATTTTCAGGAAAGAGGATAAAATTAAAGTTGTGTGTCAGTATACAAATATTGTGTACCACAAATATAGATATTTGATTTCAACTGGACCATAAAGAGATTAGCAATAAGATCCTTTCAGTTAAGTTTTAGTTCAGATGCAATGGTCACTGGCAATGTGGCGACTGTCATCATTGGAAGCACCTTGAGAAGAGCCCCAAGATGCATGGCGCTGCAGGTCTTCCATCAAATGAGATTTGCTTGTACCTCCCTGTTCACCTTAGATGGACAAGCAGCCAGCAGTCACTAGGTGCCTCATCTGTCTCTCACATTGGCTGTGCCCTGCTAATGTTACTGCCAGTATTTGGACTCGCAGGACTGAACACATTTCCCAGAAATGCCTGATCGAGTTCCTGGAGCTGGCGCTCCATAACAGTTGCTAACCTCTCAATGGAGGATACTGTACATTCAGAGAAAAGGGTCAACTCAGTGCTCATACTCCACATGAACTTCTCCATTTGTTGAACCATGGCATGCAAACCCTCAGGAATTTCTGCCAGATCTCCACGTACATCCTTTATCTGCTACCTGTAGATAACTCCAGAGGCTCATCATCTGCCTAGGCTCAGCATCCTTCGATTGTCAAAGATCTGGGAACTCTCAGTCTCCAACAGCTCCTCAAGCAAATGTGACACACCTTCCCCAGTATGTGCAACCATTTTTGCTGGAGTGCTCAAACCCACCAAATGCCTGTAGCTGAGATGTTGCAAGATGCAGAGTAAAGATATGGTGCCAGTGCATCTGACGGTTCCTTCCCCTACGATGTTAATGGAGGGCCTTGCCGGATCATAAGCTGGTTTTAAAGATGATCCCTCTGATGGTGGGAAAGCAAGTGTAAGCATCCATGAGCATTTCAGATTCAGAGTAGGTGACTTCAATTAGATTGTGCAATTGGGCATGCCAATCAAATATTTCCGTAAGTAAAAAACAAAGGATTAATGGAAGTCACCTGGCAGTCTTTCACACATTAACCTCTATTTTTGAGACCCTCCCCCAACTAATGTGTGTCCACTCCTGACCTGTGGTTACGTTCCCAGCTGGAAAGATCCCAGAATGGAACCCTGGCTCAAAAAACTAACTTTTAAAAAATAAAATGTGAAGGAATAGAGTCACAGGTCCACTAATTAATTAACAAAGAAAAAAAATGTATTAAATTTTTAAAAATTGGGATGATGATACAATACTCCTTTACTGTCCCTTATTTTACAAATACGCACATTTAAGATTAACATGGATTACAAAGTACATCTTAAACTACAATGGTCTCAGTAACACAAAGCCGCGTTTAGGCACACAAGATGATTGTGGTCAAAAACACTCTCCACTCTAAACCCTAATTGAATGTTTGTGGATGTCTCCTCAGAATTCCCCAGATGATTGACACATGGGTGCTTCCGAACTCCACTCTCCAAAAGCATGCTTTAAAATCTCCTTTCGCAATAATGCCTTCCATCAGCGGTTTGCATTCTGATATCCAGTCCAGGTTTTACACTACCCCCTTTAGGATTTGTCACGACTACTGTACAAACTATTCACAATTGCTTTAACTTGCAATTCCCAGGTGCTATTAAAATAGCATCAGATTTGATTTACCTCTGAAGTCTGCTTTCCTACATTATATCTGGTTACTGCAATTGTCTCCAATTCCGAACAATTCGTTTACTCTTCCTTGAATTATTCTCAATAATAATTTTGTCTCTGTTCTCTTAATTTCAGTCATCTTAAGACATTCTTTCTGTCCTAAATCCCTGGTTATCGGGACAGTAACTGGTTATTTGGGAAGCTTGCCTCTTTGCAGCTCCCATCATGTTCAGCCTTTCTCCTGGCAGAGTCGAGAGATGCTCACTCCCTGGTGTCTTGTTTTCAACTGCAATCAAATTCAGCTAAACTAAGAACAAAAAAGTTTTTTTGTCCCCTCAAAAGGGTCTTCAGTTGCTAAGCAAGACACACATACATCTTCTGGCCTATTTCCTCTTCATACCATAGCCCTCTCTAAGCAATAATAGAATAACAGTTGGAATTGAAACCAACCCCACACATGCAAACACCTTTGTCCAGCATGAATTTAACTATAGGTTTTACCTTCCTTCCACAGAAACATTAAATTAAACTCACTTAAATCTATACCTTATTTCTTATGCAAATATAAATCCCTTAAAACTACCTTTGTTTTCCTATGTAGGTGTAGAGTTTTGATTTATTTTCGAGTGTTGGTTAGGACCAGCAGTTGGGGTGCCAATATACACACATATTCTTTACTGTCTCAAGAGGGGCCAGATACACAAATAATGCACAGGATAATCTAAATAAGAAATGGGGAAGGTCATTGTGACATTGTCTAATTGTCCCAAACTACCTCAGTGCAGAATATACATACATTATTTACTGTCTCTGGAGGGACAATATCAAGTTCCTGCATTGCAATTACTCTACAAGAACACAATTATCAGAGGGTATTATGCGGAGGCCTTTGCCTACTTAATACCATTAAGTTGTAACTGATAACGAAAACCTATATAAACTGTGTTCATTTGAATCTCGTTGGAGAAGCACCTGGATGATCCAACATTGGCTCCCTGCATGCGTCATAAAGACACCACTTTTATAACAGAGTATTTCTAGGACCTTTCACCTAACAGCATATAGACCCAGGCAGCCTTCGAGGACACAGGAAAATGTACCAACTTTAGCTTGCAGCTTTACACCCTCAAGCCCCCCCCCCAAATGGAAGCTTACACATAAACATTGATTCAAGGTGACAATGGGCTTCATTACTCACCCTTGCAGAGCAGAGAAGGTAATTGACCCTCTTCCGGCATTGTACCCGTGTCTTTTGTTTGACCCTCCAGCTGCTGGTCAGATGTGGGGGCATCACTGCCTGTGGGCACTCATCCAAACAGTCATCAGAGTAGCGAGGGATAGCTTGCTACAGCCATTTCCAAATCTTCTTCCATGGCTTGCAGCTACAGATGACATTGCCCTATTCCTTGACCAAATTCCTCCTGTCTTTCAATCTCCAATGAAAAAATTAAATTTCAAGATCCATGGCCCTCTCTTCCAGAATTTCACTCCATAAACTTCTCTACCTTGTGCTTTGAAACTGTAGAGGATCAGAAGGACCTTGTGGTCCGGGTCCATAGGACTCTAAAATCGGCCCCGCAGGTGGTTAAGAAGGCGTATGGTGTACTGACCTTTATCAATTGAGGGATTGAGTTTAGGAGTCCGGGGATAATGATGCAGCTATATAAGACCCTCGTCAGACCCCACTTGGAGTACTGTGCTCAGTTCTGGTCGCCTCATTACAGGAAGGATGTGGAACAGATTGAAAGGGTGCAGAGGAGATTTACAAGGATGTTGCCTGGATTGAGTGGCATGTCTTATGAGGATAGGCTGAGGGAGCTCAGTCTTTTCTCCTTGGAGAGACGTAGGATGAGAGGAGACCTAATAGAGGTATATAAGATGTTGAGAGGCATAGATCGGGTGGACTCTCAGAGGCTTTTTCCCAGGGTGGAAATGGCTGCTACGAGAGGACACAGGTTTAAAGATGCTGGGGGTAGGTACAGGGGAAATGTTAGGGGGAAGTTTTTCACACAGAGGGTGGTGGGCGAGTGGAATCAGCTGCCGTCAGTGGTGGTGGAGGCAAACTCAATAGGGTCTTTTAAGAGACTCCTGGATGAGTACATGGGACTTAATAGGATGGAGGGTTATAGGTAGGCCTAAAAGGTAGGGATATGTTCGGCACAACTTGTGGGGCTGAAGGGCCTGTTTTGTTTTGTGCTGTAGTTTTTCTATGTTTCTATGTAAACCCCATGCCCACAGCTAATTCTACTGAAGTGGACCCCCACCTCCTCTGAAAATTAATTTCACATTGACTGGCTGTTAATTGGCCAGCTAGCACGTGATTGCTGTGGGCTGCCAATCTCAAGTGGGAATGGAATTGACATGTTTCTAGGCCCGCCAATCACATGCATATACTGAGGGAAAAATTAAGGCCATAGAGTGGAGGGCAATGGCAAAACACTGCTCCAAGAAACAGCTCAGTTTGAAGCATCAGCAAACAACGTGCCAAGGACATGTGTTCAAGCAGAGCACACATGAATGAATGATCAACATAAAGCACTTAAAACAATCCGTTAAGTTGATTCTATTACACCTTTATCCTGTTCCCTTTCAGTTACTTCGGAATATGTAGCACCATTAAAGAAAAATTACATTTTCAACCTTCTAAATTAATTAAAAGGATCTTCTCAATGCTGCGTGCAGAGCAAAACATATTCCCTTGTTTCTGCTCAATGCCTCCTTCAATTGTTCTAATACAAAAATGAGCATAAGATGGAAACAGATCATGAGTAACAGCCCTTCTGCTCCAAGAATGAATTATTAGCCCAATCTTCGGCTACTCTTCTAAACTGAGTACAATGGTCACCTTATGCCATGTTATAGTCAGTATTGTGCTGTGGACACCCATACACTAAGAACTGGGTTGTGACTGTGCAAATTTATTTTATAAAGCACCCCTACAGATCACAATAAAGATACTTTGATTCCAACAGTCAAATTGGATTTTAACAAACTCTACAGGTAACAGGACAATTTGAACACCCCAATGCCCACTAAAACTCGTGAATATATTTTTGAAAAATCATAATGCTTTACACCCTGCAGTACATAAAAAGAAAAAAGGTCAATTAGAGTGCTCTTTCCTTAATAATGACCCAAGATTGAACATTAAAATTTCTATGTTTCTTCACATGCCTCTTGTCATCTCTGGATGCATCAAGTTTGATTTGTGCTAACACAATAATCCCTCTATCACTTCAATACTGAAAACAAAATCCCATTATGAACAATTTTAAATTTATACAAAATTCCAATACTTTAATTACAAATAAAAAGCTTCTCAGTGCAGAAATCTAATAGGTAACGTTGATGATAAAACTGGAAAATCGTAAATTTAGATAAATGTAATTTCTAATGCTATAGTTGGTCTTCTGGGTTACAAGTTGGATTTCTCCACAACACAAAGTAGATTATTCTGTATAACAAAAAGTTTCCCTATTAAGAAACAGATTATTTTGTATTATGTGGCTGATAAATTGTTCATTCAAATTGATGGAGGAAGTGATATCAAAAATTAATAAATTATTGAGAATTGCAACGTTTCAAGTATAAAAAAACAAAGCTCACTTAAAGGAATACTCTAGAATTATAATAGCTTTAACATCAGGCATTTTTATGTATACTGGCTGCTGGATACCTGCCTATGTACAAGAGCTCTCATGCTTCTTACCAAAGTGTCCATTCTTCACGTGCAGTCGTAGAGAGAGTCTCACAGATCATTTTGCAGTTGAGGGCGTCCTTGTTAAATCAGAGTTTGCTACATTTGGTATCCTCGCATGCATTTTCTGACAACAGTGAATATAGTCAAAAAGTAAGAATCCTGGTTTGTCTCTCTGCAGCTCTAAGTTCCAAGGCCATACATAGATGGCCTACTGTTGTTCCAGCCAATTCAACACAAATTACAAATCAAAGATTCCTCTTGCTCTGTACAGATCACAACCACAGTGGGTAACACAAGGGGATGCGTTGGCCTAGTGGTATTTATCGCTAGACTTTTAATCCAGAAACTCAGCTCATGTTCGAACCTTGCCTCGGCAGATGGTGGAATTCAATAAAGAAATCTGGAATTAAAAATCTACTGATGACCATGAAACTTGTCAATTGTCGGACAAAACCCATCTGGTTCATTAATATCTTTTAGGGAGGGAAATCGGCTGTCCTTACCTGGTCATGTGACTCCAGAACCACAGCAATGTGTTTGATTCTCAACTTCCCTCAGGAATGGCCTAGCAAACCACTTGGCTCATGGGCAACTAGGGATGGGCAATTAATGCTGGCCAGCCAGTGATGCCCATGTCCCACAAATGAATTTTAAAAAAACATGTTCCTCAGTGAGTCATCAGGAACCCAAAGTACCACTTTTTCCCCCTTAACTTTTCAGTACCCATTCACAGATAACACAGAAGATGTTAACCACCATATTCTCTCAAACTTTATTTTTCTAACTGGATTGGTGGTGAACTTCTCACAAGCAGTCAAATAAGAGACTACTATAGATCTTGACCCTAGGATATTCCCTTAAGTTTTTCCATTGGAAATATTCTACATGGTTCATTTACACTAAGAAACTCTTTAAGAATTCAACCCATATTGATCTCAGAAATACACACCCAATTACAAATACTATTATGTAAGGATTATACTATTGAGGTCAATATAGACTTACTTTATTGCCCATCATACATTTAAACATATATTTTGCAGTTCCAACTTAGACCATAAGTTTAAATATACTTAAACAACATTTCATTTCTGTTGCTAAATTCAGAACAATGGACATGTAAACTAATGGTTACAATTGTTATAAAAAATGGGCTTGGGAACAAATGCAGTTTATCATGGACTCCAGCTGTAAAATTATAAGTTTTTTGTGTGCTCTCCAGGAGCGGAATCATAATTGATGATGAACTTTCTCAGTTCTTCAATGCAACGTTCACCTATCTCACGCAAATTTTCTCTTAGTGAAAACTGTATTGTATTTTCCAATGATGGGTCTTTGTCAATAAGCATCTGAACAACCATGCCAAAGGTTTCACAGTCTTGTCTATACACCTGAAAGACAAAGTTAAAAGTTTTAAATTCAGAGTAACAAACCTGATTCTGTTATTTTAGTACAACATGATTTAGTTAAATAATTTTTGGAATAGTCACAGCTTTCACAAAAATATTAGTCATGTAATTTTATACAGAACTCAAATCAAAACACTGCACTTTAAAAGATAGATGTTTATCTCAAAGAAGACAGATGCATATGAATGTTTCTTTACAATTTATGGCCTTAGTTGTGAACAGTACATGATGCACTTTTTCAAACCTCTGTCTCACTCACACTATTACATTAAAGGCACTATTAAATTCATGTGGTTATTGTTGGTTGCATCTAAATATTAGAGATAGATGGAGTTTATAACGAAACTATCCAATTTTAACTGGAGTTCTGTGTGATTTCTGTCCAAGACCTTATTGTTTTACTTTAGATTTTTATACGAAGTATTAAAACATTTTATTTCTAATTAAAAGCTTAATATTGACTACAACATTATCAAATAACCAATAATTTACATTTTTCAATAAGTGTTTTTTGTCCTGTTTTCTGACTCGATGGGCAAATGGCCTCTTTCTGTACTGTAGGGATTCTATGATTCAAGTGGACTAGTCATCTAAAGTCATTAGAGGAATATAAAAACACTAAACAGCAAACATGCATCAGCAGCAAATATTTCTACACAGGGCACATTGAGACAAATGGGTTTTAAATTGCTGTTTAATACATTATGACTTATGTTGCATATTCTAAGAATGAATAGTTAATTATATAACCACTCTAAATTTACAGTTCGTCATTACTTTTCCACTTACACATTTGCTGGTTATTAATCTTTAGTATTTTGTAGCCTAAGTCACTGTCTAACAAAACATTTACTCTATGCCTAGAGTTAAGACCACTAGGATGCCTCTCATATAACCGGTAAATTAAATAAAGTAAATAAGGTTTTCTGTTAATTTTTTGGACTTGCTACAAATTACCTGGACATTGCCCACATAAAGGCTCACCCCAGGTTCCAGGTGATGGGGAAAGTAGTAGTGATCTCAGATGTTGAGCCCAAGAATAGTATCTTGGTTACTCCAAGTAAATGAATAGGTTTACTTAATTAGTTTATTGGGTAGAATAAATGTAGTTTTATTGTTAATGTTTTGCAAATTATTCTCCACATGTAATATTACACATGAATTGCTAAATTAAAAAAATCTCAGACCACACATATTGCACAAATTAAATGAATAAACTGCTTCAACTTTTAAACTTTTAAACATCACTCTTAATTTCCGTTTTCCCTAGTGAGCAATACAAGAATTGTTGTGTGGTCTATGTCTGTCTGCCACTGCTAATGTTAACTTTATTTTTTGGTTTCAAAACATGAACTTCTCATTTCCTGAGAAACTAATTACACTATATGGGCTCAGTAAAAAATAAGCACTAAAGAATAATAGTGCAGTATCTTACTTGATTAGGATAAAACATATTTGTAAATGAAAGTGTTAGCCAGATTTTTAATAAATAGCATTCTCACAAAGCAGTGTGATGTTTTTTTCTTTACTCAGATGTTAAATGAAATAACAATGTTAATACTGTTTCCAGCCTTAACTGGAAACTTACTTTAGATAAATCTTAACTGGGTTAGATTGTTGCTTATTGGCTACAACCCAAAGAACAGTAGGCATTATTATTTACAAGATAATAGTTCAGATTGTTACTACTGATCATCAAAAGTCCATTGCAACTGCTTTTTGTCCTCTGGTTGAAGTAATATTTCTATTATTGCAGATAATTATTTTCTTCCCATACATTTATGCTTCATCAACAGTTGGAGTGATCTTTCTCTGGTACAAAATAACAGTATTTACTATTATTTGTCAATCAAACCATTATGCCTAATCTTAAATTAACTCAATTTGCACTGTTGCATACCAGGATCCATAGCTAAAATATAATTAGAACAACAAACCCTACAGTTTGATCTGCCATTGCACACTGCTGCCTAACATAATTTTATACAAGGTTTCTTCCGATACTGATAAGCACCCCAACAATTATTTCTAAAAGAGTATACAATTTAAATTACTTCAGTTCATAGCAACTAAAGCTTTCAGTTATCTTTAAATGGTGCTAAAACAGTTGTGGCTGTAAATTGGAATTTTAAAATTTGTTTTTATAAACTTCATTTAAAATCCTGGGTAAAAAGCAAAACTTAAAAGATATTTCAGTAGCTTAACATTTAAAATGGCACACATTTTAGTAAGAAGGTGAAGCATAGAAAACATCTCAGCCAGTGCTCAGATTGTGATGTTTCTTGATTTCTTCGCATTAGAACTTGTTTTCACCATTAAACATTAAACAGTTTTTAATTAATAGTAGCGGCCTTAGCAACAAATTACACATAAAAAATAAATAGAAATGGATGTTTACGCGAAGAAATTAAATGTTCCAAGGAAAAATCTCAATTTGTTTAACCCTGTGGACTAGAAAATCTAGACCCTCCCTACACTTCATCTCCACACCTCGCTTGCCTCCTTTTGGCCATCTAACATAATGGATGGGATTCCAATTCCACATTTTCCTACATTATACTCCATCTGACAAATTTTTGTCCACTCGCTCAACCTTTCTATATCGGTCTGCTACCTCTTTATTTCCTCTTCAAAACAAGCTTTCCTAGCTATCTTTGTGTAATTTGCAAATTTGCCTTCACTCCCATCATCTAAGTCATTAAAATAATTGTAACAAGTTGAGGCCCCAGCACAGACCACTGCGGGAATCCACCATTACATCCTGCCAATCAGAAAAAGACTCATTTATGCATACTCTTTGTTTTCTGCCAGTCAGACAATCAACCTTCTATCCATGCTAATATGTTACCCTCCACCTCCACCATGAGCTTTTACTTTCCACAATAATCTTTGATGTGAAACCTTAAAATGTCTTCTGGAAATCCAAGTATGGTACATCTACAGGGGAGGCAGTGGCTCACATGCTTTGTTCTGAGAATGAGGTATACAAAATTATTAGGGGTAGGGAGAGAGTAGATAAGCGTGTTTCCCTTGGCAGAGTTCAAAAATCAGGGGTCACAGATTCAAGCTAAGTGGCAGAAGGATTAGAGGGGTCATGAGGAATTCGCTGCCTCAGTTGGTGGTGAAGGCAGAGACCCTAAACTCATTTAAAAAGTATCTGGATTTGCACCTTAAGTGCTGCAAGTTGCAGGGTTATGGGCCATGTGCCGGAAGATGGGATTAGAAATGGTCTTTGTATTGGCATGGACAAGATGGGCCAAATGCCCCCCTTCTATGCTATTGTTCTATGGTTCTAATGTGTTTTCACTGCCTCACAAGTGATTTTCAACTTTCCTGCTACCTTGAATTTTATTAATCTTGATCTTTACTTCCCTGTTGTCAGGCCTTCATGACAACATGTAGCTCTCTATTAGGGCTTTGATGAAGAAGTGAAGCAGCACCAGCATTCTCAGGAGCAAGAGGAGCTGGCTTCCTTAAATGCAGCTGTGCATCAGGAGGTTCAAACTTCCACGGCAGATAGTGGTCAACCTGCTTCCTAGTGGGCCAGGCAGGCACATACTAAAAGACGCCATCAAGGTCACCACAGTCCTTGATTTATTTACTTTACGTTCCTTTCAGATATCTGCTGGTGATATCTGCAGAATCTGAATGCACTAGCTGTATCTCCCAGGTGATGGATGCCATATTTGCCAGGACTGTTACCTATGTCCATTTTGTTGCTGATGAGGCTAGTTAGAAAAAGAGGGCTCTTGCATATGCTGCAGTGGCTGGATTCCTACAAGTATAGTAAGTCAAAGGCTGCACACACGCAAGACTCCCTCCAATCAACCAGTGGTATTTATTAATTGAAATGGATTTCACTCTACCAACAAGCAGCTGCTATGTGACTATCAGAAAGTTTTCATTCATATCTGTGCAATCTCTCTATCCTGGAAACTGTCATGATGCCTTCATAATGCACCAATCCCACCTCCCACAGATTTTCACACCTCCAAACAAAGTCAGTGAATGGCTTCCTGGAGACAAAGACCAGCAAACGTTTGGACATGGCTGATGACACCTGTGAAAAATGCTACCACCGATGAAAAGGAAGGTACAACATGGCCTTTATTGAAAGGTGCGATAGTAGCAATAAATAATTCTTGCTACAATTGTAAGGGTTTTGCTGATACCACATCTGAAGTATTGTGTGCAACTTTGGTCTCCACATTTAAGAAAGGATGTACTTGCAATGGGATGGTACACTAAGTTGGTCCCCGAGATGAGGGGGTTGTTTTATGATGAGAGACTAAGTAAATTGGGCCAATATTTTCTGGAGTTTTAAGAATGAGTGTCGATCTCATTGAAACATACAGGATTCTGAAGGGGTTTGATAGGGTAGATGCTCAGATTGTTTCCGCTGATCAAGGAATGTAAAACACGGGAGCACAGTTTCAGTATAAGGATCTGACTATTTAAAACAAAGAAAAGTACAACACAGGAACAGGTCCTTTGGCCCTCCAAGCTCTGCCGATCATGATGCCCTAACTTAAACTAAACTTAAGCTATGCCCTTACTCGGTCCATATCTCTCTATTCCCTCCCTATTCATGTACCCATCCAGATACCTCTTAAATGTTGCACCACCTCCTCTGGCAGCGTGTTCCAAGCACCCACCACTCTGCGTGAACAACTTCCCCCACACAACTTCCTTAAACGTTCCCCTCTCACCTTGAACCTGTGCCACTTTGTAATTGACACTTCCACCCTTGGAAAAAGCGTCTGACGATCCGCCCTCCCTATGCCTCTCTTAATTTTGTATACCTCTATCAGGTCTCCACTCAGCCTCTGTCTTTCCCGTGAAAACAATCCTAGTTTATTCAACCTCTCCTCAACATCCTCGAGACCAATAACATCCTAGTGAACCTCCTTTGCACTTTCGCCAAAGCTTCCACGTCCTTCTGGTAGTGTGCTGGCCAGAACTGCACGCAATACTCCAAATGCAACCTAACCAAGGTTTTATATAGCTGCAACATGGACCACGATTCTCCCAAAAGTGCTGAATTAGCGGGAAAACTGTTCTAAATCCCGACTGTTTTATCAGTTCAGCTTCTCACCCGAATCTCCCCACACTGTGCATTGCAGAGGTTCCAGTCATGAATATCATAAAAAACTCAGGGGGGCGGGGCCTATTCACACCAGAGTCTGACAGTTCTGGAACTCTGCACATGCACATGGCCCCGAACGGTCAGTCTCCCCGTTTGCTGGCCAGCCCGGGACCCCCGGAGTGCTGCCCCTCCAGCGTCCCCCCCCCCCCCCCACCCGATCCCGGCCCCCAGAACAATTCCCGGGCCAGCCCTGACCTCTCCATCCCAGAGCGGCCCGATGCACAGCTCCCCCCACCCTCCCACCCAAGCAGTGGCGATTCCCCCCACCAACCCTCCCTCCCCAGCCCACCCCAATCGCTGCCCTCCATCCATCCCAGACCCATCCTGTCTATAGAGTGGCAGCAGGACCCCCCACCCCCACCGATTGCTCCTAGGCTCCACCCACAATAGGCCCCACCTCCTTGGCACTGTCCAATGCCCGGTGGGCAATGCCAAGGTGCTGCCTGGGCACAGGCACTTTGCCCCTTGGGCGGTGCCAGGTGGTGCAGGTGGCACTGCCAGGGTGCCCATGCCCAGGGGTCACCACCCGACCCCCTGGGGGGCCCCCCGATTGCCTCCCCTTCATTCCAGCAGGGTCTCCCACTAGTTCCCCGAACTTGGGGAACTAGTGTAAGCCCCACTGGAATGAAGTACTCCTGGCGGGGTGGGAGACTCAATCGGGACCTGAAAGTTCCCGATAACGAACTGCTAAACATATTTAAAATACATTTTAAAAAGATTCAATGACTTACCTGCCTTCTCGCTTCCAGCGTGGTCTGACCGGCGACTATTCGCCGGCTCTGGGAGATGCGCATGAATTCCCGGCGCATGTGCAAATCCCAGTACAAGGCCGCCGACGGCATCTCCGACCGCGACCCACCAGAAAAGTTGTGGGTCGCGATGGGAGAATCGCAGCCATGATTTCCCAACTCTTGTTCTCAATGTCAATCTTTTTATTTAAACAATTCATCCAAGTACAAACCAAAATACATTACAATTTTGAATTACAAACCAGAATATAATAGTCTCACAATAATAAATTGTAAAATGACAACAAATATAACACAATGTCAACAATGAATATGCCATCCTTAATACAACAGCACAAACTAACATAGCACAGCAAATATGCTGTCCTTTATACAGTACAATTATACTCAATGTCCTAGCTGATGAAGGCAAGCATGCCATATGCTTTCTTAATCACCTTGGCCACCTGTGTTGCCACTTTTAGGCTACTGTGGACCTGCATACCCAGATCCCTCTGTATGTTAATGTTCTTAAGGGTTCTGCCATTTACAGCATAATTCACACCTAATTTTGATCCTCTAAAATGCATCACCTCACATTTGTCTGGATTAAACTCCATCTGCCATTTCTGTGCTCAAGACTCCAATATATCTATATCCTGTTGTATCCTCTGACAATCCCCGTCCGGCACTATCAGTAACTCCACCAATCTTCGTGTCATCCACAAACTTACTAATCAGACCCCCCACATTTTCCTCCAGATCATTTATATATACTACAAACAACAGAGGTCCGAGCACTAATCCCTGCGGAACACCACTAGCTACAGATCTCCATTCTGATAAACACCCTTCCACCGGTACTCTGCCTTCCATAACCAGGTCAGTTTTTTATCCATTTAACCAGCCCACCCCAAATCCCATGTGATTTTAGCTTCCATACCAGTCAGCCATGTGGGATCTTGTCAAACGCCTTACTAAAGTCCATGTAAACTACATCCACAGTCCTTCCCTCATCAATTAACTTTGTCACCTCTTCAAAAAACTCAATCAAGTTGGTGAGACATACCTTCCCCCTACAAAAACATGCTGCCTGTCACTAATTAGTCCATTTTCTTTCAAATGTGCATATATCCTGTACCTCAGTATTTTCTTCAAAAGCTTCCTAACCACTGATGTCAGGCTCACCGGCCTATAATTTCCTGGATTATTCCCTGTTTCCTTTCTTAAACAAGGGAACAACATTGCCTATTTTCCAGTCCTCTGAAATCTTGCCTGTGGTCAAAGAGGATATGAAGGTATCTGTTAAGACCCCAGCTATTTCTTCTCTTGCGTCCCGTAGTAATCTGGGTAGATCCCATCCAGCCCTGGGGACTTGTCTTCCTTAATGCAATTTAGGATACTCAATACTTCCCTCTTCAATGACATTCTCTGCAGTGTTCACACTTCTATCCCTGACCTCAACATCCATCATGTCCTTCGCCTTGGTGAATACTGATACAAAGCACTTATTAAGGATCTCACCCACTTCCAGTGGCTCCACATATAACTTCCCTCTATTTGTCCGTGATTGGACCTACTCTTTCTCTTGCTCCTAATATATGCATAAAAAAGGATTGAAATGAGGAAACATTATTTCATTCAAAGCATTGAGAATCTTTGGAATTGATAAAACACTTTTAAGGCTCGGATAGACAGAATTTTGGTCTCCAAGGAGCCAAAGGATACAGGGAGTGGGCAGGAAAGATAAATCTGAAGATCAGCCATGATTGCAGTGAATGCAGTGTAGGCTCAACAGGCCAAGTAGTCTATTCCTGGTGCAATTTCTTGTGTTCTTGTACAAGGACGGGTCTGATATGGGTGCCTGCAGCCACTCAAATAGACTTTCTCTTCTATTTTCTATTACTTCTATGTGATGCTACTCCTGGCCTCAGCAGAGCTGGAGGAAGGCTTCATCTACTCTTCACAATTGAGAAAAAAGATTTGCATTTTCATCACACCTTTCACAACCACTAACATCCCAAAACTTTTCACAGCCAATGAAGTAACGTAGGAAATATGGCAGCAAATTTGCACACAGCAAGCTCCCACATACAGTGACAAAGACCAGATAATTAGGGAATTTTCACAATAACTTCATTACAGTGTTAATGTAAGCCTACTTGTGACACTAATAAATGAACTAAAAAAAACTTTAAATAATCAGTTTGTGGTGACTAGGAATAAATCTTGGCCAGGATAAAGGGGTAACTCCCCTGCTCTTCTTTGAAATAATGCCATTGGATCTTTTCAGGCCAGCTAAGGAGGAAGATGGGCCTCAGATTAACACTTCCATAAAATGGAATCTCCAACAGTATAGCACTGGAGTGTCATCAGCCATGATTTTTGAGCTCAAGTCTCGAATGGACTTGAATCCACAACCAACAGAGCTATGGCGCTGACACAAATGCCTTCGGCAGATTTTGGAGGCCCCTACCTAAGAATGCCCCACCTGCATCTGTGCAGGGGTAGACTCAGCCATGTGCAATACATTGTTTGGCTGAGGGACAGGGCAAGGGATGGTAAATGGAAGCAACTGGAGCATAGCCTCCTTGTGCTCTTTGTCCATCTTCCCTCTCATGGCCCTGCTAGCCAACAGCTGAAGAGTACTTTGCTGCAATTCAGTGAGGCGTTGAATACTAAAGCAAGACATTTCTGCATCCCATTTATTCCACATCCTATTTAAAGTGAGCAATTAAGTGTGCAGTCATTGGTGATGTGTAGCATGCAGTCTGCTGCTGGCTGCATCTGACCTATTATGTGGAATACTCCTTTGCATACATCAGTGCGTAGGCTTAAGATATTGTGGTACTCATGGTAGAGATGGATGCCCCTAGTCTCTCTGCAAGAGAGATTGCGTCTGGAAATTCTGAACAGAATCTCTCACATTATCTGCTATTGTTCAAGGATTATCCTCTTC
Source organism: Mustelus asterias (assembly GCF_964213995.1). Lineage (NCBI taxonomy): Eukaryota > Metazoa > Chordata > Chondrichthyes > Carcharhiniformes > Triakidae > Mustelus > Mustelus asterias. Next base: position 53,685,916 of record NC_135809.1, read on the forward strand.
ATGGATGACTTTTAAGGCTCAGCATGTGCCCAAGGTAGCAGAACTTGGGGCTCTGCGCCCTTCAATGGGGACTTTCTACTGCAATCCTAGTCTCCAAGAATTGTTCCTGCTCACTTGTGATATGTGCCTCACCATGCAACACACTCTGGCTAACTCCTTGGGGGTCCTGCCAAAATGTGAGTTTCTGCACTGATGGAAGGGGTGCAAAAGTTAAGTGACAGTGTTTCTTCAGAGTGTGCAATCCCCTTGGAGGACTCCTCAGCTTCCTCTCGCTCCAGCTCTTGTGTCATACTTTTGGGAGATTAAAGACATAAATTAGAACTGAAATGGGGAAAGAGTTCAAAATTGTCATTGTGCTGATGTTCACACTTCATTTAATGGTGATGGCAATTCAATATGAAAGATCCTAATTCAATATGTGAGATCCTAAATGAATATTTCTCATCAGTATTTACTGTTGAGAAAAGTATGGATGTTAGGGAACTTGGGGAAATAAATAGTGATGTCTTGAGGGCTGTACATATTACAGAGAAGGCGGTGCTGCAAGTCTTAAAGCGCATCAAGGTAGATAAATCTCCGGGACCTGATGAAGTGTATCCCAAGACATTGTGGGAGGCCAGGGAGGAAATTGCAGGTCCCCTAGCAGAGATATTTGAATCATCTATAGATACGGGTGAGGTGCCTGAAGATTGGAGGGTGGCAAATGTCGTGCCTTTGTTTAAAAAGGGCTGCAGGGAAAAGCCTGGAAACTACGTGCCAGTGAGCCTCACATCTGTGGTGGGTAAGTTGTTGGAAGGTATTTTGAGAGACAGGATCTATAGGCATTTAGAGACGCAAGGAGTGATTAGGGACACTCAGCATGGCTTTGTGAGTGGAAAATCATGTCTCACAAATTTGATTGAGTTTCTTGAAGGGGTAATCAAGAAGTTAGATGAGGGCAGTGCAGTTAATGTTGTCTACATGGACTTTAGCAAGGCCTTTGACAAGATACCACATGGTAGGTTGTTGCATAAGGTTAAATCTCACGGGATCCAGGGTGAGGTATTTAAATGGATACAAAATTGGCTTCTTGACAGAAGACAGGTGGTTGTAGGAGGTTGTTTTTCAAACTGGAGGCCTGTGACCAGCGGTGTGCCTCAGGGATCAGTGCTAGGTCCACTGTTATTTGTCATTTATATTAATGATTTGGATGAGAATATAGGAGGCACGGTTAGTAAGTTTGCAGATGACACTAAGATTGGTGGCATAGTGGACAGTGAAGAAAGTCATCTCCAATTGCAACGGGATCTTGATCAATTGGGCCAGTGGGCTGATGCATGGCAGATGGAGTTTAATTTAGACAAATGCGAGGTGATGCATTTTGGTAGATTGAACCAGGGGCAGGACTTACTCAATTAATGGTAGGGCGTTGGGGAGAGTTACAGAATAAAGAGATCTAGGGGTACATGTTCATAGCTCCTTGAAAGTGGAGTCACAGGTGGACAGAGTGGTGAAGAAGGCATTCAGCATGCTTGGTTTCATTGGTCAGAACATTGAATACAGGAGTTGGGACGTCTTGTTGAAGTTGTACAAGACATTGGTAAGGCCACACTTGGAATACTGTGTACAGTTCTGGTCACCCTATTATAGAAAGGATATTATTAAACTAGAAAGAGTGCAGAAAAGATTTACTAGGATGCTACTGGGACTTGACGGTTTGAGTTATAAAGAGAGGCTGAATAGACTGGGACTTTTTTCTCTGGAGCGTAGAAGGCTGAGGAGTGATCTTATAGAGGTCTATAAAATAATGAGGGGCATAGATCAGCTAGATAGTCAACATCTTTTCCCAAAGGTAGGTGCGTCTAAAAATAGAGGGCATAGGTTTAAGGTGAGAGGGGAGATGTACAAAAGGATTCAGAGGGGCAATATTTTCACACAGAGGGTGGTGAGTGTCTGGAACAAGCTGCCAGAGGTAGTAGTAAAGGTGGGTACAATTTTGTCTTTTAAAAAGCATTTAGATAGTTACATGGGTACGATGGGTATAGAGGGATATGAGTCAAATGTGGGCAATTGGGAGTAGCTTAGGGGTTTAAAAAAAAAAGAAAGGGTGGCATGGACAAGTTGGGCCGAAGGGCCTGTTTCCATGCTGTAACCCTCTATAACTCTATGAATGATTGTGTCTGGGGTTTGGCAGTGTGATATGTAATTCTGCCATGAATGATCTGGGAGACACGGTAACTTTAATCATTCTGCCAACCTGCTGATTTCTGAGGCCTCCTTCTCCACTGCTGTCAGGGTAGCTATTACTTGAAGACCAACCCCCTCCCTCCTGGTTGTCTGGCACTCCTTGGGCAAGCACGTCTCCTCAAAGCAGTTGAAGTGAAGTTATGAAAGATAAATGCATTGTTTATGAGGATGAAATGACAATTTGAGAGCATCAGTGTGGGATGAAAATGAGATGAAAATAGATGAGGGTGAGTGAGTGTCACCTGTGGCTCTTCTGATGGGGGTGCAATAAGGTGCCTTGATAGAGAGAAGTGGGCAGAACTGCAAGGTGTTTTGGTCTGAGGAAGACTGTGCCGAAGAATGCCAGGAAATTCAAAGAGTGTGGGTTAGCATCTGTATGTGGGGTGTCACTCATCTTTCTGCCCGAGTGAGGTTACTGAATCCAACTGCACACAAATCACACTTCTACTGTTAACTACATCACCAATTCCAGCCACCCATTTGGTTTGAGAGACAGGCCTCTTCTTCTCATGCACGGGAAAGAATACTTCTCTTTGGGCCTCCATGTCACCTACAGCAAAGCTTCCAGAGAGATATCATGTATGTTGCCCATCTATCCTTCTGCTTCCATTTTCCCAAGTGAGAAACCCACAATAGAGAAGCTCCTTTAAAAAGAGGTCATTTTCCTTTTGTGTATAGTGGAACTGAGGCTAGGAAGCATGGAGGGCTTAAAACTAACAGAGCTTTATTTAGAAGTATGTTCACAAGCTGCTTCTTCACTCTGGTAGTTTTCCACGCTAGTGACCTGTGCTATCACTTCCAGTGACAACATGCATATATTAAAACAGTGGTTCCTGCAGTTACTAAAGCGCAATATAAATGCACAACATGTAAAGCGGGGTTGGGGATTGGCCTTCATGGAGTGTAGGGCGCCTGATTAATAGGGACACCATGCCATATGAACCTGCAAGGATGCCGCCAATACTTAGTGGCCCTGTCCCCTGGTAGCATGGCTACTCCTGTCGCTGGTAAAATATCAGCATTGGTGGGAAGAGACCCTTAAGTGGCCACTGCTCTTGTCCTTCTAGATGGTAGTGGTAGTGGGTTTGTAAAGTGTTGTCTAAGGAGCCTTGCGGTAGATATTACACACTGCTGTCACTTTTCATTGATGGGGACTGGGAATGAATGTTTATGCTTGAGCAGCCCATTAGTGAGCTGCTTCGTCTTGGATGGTTCTGAGCTTTGAGCGTTGTTGGAGCTTCACTCATCCAGGCAAGTGGAGAGTGTTCCATCACACTCCTGGCTTGTGTCTTATGCCTCCTGGTTCATTTTGTGTTTCTATTAGTTAAATATGTTGAATTAGCTTTGACTATAGCTCTGTCGTGAAATGACGAGTTGTGAAATTGAAAATCATAGAATCCTACAGGACAGAAGGAGGCCACTCAGCCCATCGAGTCTGCACCGACCACAATCCCACCCAGCCCTTATCCCCATAATCCCATGCATTTTACCCTAGCTAGTCCCCCTGACACTAAGGGGCAATTTAGCATGGCCAATCCACCTAACCCACACATGGCCAATCCATCTAACTGGCACATGGCCAGTCCATCTAATCCACACATTTTCGGACAGTGGGAGGAAACCCACGCAGATGCGGGGAGAATTTGCAAACTTCACACAGATAGTGACCCAAACCGGGAATCAAACCTGGGTCCCTGGTGCCTTAAATCTGGTCACTTCTAAGATAGCACCAAAAAAAAAGTTGTCATAATAATATTAAAACCTAACAAGTTGATTAATATTCTGCAAGGAAGAAAGCGTACCTCCCTCTCTCAGTCTGGCCTGTATATGGCCAATTGTATATGCACAATTTACAGTGATTTATCATCAAATTAAAAAAACTGTCTCAACATTGGACAACCATTCTGAATGAAACATAACCATTTTGAATTGTGCGTATCTCAGGGAAAGAAAGTAGGTTATTTGTTAAAAAGGGAGCCTCAGAAAAGATAATCAAGTATATACATCTTCATGCACAGGGATATTAAAAAACTTAAGCTTAAAAAAGATGTCCTGAAATTTATACTATTAGTCGAAAAGATAATCCATGAATCATGCCATCAGGCAAGTGTTTTCAGATTTTTACAAATGAAAAGTACCACCTTCAAACTTCCTAAGCAAAAAATGATAAATATAGCATAAGCTCAGTAAATTACAGTTGACTTTAAGAGATAATAACTGCACAATTATCAGTTAATTACTGAGTTCAAGAACTCAGTTGGTCTGAAAAGAAAATATACACAGCAGCATTGAAGAAGTACTTTTTCTCCATTCATGTTTCCGTAAAAACTTGCTGCCATCTGCTTCAGGAGTATTGGGACTATTATAACAATAGATTCAGAACACTAGACCATCAGTACATTACCATTTGTGATACACCCTGTCACACATGCTGCTCTCTTTTTTAAAAAAATCTACAGATAATATAAATTAAAAGGTTTTTACAGCTTTTTCTATTTGAGGGTAAAACGATATTCAGAAATAGGTTCTTCAAATATTTATTTGACAAATGCCCACAGCTCAACATGGACTATTTGAAATGTGTGAAATTGCATATAATATATCCAATATCAATTTCAAACACGGAAACTTAGCCACTGTTATGCATTTGAAACTGACTGGTGTCAGTCTATAAAGCTTTCATATGATTATGTTGAGTCTCGACACCGTTCAACTAAAAACCAAGGAAGGAAATATTACGGAAAGGTTGTGCACATAAGCAAGCACAAACATGTGCACATACATCAATGCCAAATTGTGCTACAGAACTTTATTTACAGTGAATTGAATTGAGACCATCAACGTTCGTTGACTTGATGCTTTTATCAATACCAAGTGTGAGGTGGAGACTTTGACCTGATCTGATTGGAGCGTATTTAAGTCCAAATCAGATTCCAAAGTAAATGAGCAGAATTTTAATCCACTTTCTAAAGTCAGACAAAAAAAATATTTTTAAGGAGTATCACTAACACTGCAGAGGTGTCTACTGTACCTCGATATTTTATCATTTGTAATTTAAACAACTTCAGAAGAACACTATCCAAATTAAATAAATAGGGAAGTTCTTTGAGAAACTTTGTATTATCTGGTACTCTACCAACTGGAATTTAACAGATTTTCTGATGTTTTCCGAACACAAATCATTACCAACCAGAAGCAATTACCAAGTTACCCAGAACCCATATCTGTATACTGTATTATTTTACACTTTATGTTTTAATGTACTGTTGAAAGGAATATTGTTCCTTACTTCCTGACTACTTGAATATTAGTTCCAGTGCTAAATTGAACGCTCCATTAACTGGCATTTTTGATTACAAGGCATGTCAAATAAAAAAGATTTTATTGTATCTCTCTGTGCTCTACAGACTTTCCCAAAAAATGTATAATGATACAAAAATCAACTGACACTGGAAAGCTAGCAACTCAGTGAAAGACACACTTTGATCTGGCCAAAACATATTGATTTTCCAGTGCAAGGAGCTGTCCCAGTGTTGGAGACTGGCACATGCCAAGGTCCAGAACTATGTGCAAGGGGTGCATTGAACCGTTATGCAGTTGTCACAAAGGTTCAAGAAGGAATGAGGTAAAGGCCACAATTTGGGACTCTGCTGCCCTGGTACACAGACCAGGGACCCATGTAAAAACCTTCAGGCAGTATATATCAAAGTGTTTTATCGCAATGTAAATGTAGATAGAAATTCTATTGTAAATTAAATGAGGCACCACAGACTTTTATATAAAAGGTAAAGTCACCAAAGTCCAGAATTACCATAGATTTCTCTTGCCTTTGAGGGGGAGAGCTAATGGGTGGTGATTTTAACCTGAGGATCACCACACCTCAGGCAAGGTTGAGAAGGCGGGGCCTTCATGAATAATCTCAGCCAGTACAGGAATTGAACCTGCGCTGTTGACATCACTCTGCATCACAAACCAGCCATCCAACCAACTAAGTTAACTGACTCTATATGGAAAGAAACTGATTTGAAACACTTCCCATCTTCTTCCAGAATGCAGCCTCAACAAATGTAATCCATATAATTTAATTACCTTTAGTCATATGAATGACTAATTTCTCATAAGTGTTCATCATAGGAACAACCAAAGCCAAAATACTGACTTTGGGGGCGATTTTAACCATTTTTTGTCTAAGTGCTGGGCGGACTTGAAACTGAGCAAGTTTCAGATCCGCCTTCTGGGCATGTTTTCAGGCTCCCGCCCCCCCATACCCACTCTGCCTGCAAAATTCTGAGTGAGCCTGTTACTCACTGCAGAAGGCTGTGGGTGGGGCTTAACGTGCCCCATAGCCTGCAGAGGGAGGGAGTGCGTATGTGCAGGCCTCTGATGCTGCACATGCACATTAGCAGTAGCAGGGGTCTGATAGAAAAGGGAGCTGTCAGGCCCCTGCTAATGCAAGCAGCTTGAAGCAGCTTCCCCGCGTGCAATCGTGGGGACCTGCGGCCCGATATACAACCCCTGCTGACTCCCCCCGCCCAGACTAATTGCGGACACCCTCCCTCCCCCAACAATCGTGGCCACGCTGCCCTCCCCCCACCAATGGCTGCAGAGTGGCAGCAGGCCCTATTATCACTACAGAGTGGCATTCTATTGTGCCACCCTGCCCCCGGCACTGCCCAGGTGCCAGGGTGGCACTGCCCAAAGGTCAACCCCCCTCCGCCCCGGCCTTCCCAGTAGGAGGGGCGGGGGGGGGGGGGGGGCCTCAATGACCTCCGGTTCCACAGGCGAGGCCAAGTTGACTGCTCCCCGTTCATGGGGAGCACGTCTATTCCTCACCGGCGAGAACCTTTCCCGGCAAGATCATAAAGGGGAGTGGGCCTGGACGATTGAGCGCCGGGCTCGCTAAGCAGATGGTAAACAGCATTTCAATAAATTTCCATACATTAACCGACCTCTCACCCACTTCTGGCGAGAGGCCGACTACGCCGGAAAGCCAATGCTTGTAAAATGGCGCTGGTCATGAAAACCGGCACCAATCACGCTAATCACTTTATGCCCCTGAAAACGGGCACAATGCAATGCTAGAATCACCCCCTTTGTCTCCCAAGTTAAAATGTTGTCATCAAGCACAAAGTGGTTGTAGATCCAAAACAATAAAATTTTAAAAAAGATTGATTTAGTGTATATAAGCAAATCGTGTGGTTCAAAATAAATCCATATAATGATACTTGAGGCACAGTTAATGTTAAGACTTGACTGTTTAACAGGATTCAAGTAGGTTGATGAAGTAAAAATTAGGACACATATCCTTTCTTCACCCCTCCCCAGTGTCCTAGCTATCCCATATCTAAGTGTTCAAAAGCCAACACTGGTTTCCCTTAACAATGTAATTGACATTAACAAACCTTAACAATGTCATTGATAAGACAATGCTACTGATCACATGAAATATTGTTGAACCATACCCCAGAAGTCCTTCCAGAATCAATGCACATACCAGCTACAAGATGCATGGCAGCAATTCACCAAATCTCCTTTCCAAACCCATGACCTTTAACACCGAGAACAAGGGCAGTAGGCACATGGAAACACCACCACCTGCAAGTTAACCTCCAATTCAAACATCATAACATCGAAACATATAACCTTCAATGTTGCTCGGCCAAAATCCTGGAACTCACTCTCTAACAGCACTACGGATTGTGGTGGTTCAAGATAGCTCACCACTGCCTCCCAAAGATTAAGTCACAGTGACTGAACTCTAAAGTACTTTATTGGCACTATAGTGTCTTGGCATTGGTGGCCGTAAAAGAATTTATATAAATGCAATTCTTACATTTTAAAAAAAATGATGGGCAACAAAAACTGGCCTTCCAGAGTTGCCATTCACTGCATTGTCAGTATTTTAGGATACACACAAAAAACAACTATAAGTGGTTCAGACTCTGTCTTGCCAAATAAGCAGACACCCATATTCAAAAAACTTTATTCAAAGGAATATTCTAAAGAGTTATAAACATTATGGAAGCAGATTCCAATTGAAAAGGAAAGCCAGCTCAGAACTACTTAGCAGATATCTAATTCAAAACAGAAAAGGACAAAGTACGCAAAAATACAATTCATTCCTTTTCTTCAATTAGCCATGTCAACAAATAGCAAAATTGCAAATGAAACTTTAGTGGAAAATACCAAGAATTATTCCTGATTTTGGTAATGAAAATTCAAACAAACCCAAGGGGACAAGTAGAGCAGAAAGAAGTCATGCTGAAAAAGTTCAGAGAAGGTTTACTGGACTAATGCTAGGAATAGGCGGGTTGCCTTATGAAAAAAGATTGGACAGTTAGGCTGGTTTCCACTGGGGTCTTAGAAGATTAAGAAGCCACTTGATACAAACCTTTAAGATCCTGAGGGGTCTTAATAAGGTAGATGTGGAGAGAATCTTTCCTTTGTGGAAGAATCTAGAACAAGGAAAATCTTGCAGCATACATTTTACTTAATTTATTTTAATGCTTAATTTTTGTTTTTATCCACAATACATCTTCTTTTGTAAGTGCAAGTATAAGATGGATCATGCAAAGGACAGAAACAAACAAGAACAGAGGAAAGGAAATCAAAATAGAGCCACTGGAAACTGGCAGTAAAACAAAATTGCAACTTATACAAAATGCTTAAACTGCATAAATTCAAAGTTTCCCCAAGTAAAAGTATTCCAATGCAGTGTGTTGGAGCACCAATATTAGTACCCATTATCTGCATTTTGCAGATTTCGTCTTGCACAAATATATTAATGAGCTACTTTCAAAAACTTAAAGCAGTTTGCACAGAGCAGCATTGATGAAAGATTGGAGGCAGAAGTATACATTCCCTGGCTGGCAGGTTTTCAGACTGGGGGTGGGGAAGGATGAACCTGTGTAACTCCTCAGATGGCCTTCCCACTGTCCTTCCACCCGACTTCTCTACAATTTTACGGTGGGACTGCTTCCCCTTGCCCCAATTGAGGCCCTTAGCAGTCAATTAAGGGCCATTTCCCACTCAGTCTGGCAGGCAGAGTTAAGGGTTTGTGATAGGGGTTGCCTCCATCTATGACCTCCTTTCAACATCAAGGTCCCTCACTGACTTTTCCGGTGACAGAATGAGAAACCCTGCCATCCTAAAAATCTTGGCCTAGGGTTGGATAATTGTTACCTCCGACATAATAAGGGTCAAGAATATGAGAGAAAGGTACGAAGAATGTGACAATAACTGTTTACTGATAAAAATGATTACTGCTGTATTTCCCAGTCCATCAAATCAAAACTTGCAAGGGTTTAAGAAGTATGAAATCAGATTGTCGCCATTTTATTGTAACATTTACTGCTTGCATATCAAGTTCAAATCTACTCCCATTTGAATGAGCACCTGAATTAAAACAAAGTTTATTTATATATTAGTCACAAGTAGGCTTACATTAACACTGCAATGAATTTACTGTGAAAATCCCCTAGTTGCCACACCCCGGCACCTGTTCGGGTACACTGAGGAGGAATTTAGCATGGCCAATGCACCTAACCAGCACGTCTTTTGGACTTTGGGAGGAAACCGGAGCACTCAGAAGAAACCCACGCAGACACGGGCACAATATACAAACTTCACACAGTGACCCAAGCCGGGAATCGAACCTGGGTCTTTGGCACTGTGAGGCCGCAGTGCTAACCACTGTGCCACCGTACCACCCCTAAATGCACTAATGCAGTTTTTCTAGATTAAAATTGCGTCTACACTTCTTTGTTGGCTGTGTAGCACTTTGGGATGTCCAGAGGTTGCGAAAGAAAGCATATGTACATTTTTAAGCAGCTAGAGAACAATGTGAAAATCTTGAAACAAGGCTCTCATGTTGACTTATTCAGCAAACTGATTTCACAGCAGACCTTTGTATAAGTTTTACAATGTGTTTGATTTTTTTAAAGAACAGAAACAACTTATAACTGTGTGGTGATATAAACAGGGCCTAGTTTTAAGGCTGATAAAATTGGATATCCTAAATTAAAGAATTGGGCACATTGAAATCAAACACAGTCAAACCGCAGGCAGGCCAATTGTACAATACACAAATGTGTCTGGGCCTGACCCATCAACCACCCATCAAAGGTCGTTACACTCTACTTGAGACTTAGCAGGAGATCATGGCACCTCATTGAAATGCATCGATCTATTGTTAGAAGCCCAGATCGGGCCAGACTTTCTGTCACCAAGAGATCCTGTAGAAACCTTACCTGATAACAAGTTTAACAACATGGAGATGGACACCTGGGGGGCGGACCCTGGTGTCCTGTCAGGCAGACATCAAGAAACTCACTGGGTATTGGAACCCCTCCTGGGACCTCATTGGCCAGAAGCCAGAGAAGTTTCTGGAAAGGCAAGCAGGCTGGGGATAAAGGGACACACTCAGAAGCACACAGGAGCGAAGACTCGACAGGGGAGACAGCCGTGACCATTCGGAAGACTGACCAGACAAGGAAGGAAGGAAGAAGCGGCCATCGAGACTCACCTTCGTGACAACAGACCAGAGGGACTCAGAGAATCGGGCCTGCAGTTTAACCAAGCCATCTTTACGGGTAGTATACTTGAATCTGCTGGGGTATCCTCTTGTTTTATGTGGGTATTTTAAGGGTTAATAGTGTTATTTAATAAACTTGTTGAATCTTTACTTGTGTTTGTCCTTTGTCCACCTTGCAAATAAGGGCACCGGGGTAAAACCTTGGAGTAAGTAAACTGGTTGAAAGTATCTGAGAATTAACAGGTACAACTGTTGGTTTGGGTTTGCTCACCACATTATTTCATGTTTATGCTGTGCTGCAGTTGGCACAAGTAGACTCACCTCTACTTAAGATCTGAAATTTACAACTTTTTATAGCCCAGAATTGAAATTGCATGTCATAGGATTGACCATTATTACCCTTATTACTGATAGACAATATCTTGGATGGGGGTTGGCCCAACATGTAATCTTGGTTGCTCAGAGGACTGGAAAATATCAAAGTTGAAGACCTAATTAATAAGTCTAAAACTGCAAGTTAAATTTACTTAAAAAAGAATATGATTAGGATTACATGGAAGTAAATAGAAAATTACACATCCCAATAAAGCAATGAAGATCGAATCAGTCCATATGAGTTTCAAAATATCAAATATAATTCTTATGTCAAATGCAAGACTTTCCTGTATTTCAATAAAGTGCTGCCTTCAGATAAAACCTAAATTGCAGGAAGAGCCATCTATACTTAAACAATCTAGACAAGCTCTTGACACACTACATCAAACAAGATCCTTTCCACATAGCCTATAACTTTGAAGAAATCTTGATCTCTCCATTCTTTCTAGCTAGTTTGGTAATTATAATACTCATAATTTCTATTACATGAATAGATGAGAATCGAGTAGCAACCTTATTGTTGCCTAAAGAATTACTCATCACATCAGGCTTGAAATGAAACCTTCCAGAACAGCCATCAGGCATGACATCCCATTAAAGAGAAATAGCATACAATAAGTTTTAAAGTTGTTTTTAACCTAGTAAATTCTTTTTTTAAAAACTCTAAAGTATCAATCAAGTGAGATCTAAAATAAAATCAGAAAATATGAAAGTTCTTAGTTCGCATCAGCGGAGAGAAAAAACAAGTTAATATTTCAGGTATATAATCTGTCATCAGAATACAATGATCTGATTAGCTTTTATCCACAGGCAATGACAACAGGAGGCAGAGTACCTTTGAAGCTAGCAGTCAATCTCCAGAAAGCATTTATGTATTTGTGCATTTCCTTCATACGCAAAACAATAGAAATCTTTTCAAAATTCTAACAGTAGTTCAACTTAATTTGCCATACTGGTTTCGCCAAAAAACTGCATCAAAAGAAATGAAAAGATTTAATGGTTTGAGGCATCAGTGCTCTGCTTCTGCCACAGAAACATGTGAGGTTTCTGAATCACATTACTATGGCATTCTTTGGCAAACGAGTCTTACAAAATTTACAGCATAGCAAACTAAATTCAATAAATTGTAGTAGTGATATAAACACATATCGATAATATTAGAAGCACTTTATATATAATGTAACAAAAGAGTTAATATTTAAGAGCCAGCATTCATTTTGCAGGCTTATAAAAATCAAGACTTTAAAACAATAAAAGCATGTTCAATTTAATTATCTTAAGTTTCTAAAGTCCATCATTTACATCAATTTTAGTCACCAAATTAATGTGCAATGTAGCTGCTACTTTTAATATAATTCAGCAAGATATTTCAGTTTTCCAACAATTAAAAGGAGAAATGCTTTTCTTTTTTAGAGGCATGACATAAATTAGATGAGTAAATGTTTGATTTAATTATTGAGGAAAGAAGCTAACTCACATACGATAATATATAATCCTACAATTACCACTGTGGCAGGAAAAGGGGAAAAATGAAATAGGTACTGCATAAGTAGGAAACGAGCTCACAATTATCATTCACAAACTGTGTGTAGGTTTCCATTTGTTTTCTTTTTTAATGAAACCACTTTGAACAGGTTGTGCATCAGTCATTCTACTCCTTCACGTAGCATTATCTATTCAAAAAGAATAGCTTTGATTAATACTGCTATTTCTATCTACATAATTATAATTCCAATGTACTTTGTAACTGCCACATTAAGCATGTTTTGTGGTCACGAAACATCAGACTATGCTGGAAATGTCTGTGAATATATCAGGGATATATCATATTTCAGAGCTTATTTAGGGAATATATAACCAAACCAATCAACCCACATAATAACAGTATTCTAACACCATCATACTGGCCCTGAGAGACTACTGTGTGTGTGGCCTTGCTCTATTAGCCTCTACAAAACAGATGTGCTGGAAAGAGATAATGTTACCCGATTCATTAAGTTTCCGACTAAATTACAACACGGTCAAAGGTTTGGAAGGTTAACTGAACTGGATAACTACAACATAGCACCCAGTTTTTATTTTATTATTGAATCAGACATCTCAACAACCAAGTAACAATGGCTATTCACAAATAATCCAACTAGTGCTTCGATCCCAAGATGACTGAAATAATGCATACTCATATCCTAAAGCTCCACCTCTGTCACAGAAGACTTCTTATACCATTCATAACAGGAAGGGCACAGTTGACCTGCAACAGATTTAGTTTGCTTAGGTTAATTCTGCAGTTACAGTATAGGCATAATCTTTTGATTGAGTGCACAGGCCACACAGGAAGGTGCCTTCACAAATATTTCTACAAGAAAAACTTAACCAATCTACATCACAAATAAGGGTAAGTTACATGCAGGAGGACAAATAAGGGTTTGTAAGATCATAAAGTAATTATGGACAAATCCATATATTGAAATCTATATTTGCACTATGATGTGCAGTTAGGCTTGGATATTAAAAAAGGTAATCTATGTAGTTTCAGACAAAAATTCCAAGTGAGGATTTCTCTACCAGTTGGGAATTTTAACTCCTTCACAGGTTCCCACCCAGAGGTCAGCTTGATTAACAGGCTGGACTTCGAGTTGAGGGATGTGGGTGGGGGGGGGGGGGCGGGGGGGACTCAGAGCAGGCAAAGGATCCAATAGGTCTGAACAACAACCCAGGGTGGGACATCATCTCCACTCTGAAAATCTTTGAATAGGGAGGCAGATAGAGAAGCACTTTTGTTCCTCATGGCCTTGAAGCACTTAAGTTCTGCATGAAGCTGACCTCACCTCTCCAACTGCCAGATTTCCCAAAGCTCAGGAAACCGGAACGGTTACAGTTAAACCTGTAAAACAAATTGATTGGTTGCTAGTCTAATTGAAATGTATATATTCTTGGAACTGGATTGGCTGCCTCCCCATTTTCCATCCCATTAAACCCAGAAGTGAAGGTGAATTGGCTTGAGATTTTAAACATATTAAGGTAACCCCAAGTCACCCATTTTTGGGCGTTAAAATCCAGTCCTACCATACCATTATAATAATCAACGTTTTGAATCCATGCCTTCTTGTCCTACACCCATAAATATATATTACAGATGAGTTTTTCCATACTGTTTATTAAGTCTCATATCTTCATGAACTGTCAAATGCACTCTTTCGAGGTTAAAATTCCCAAGTCTCCTCATCTATTTCTCATAACTGAGACCCCTTAAACGAGGGGTCACGTGTGTGGCTCTTCTGTGTACTTTCTCCAATATTTGACTGTTTCCCTTGTTTCTTGGTGACAAGATCTGAGCAGAATTCTCAAGATGGAATCAGACCAAAGCACTATGTAACAAGCACCTGGATATTCTCTCAACATCACAAAGGAATAATCAGTAGATGGTTACACCAGTCAAAATATGATGCAATGAGAAGTATTTGAAATAATATTTGTGGAGAGAAGCAAAGTTACTAATCAGAATTATTGTGTATTCTTGCTAGTTCATTGACAGGAAAAAATAACTGTTTCTTTCCACAGATGCTACCTGATCTGGTGAGTATTTCCAGCACCCAGCATCTGCAGTCATTTGTGTTTGTATCCGAAATATACTTATCCTTTTGTGTCTCTAAAATGGAACATTTAGCACACATTAATTTTTCTTCCAGAACCCACCAAAGGCTACGTGCCCGGACAACATCACAGCAATAGTACTGCAGACTTTTCTTCTTCTTAGGTAGTCCTTTGGAGTAAAGGATGACTTGTTTCAGCACGAAAAATGAATTATCAGGTGACTGAGGAATCCAATGTATGACCTACAGTCTCAGTCACAGGTGGGTCAAACAATGGCTGGTAGAATAAGTTAGTGAGATGCCTGGGTTGCCATATGCTCCTTTTGATGTTAACATTTGGTTTCGGTTTGCTCTCGGTGAGATGCCTGGGTTGCCATATGCCCCTTTTGAAGTTAACATTTGGCTTCGGTTTGCTCTCGGTGACGAAACTCGAGGTGTTCAGCTACTTTCCGGCTTCTTTTCCTCCATTTGGGGCAGTCTTGTGCCAGAGATTCCCAGGTGTCGGAGGTAATGTTGCACTTCAAGGAGCCTTTCAGCGTATCCTTGAAGCGTTTTCCTCTGCCCTCCTGGGCTCGCTTGTCATGTCAAAGCTCCAAGCGCTTATTTTGGGAGTCTCATGTCAGGTATATGGACATTATGACCTGCCCAGCGAAGCTGATCGAATGTGGTCAATGATTTGATACTGGGGATGTTGGCCTGATTGAAAACACCGACGTTCATGTGCCTATCCTGCCAATGGATTTGGAAGATCTTGCAGAAGCAGCGCTGGGTGGTACTTCTCCAGTGTTTTGAGAATCCTGCTGGACATAGTCCACATTTGAGCCATATAGGATGCTGGGTATTACTACTGCTCTGTAGATCATGAGCTTCCCGGTCTTCAAACACTCTCTTCCTCGGCAAGCAAACGTTGCACTAGTACACTGAAGGTGGTGTTGAATCTCATCATCGATGTCTGCCCTTGTTGACATTAGGCTCCCAAGATATGGAAAGTGGCTCATGTTGTCCAAGGTCTTGTTGTGGATTTTGCTGACAGGGGGTGGGGGCACAGGGGATCAATGCTGTGTGGCAAGGACAGGTTGGTAGAGGACTTTTGTCTTACAGATGTTTAGTGTAAGGCTTATGCTCACGCACACCTCAGTGAAGGTGTTGATAAACGGCTTGGAGTTTGGCCTCTGAGTATGTGCAGATGCAAGCATTGTTCGCATACTGTAGTTCAATGACAGAGGATGGGACGACCTTGAATCTGCAGGCAGTGGACATTGAACAGATTCTCGATTGTTCTGTAGTTTAGCTCCAAATTCAATAAAATTACAAGGCACCTATATTACGAAATTGACTCTTGAAACCAAACTTTATTTGCTATCACTCCTGGCCCATAGGTGTTGAAGGCATGATGAGCTGGGGTGTATACTGGAAGTGAGCTGGAGGCTCAGTCAGGGAATAATGTGGTTAGAGACTTGGAGGAAAGGATTACTGGAATGGAACACAGAAATAGGGCATGAGCTGGATGAACGTAGATGATAGATTCTAAATGTGCAACAGTTGCAAGATGGCGCTGTTCAATCTCATTAATGCAACTGGGTCCTGAGCTGTCTGGACATATTCCTGCAATAATCTGGCATTTGGGAAAAGTAACTGAAGCGAATCAGTGAGCTGCTATTAAGAATCCAGTTTTTTTGCACACTATTTTATTTATAGATAAAACTTGCTTGATTTTTATCATAAACTGAAAACCATAATTAATTATTCAAATGATCAGAAATCAACATTGAGCCCAACATATAAACATTGTTTTTGCACACTTCATACACATTCCTGTCTGACTGACCCGAAGTAACAATGTGGGCTGGGTGCAACAAGCCAAGGTACGATTGATGGGTGGAAGCAGACCTCCAAGCAGGTGAAAATGGGAATCATGGCCGGCGACACTGGAATGAATGACTGCGGAGGTTACTGCGTACAGAGGCAGGCTGACGGAAAGCTTGCCTCAGTGCACTGGCACTTTGTGAAAGTTTATTAAGAAAATGACAACAGTCCTCTAGCCTGTCCATCCCGCCCCCTACATACTTTCATTACCTCAGCCTTCCCAACCCATGCCCGAATCCTGCCCCCCCCACCCCACTCAGCCCCAAAGCCCGCATACCTCCATGCAAGCTTACACCACTCTACCACCTCACATGACCCTTTATGGCACAAGTAACAATTTATGCTAATCCATGCACCCACCCAACACTGATAGGTTTACACCCTCCATGCCAACTCATCCAATATTCTTTGTGGGCAGACCTCAGGACCCTTGCTGAAATGAAATAAATTAAAATTCCAAATGTCTACTGCAAGACTTTATTTTAAAAAAATCATTGATAACATTTAATATTCCTTCAACTACATAAAACCTTATAAAACAAACATTTCATTTAAATGCTTAATCACCTATAAAAACAAATATTGAAATTCAGGGTCCCATTTCAAGCAACATATAACCACTTGTTTCTGTCAGTCAAACTGAAATGGCAGGAACTTCCAATGAGAATAGAAGGTTGTGAAATCAATCATCCAGCAATAATATTCCTCATGCTTCTATCAGCAGTGTAAAATAGCATGCAATGATTTTTTTTCAAATTACTTCAGTTTTTTAAAAAATATTTAAAAACCGGGTGTTTTAAATGCCTTGACTGCTTGACAGTTGCTTATGACAGTTCACTTTGACACTTTTGACAGCTTGTGATAGTTTAAATGACTTTAGAGTGTAAGCACTTTCTACACACATTGATATCTACTTTTAACAATCCCAAAGGACACCTTACCTTTCCCAAAGGCCACTTGACTTCCTCCAAATAGGTCCCAAAAAGGATACCTTACTTTGCCAAAAACATATCCCACCTCTCCAAAGGACTCTGCAAAGTTTAGACTTGCTTCTACCAGGCCTAATGTGCATAGTCATGTTTCCCATTTCTAGTTAACAAATATCAGACGTGACTGGAGGCAACTGTCTCCATGAACAACAGACGTATGTTTTGGGACCTGCTTCCCCATTCTCCTACCTCCAAAAATGGTGGGGATGGGGAGTTCTGTTGTCATGAAAATGCAGGCTTTTAAGTCCATTAGTAACAGACCTGATTCAGCACTAAACAAAGAAAGAACTTGCTTGCGCTAGCGACAGAATCAAACTACAACCAACAGTGTCAAACATCTTTAATGCAAACCTTCCAGTTAACATGAAAAAGTGTTATGGGAGCAGCGGAAAGAGTTTCTGTAATAGAAAGTACCAAGCTGAAAATTCTAAATTACAAATTGAATTTTATCATTTTTCCATTTCTCAACAGAAATAGAATCAGTAGTCTTGATAACAGTATTCGATATTTAGTGGGTAAATGTATCATCATGTAAATTACTAAGAAATATAGAAAGCAGCTAAAGTAGACATCTAATCTTACAGTAGAGGCAGGAGCAGCATCAAAGTGCTATCATCCTCCCAAACCTAACACCTGTTGCTGATTCTGATGAAGAATGAAAACTTTTGCAAGACTCTTGGGGATGATGATGCCTTGGAACCATATAACAGGAACAGTCAATGACATTAAGGAAGGGATAATAAGGGAAATCTAAACAATTATATTATCTGACATGGAATAGGCAAATCAAGAGAAACATGACATATTTCTGTTCACCACTGTCATCAACAAAAAATAAACTTAGTAGAGAATAATCCCACAATGTTCCCCATCCCAGAATTAACAATGTGTAACTAAAGGATAGTTGGTGTTGGAAGATAAAACATTAAAGCAAATAAAAGACCTGACAAAAAAGCAATTCTGTGGCAGTAACCTAATCTTGGGATTGACAACTGTTATAAATCTTCTGATTTTTGTCATTCTTGTGGCTTACATTAAAATCTCAAGCTTTCAATTTGATTACTCCATTCTAATTGTGCTGGAAGAGGGGTGCAATTTCAAAATGGATTTATATTCACTGAAAAGATCGTTATACTACTTAAATTACTCCAATCTTTTCACTAAATTTAGTTGATAGCCTAGATTGGGATAAGAGGCGTCACCGGCAATAAATGAACTACACTGTCCTGGATCATGTCACGTAGGCGGTAGCCTTGGCTCAGTGGTAGCATTCTCGCCTCTCACTCAGATGGTTGTGGGTTCAAGCTGCATTTCAAAGATGTAAGCACATAATCTAGGCTGATATTAATGCACACTACTGAAGGAGTGTTGTCAGAAATGCTGACTTTTGGGTATGACTGCAAATCAAAGCCTCGTCTAGCTCATGACACGATTTGAAGGGCAGCAGTGGAGTTCCTCTGCTGGATGCTGACGTGAATCAGCGGTCAACTGACACGCCCAATATAAAATGTGAATCTCTGATGTTGGTGGTTGTCATTTTGAAATATAAAAAAATAGTAGCCACAATCAACACTTTTTAAAACCATCAAATTAATGGCCTTTGGCATCAAGGTCTTTTGATAGTCTCAGTCCCTGAACAATCTTGTTCTTCTGTCAAAACACTACACATTTCTGTTCCAAAAGCTGGTTACATCAACTCGGTGCTGCTCTGAAATCTTTCCTGGACTTGGGGCTTGATTTGACCCACTTAAGTGAGAAAGAAAATTACATTTCTGGTGACGACATAACCATTTTGACGATTTACGAGGACGTATTCCGAAACATGCTTCTCAAGATCAGGACGGTTCCCTGTCCTTATGGCACATTTCATGTCAAGCATCTTCAGGACAGATTTCTCTTCCTTCCATTCTTGCACCAATTTTTCACTAACACCAAATTCCCATGTTACATCATTTATTTGCTGAGTTAGCAAATGTTACAACTTTCTGCTTAAAACCAGCTCCTTAGTTCATTCCTTTTACCAGAGGACCCATTTCTGATTGGCGTTTGTAACACGTGGCCTGTGGGGCGTATTTTATACTCCCTTACATCATCTTCGCAATACAGTTCATATCATCTGCTTGATCCCATGTGTCAACTTACATAGTCAGTAAAACATGCATCACTGACATCAAAAGTTGAGGCCAAATCCTAGTGCAAGTATAGGGCTGCATTTTACTCCTGCCGGGTGCATTTTTGGTGGGGGATTCACCCCACCACCTTCCCACCTACACCACCACTTTCCCACCCAGCTCTTAGCTCACCTCCATAATCAAAATTGTCAGCCCACCATATTTAAATAGATAATCAAGGGTTAATTAGGCTTGTTGCCAGGCCAATTGATAAATGCACTGCCAATACATAAAATATGTGGCATGGGCAGTTGGACAGAGTGGACAGCTTGATTTTTAAAATAATTTCTACAAAGTGTGGGAAGGAGGTTGGTGGTGTAATCTTTGGGGGCTGCTCTTTGCAGACTGAGGGGGCAGCCCCACCCAACCCTCAAACCCACCAATCTCAACCCGTTCCTAACATGCCCAAACTCTCGCTGCTCAAGACCCCAGACTTACTTGTTTCTGGGAATCTAATAGGCCTTCTTCTTCTTAGTTATTGTAGTTCTGGCAGTGCTCACTAATGACTCTTGGCACAGACAGAACTAATGGAGCTGGATTTGCTGGCAGCTCCCAAGGGCAGGATCTCCTCACCAGTGAGGAGTGTAAGTCCCACTCAGCCCTTAGGTAGCCTGCCCGCAGTGCTTAATGGCTACTGGGTGGGCTGACATGGATAGAGTGCTTTGGGGGTGGGGGGGGAGAGACAGGCTGGTGCAAGCTATCCACACTCAAAATATTCAGCCCATGATATTTCTTAGCAGAAAGATTGACGTATATGCCAAGTGAAGGCCTAAATATGAATTTTGGTACCCAAAAAATGGGGTCACTTTATACGCCATACCATCTCACGCTGCAATTTATGGTACTTGCTCATTACTTTTTGTTTCTGTACATCTCTCCTCCTGTCTTTTCTGATATGTCTCTCATACAAACTGGGAGACATCCAGAGATGAAGTGTATGGCATACATTCCGTCAGTCACAGTAAATTACATTCCCATTTCATCTGAACCATTCTCTCCTATAGCATCATAATCACGCAGAACAAGAAGGGCAATGCAAATAAAGGAAAGAAACAGTGGAAACTTTAAGCTTAAAACATCTTCTAAAAAATAAAACAACATGCATTTATCTAGTGCTTTTAACATAATAAAGATTAAACATATAATTGTCTTTAAAAAAGATTTGTTTATCATACCCTTAGCCAGAATAATACTGTGGTGTTTTTATAGCATTTTCACTTCACCTCAAATGTTTTAAGTTTCTTCTCGAGTCAGCATATATTGCACTTCAGCTAGCAGACTTAAAACAAATCAAGCACAGTATTTTCCAAGAATATTCCCCACATATTGGGATAAATAGTGATCTGCCAGGGCAGCTTTTGATACCAGTTCAACATACAATTAGCAAATGAAAGAAATTTACTGCACGATTGTTCAGATAACAAATAGCGCACACTGTGATTTGCTTTCAAATCAATGCCACAGCAGAGTCATTCAGCTCATGCCTAACAATAACACTGATGTGTTTAAAATTAGTCTTCTAATATATGTTCTGGAGAAATAATAATCATTCTCATCAATCCCTTTGAAAACAGTTCCTGCATGTGATCAAATGTGGTCAGAGCTACAGTTAACAATACGTTGAAGAGAATAAAAAGCACCAGTAGACTCATCCAGTGTAAAATGAGTTCTCACTTTTCTTAAATAAAGTACTATGCTAACAAACAAGGCACACCACTGCTGAAAATGCATCAAAATAACCACCACCCGACTGAATTACTTGTGTTGAGCATTTTTGTTTGGAGGGGAAAGGAACCATCTGTTTAACACTGTTAAAATCGGTTTTAATTGTTTAAGAATGCCCTTTTTTGGCACTACGTTTCCACCTTTTGACCATATCTTGACTTTTAGATACTCTGTTAATCCTTTTTGGCTCTTATATTATGATGTTCCGCAAAATATTTATCATGTATGTAGATGATGGAAATCAGACTTGTACAAAATCTATAAATGCTGACCAATTCCCACTGCATTAATAGAGGCAATTATTTCACATTTCTTCAAACAACTTCGAAGCAAAGAACAATCTAATTGGGCAGTAATGGTGTAGTCTCAGTACAGTCAAATATGATAGAAAAGCTGGACATCTGACAAGAATTCTTTTTACAAAAGCTAGGTGCCAGACAAGGTTCAAAAGTATGGATTGTATCGTTTTAAACATTTCTTGTGAAGAATATGGTGGAATTATCTTTATGGGGTCAATCCAAATTGACAATCCAAAATTAGTGTTTACATTCAAATCAGATTAGTTGTCTCCGAGATAAATTCCATAAACTGATGGTACCCATTTTTGTACTAGATATTATGTTGCCATTTCCATTTTTTGTCCACAATTTCACTTTGTATGCCACAAAGTAAAATGTCAACATAACTTAAATCAATAGGAGCCCTATAGATGAGTAAATACACTGCATGGCATGATTCTCAACCAGAGACTGGAAGCCTGAAGAGATATTACAATTGGCCTAGGATTAAATGTAATAATTATGCAAGGATCCTTCTCCAGTAACAATGACTTGCATTTATATAGTGCACTTAACATAGTAAAACTTCCCAAAACACTTAATAGAAACCTTATCAAGTAAAATCTGGCATCAAACTACTTAAGGAGATACTAGGACAGATAACAAGAAGCTAGGCTGATTAAGTAGCTTTCAAGGGGTGTCTTAAATGGGGAGAGAGAGGTTAAGTGGTAAAGAGGCTCAGGAAGGGAATTCCAGAGCCAGCAGTGGAACTATTAAAATTGGGGATTCGCGAGTGGTCAGATTTAGAGGAGCATAGAGATACTTCACCAATACAATTGTCCAGCACAATACTTTGTGTACATTGTAGATAAGAACATGTTCAGGTCATGCTCCTTACAGTAAAATCTCCCACCATCATTCACATGAAGCACTGCCTTTGAGTCATATTGGAGTTCTGGCAGCAGGTGGAGAATCACATCCTAATATGAGGCAGCAACTCCAGAACAGAAAAAGCTAAAGAAATTGGAGGAGGAAAGAAAAGTCCCCTTGGAAACATTTCAGAAATAAATATTACAGAATTCCAAAATATCAAAAAGTAAATTTGTTGTCATACAATTCTCCAGAATAATAATATAAAGTAATTCATCACTGAAAGGGTTCCAAGTACTATCAACGACAACTGCTTCTCCACTATGCAATCTGCAGACACTTGTATTTTAAACCCACATTTCTCTGGCAACCAAAACACTCGATACTGCCTATGACTGACAGTTTTAATCTGTATTTGTTGGCTCAATAAGGTGCCAAGGTACATGTTGGCATTTGAATGGCTGTTATTGATTTGTTCTTTATTATAATAGGCTCTTGGCGGTGCAAAGTATGCAGTTATTTTAATAATGCCTATACAAGCAAAGTTTGCGTAGCTGTCTAGAAAGAATGAACTGTAGTCAATGCAACCAGCATCAATATGATGTCTAGACAAGATAGAATGAACTTTGTAGTTTTTTAGGAACCTTTATTACTTGTTTTCTGACTGAATTGCTTAACTATGGCATATCTGAGCACAATGAGGAGATGCCGGCATTGGACTGGGGCAAGCACAGTAAGAAGTCTTACAACACCAGGTTAAAGTCCAACAGGTTTATTTGGGAGATCTCCCACTCCACCTGACGAAGGAGCAGCACGCTCCGAAAGCTAGTGGCGTTTGCTACCAAATAAACCTGTTGGACTTTAACCTGGTGTTGTTAGACTTCTTACTATCTGAGCACAGCATACTTGCCAACAAACAGCTTCAAAATTAAGAATTCTAATCAGTTTTTTAAGCCTCTCTCATAATTTCTCACCCTTTTGAGAGGAACTTCAAACTCAGCCAATTGAAAATGTAATCGATACACTAATAACTCACTGAAAATGTGATCTAATAAATCTTTAGGTTACCAACACATCACTGCTTCTGCCACTCGAATTTTCTGCCTGCTCTCTCTCTCTCGAAGATGTGCGTGGTTGGGGGAAGAGTGAGATGGTGGGTATTTAACTTACCTGACCCATAGGGAACAGGGTTATCAGGAAATTGTGGGAACCTACTGTTTGATATTGCCATTTATTATTAATTTGTGTCACAAATAGGCTTACATTAACACTACAATGAAGTTGCTGTGAAAATCCCCTAGTTGCCACATCCCGGTGCCTGTCCGGGTACACTGAGGGAGAATTTAGCATGGCCAATGCCCCTAACCAGCACGTCTTTTGGACTGTGGGAGGAAACCGGAGCCTCCGGAGGAAACCCATGCAGACACGGAGAGAATGTGCAAACTCCACACAGACAGTGACCCAAGGCTGGAATTGAACCCGGGTTCCTGGCGCTGTGAGGCAGCAGTGCTAACCACTGAGCCACCGTGTCGCCCTGAACATGTTGGTGATGTGACAATATTGTGCTTTTAGGAAATTTGTCATATTTCTTGTGGAGGATCTGTTTTAGCAGTTATTTTGTTATTGCCAATGCTGTTTTGTCTATATCCAGCAGCCCTATATTGTTACTGCAGCAGCATAATTGCAATAATGAATTCCATTAGGACCTGGAAACTTGACAGCTATTAGTCCTAATACTTTTCTCAGTATCCTTTCCCTGGTGATTGCAATGGTTTTAAATTCCATTTATGGGATGTTATTTGTATCTTTACATTGAAGATAAACACAAAATATCTGTTCAATTCATCCATTATTTCCTTATTTTCCTATTATTAATTCTCTATTCTCACTCTTCAAGAGGACCTACACTCACTTTACTTACTCTTTTCCTTTTTAAATACCTGTAGAAACTCTTACTATGTTTTCATACTTATATCAGCTTTTTCTCATATTCTTAATTTCTCCTTCCTGATTGATCTTTTAGCCATTCTTTGCTGTTTTTATGTTCCATCCAATCTTAGACCTGCCACTCATCTTTGAGAATTATATGCTTTTCCCCTCAATTAGATCCATGGGGAATCATTGATTGATCTCCCTGTGGAACTCGTTGAGTACGAGTTCCCCTGGTAACAGGCAATGGCTTGCCCAGCTGGAACTCATTATCTATGCCTGCTATAAGGCTGACCCACGACTGGGCCTGCAGAACTACTTGAACCAAGCAGGGACTAGTGTGTGTATACCCCATGATCGTGCTTTGCATTCTGTAAATAAACTATGTCCCTTTCCAGTTGGGCTTCCTAAGTTATTACAGATACTATACAACATTCCCATTACCTGTCCTGGCTTGGATAGACTCCTATACCATGATGCCATGGCCAGTTTTCCCATCCACCCTGCAGTCACCAGAGGTGGATGAGAAAACTGGGTCATGGCTGATTCCGGGGATGGCAGAACTGATGTATGAGGAGAGATTGACTAGGTTAGGATTGTTTGCGCTGGAGTTCAGATGAATGAGGGGGGATCTCATCTGGAGTTATACAATTCTAAAAGAACTAGACAGGGTAGATGCCAGGAGGATGTTGCTGATGGTGGGGGGAGTCCAGAACCAGGGGTCACAGTCTGAGGACTCAGGGCAGACCATTTAGGACGGAGGTGAGGAGACATTTCTTCACCGTAAGAGTGGTGAGCCTGTGGAATTCATTACCACAGGAAGTAGTTGATGCCAAAACATGGAATGTATTCAAGAGGCAGCTGGAGTTGGGGTGACTGGGATCAAAGGTTATGGGGAGAAAGCAGGATTAGGCTACTGAGTTGGACGATCGGCCATGATCGTGATGAATGGCGGAGGAGGCTTGAAGGACCTAATGGCCTTCTCCTGTTCCTATCTTCTATGTTTTTATGTCACCACTTTCATCTATACAGGCTGCAACAACCATGAACCTGTGGAAAAATTGCAAAGGTTGAAGCTCCTCCATATCTGCCCCACTTGCAGTCACAAGCCTCGGACCCTGAACACTGACAAAATCAGAAGACCCTATCCCAAGGTCTGCCTCCTAGTATAAAGTGTCCAGGTAGCTTTCCCCCTTCATGATGCATCAGAGAGTCTACAGCTCAGCCTCCAGCTCAATATTTCTGAACCAAAGCTCTTCAAGTCACGGACACTTACTGCAGGCCATGTTTGACCTGTCCAAGAACTCCCACATTCTAAAGTCACAATGCATCACTTGCCCGGTCATCTTTATTATTTCTTAATTAATTAATAAACATTGCCACTCCCAATAACCTTTACTATGGCAATTACATCTAATAAACCTTTACAATTACTAACAAATTGTATGAGTATGAAGGATAAGTATAGGCAGGATTGAATAGCTCTTATTGCCTCTCGGTCCTTTTTTCTCCGCTGTTCTATGTGCTGTTGACTGCCTCAGGGTCCTCTTTCTCTCCGCTCTTCTGGGTGGCAGTTACTGTCTCTGGGTCTTCTTCCTCCCCACTCTTCTAGGTGGTGGTTACTGCATCCAGAACCTCTTCTCCCTCCACTGCCCCCCCCCCCCCCCCCCCCCCCGCCTCCCAAAAAAATATAGCAAAGCATTAACTGCAAACATGTGTTTTAAATGTTCACTTCACCGTTGTTCTTACTGTATTCCAGTATCATAATGTTACAATGAAAGTCCCACCCCCCGCCCCCCCCCGATTGTTCCCATGTATGTTCAACTTCATTCATAGAAAAATTAAAAATGCTAACCTCTTCAATCTCTTTGGATTTCTCAGCAATTGTTTTGGTGCGAAGATCTGCTTGACTTAGGTCAAGAAGGTCAACAGAACTCCGTGTATTCATCTCCAGATCATCCAATTTTTCAGGAAATAGCATTTGAATAGCCTCCTACAACCAGAAAAAAAATGACTAAAAGAGAAATGGCACATGATGCTTTTTCATGACAACAAAATTATTTATTGATACGTCAATTTTGGCAAATAATTTTTGGTTCAAACTATCGTGAGTCTGAATTCAGAAACAATAGTTTCAGCTATCAGTTTATCTATAAATGGCAGTTTTGAAGACAAGTGGATTATGCAATGAAGTAACAGCACCCAACTATTTTGAGTACTTGGTGAACTTATAAAGGGTGTATAAATAGCAGCACACGGCTGCATCCCATCAATTTTGAGGGAAATTCAACTGCATCAAGAGTCAATTTTTGAGGGATCTAAATGGTGTTCTTGCAAAGGTTTAATTTGTTGATCCCAGGTGCCTTGCTGTTCTTCAAACTTTTGATGTTCTTTGGATCTCTGATCTGGCAATTTTCCCAGGTAGACATTGAGCTGTTGAGGTATGGTGCTGTCATTGAACTTGAACATGGAGCTGGTGCTGGGCTGCTCGAGAATCTCCTGAAAATATTCCATCCATCTTGCCTCATCCGTTAATAGCATCCTACAGTCCTTGCCCCCTAATAACAAGTGGTGTTGCCTCTTGCACCAGTCAGTTCCAGTACGATCCTGTACAGTGCCTTGGCGTCATTCCAATTTGCTATTTCTTGTGCCTTCCTACCTTTGAAACCCTATCCACCCTGATTTGTTTCTCCTGCATCTTCTATAGAGTTATCCAGTCTTCTTTACTTCTCATTGTTTTGTCATCCTTGCTCAATGTTCTTTCCCTGCTTCCTTTTGCTCTTGTCAACTTTCTTCCATCAAATCAACTTCCTTGTTGGGTCATTGATCCATCATTTGGTTTTTTCCCTTTTGCCCATTGGTGACTTCTGCACTTTCTTTAATACTTCTTTTGAAAATTTCCCACTGATTCTTAATGTTGCCCAACCTCATTAATACTTTGAGTCTGTTGAAGAGAGCCAGCTTGAAACTATCCGTCATGGCCTTTTCCTTCATTTTCTCATTGCATTTGATTTATATATGTAGTTGTTGCATTCTTCAGCTTCAGGTGGACACAACACCCATACATCAGCACATCAAAATATCCAAACATCTTGGAGGGTGTCCTCCATCTGCTGCTGATGCATACATAGTCAATCACCTTCAGTGTTTTACCATCTGGAGACCTCCCTGTCTTTGTGTGGATGTCCTTGAATTTGAAGATGGTACTCCCAATGTTGGGCCCTTTGCTATTGCAGAAGACCAGCAGATGCTCATTGTTGTAGGGAAATATCCCTTACCAGTGCAGAATAGAAGTTGAGTCGCAAATCAAGGTTCAAAGCGTGTCTTTATTGTACAATTACTGGGATCCCAGGGAGACCCCCGTAGCCAGCTCAGAAACAGTGGCTTGGCCACGTTGATCTCAATTAAATCACATCAGCTCTGGATCTTTATAGGGATCCAAAATTCGCGCGGGAACATTTGATTATGCCTTTTTTTACACAATGTATAAAGTGGTCTGTCAGTTTCAAAAGTCCCTAGGAAGTTTCATGGATTAGCATTTGTATGGTGTGTGTTCGTGTTAATGGGATTACTTGGTCCTGCCCCGGTGTCTAAATGCGTTTCCCATTACTATCTCTATGTGTCCTCTTATTTAAATTGGTCCTATTGTTCCGTGTCTGTGTTTCCTGCTTGTGAGATTGAGTGTTAATGTCATCCTGTCCTGTTGGGTGTGTGGGGTATTTCATTCTTAACCTTTTATCCTTATCTCTTAGTTTATCAGATTTTTATGTCTGCCTTGGCCGAATTGGTAATATTTCAGTGATAGCTTGGTTTTGATAACCCACTCTCTGTCTCGTTTCATAGGGATCTTGATCTTCCTTGGCCAGTTTAAAATGCAGCTATGCGCTGTTGCTAGGCAGATTAGGGATCTTCCGTAGTTTCTGAAATTCGTGAGTCTCTCAGCTGTGCAGGGGGAGACCCGATCGAATATCCATCCGGGGGTGCCCCTCTGCATTGTTGGCCCGTTATGAGTGGTGCCAATTAGTCCAATAAAAATATGTTTGATGGTACAAATATGGTTTTCTGGAAAATTTCCTCCTTCACTCATCATTTCCTTTGGACATGTTTGCTGACCCATGGCACCCGATCATACCGTTCAGTGTTGGGCAGTTACGATCAAACTCAGAATTGAAGTCATCAATCAGTTGCTTGATATCATAGCTGGATACCTCATCCAACGTATCCTGCAATTGGTGGTTGAATTAATCTTTCTCCCCCTCTGTGACTGTCTCTGTTGGTGCATAAACTTGCACCACAGTGACTCTGGGATGCCTTGTGTGGAACCTGGCAGTGATGACTTACTGGCTTCCACTGCATTAATGCTTGTGTTGAGGCTCACAACTGCATGGGTGTGGTGTTTTTCTTGTCCGAATTACAGGATCGTCACAACCTCAGTGCTGATTTGTCTATGGCTGGTCCACTGCATCTTGCTGATGTTCTAAGATGTCAAGTCAATGGGTTCTCATTTTCTTGCAGTACCTGGGACATCTTCCCACACTGTAAGAGTATTTTGACATTTCAAGTTCTGATTCTGGTGATGTGTTTTGGCACTGAAAATTGGATTGTGAAGGATTAGACTTCCTTTCAGCTTTTATCCAATCCAGTCACGCATTCACCCTCAGATGTCCCGTCCAGAGGGTAGCAGTGGAAGGGTGCGTTTCTAAATGGAGGGCTGTGATAAGCGGTATTCCTCAGGGATCAGTGCTGGGACCTTTGCTGTTTGTTATATATATATATATATAAATGATTTGGAGGAAAATGTAACTGGTTTGATTAGTAAGTTTGCAGACGACACAAAGGTTGGTGGATTTGCGGATAGCGATGAGGACCATCAGAGGATACAGCAAGATATAGATCAGTTGGAGACTTGGGCAGAGAGATGGCAGATGGAGTTTAATCTGGACAAATGTGAGGTAATGCATTTTGGAAGGTCTAATACAGATAGGAAATATACAGTAAATGACAGAACCCTTAGGAGTATTGGTAGGCAAAAGGATCTGGGTGTACAGGTACACAGGTCACTGAAAGTGGCAATGCAGGTGGAGAAGGTAGTCAAGAAGGCATACGGCATGCTTGCCTTCATCGGCCAGGGCATTGAGTTTAAAAATTGGCAAGTCATGTTGCAGCTTTATAGAACCTTAGTGAGGCCGCACTTGGAATATAGTGTTCGATTCTGGTCGCCACACTACCAGAAGGATGTGGAGGCTTTGGAGAGGGTACAGAAAAGATTTACCAGGATGTTGCCTGGTATGGAGGGCATTAGCTATGAGGAGAGGTTGGAGAAACTTGGTTTGTTCTCACTGGAGCGACGGAGGTTGAGGGGAAACCTGATAGCAGTCTACAAGATTATGAGAGGCATGGACAGAGTGGATAGTCAGAAGCTTTTTCCCAGGGTGGAAGAGTCAATTACTAGGGGGCATAGGTTTAAGGTGCGAGGGGCAAGTTTGAAAAGAGATGTACGAGGCAGATCTTTTACACAGAGAGTGGTGGGTGCCTGGAACTCGTTGCCGGGAGGTAGTGGAAGCGGATATGGTAGTGACTTTTAAGGGGCGTCTTGACAGGTACATGAATGAGATGGGAATAGAGGGATATGGTCCCCGGAAGCGTAGGGGGTATTAGTTAAGTCGGGCAGCATGGTCGGTGCAGGCTTGGAGGGCCGAAGGGCCTGTTCCTGTGCTGTAATTTTCTTTGTTCTTTGTCCTTTCTTTGCAGGTATAGCTGCAGCAATGAATCTTTACAACCTTGGGTGGTGGTAATGGGGTTAAATTAAATTGTACAAACTTATTTTGCAAACATTTATAAAATTTGATATAGCTAACTCAGAGTAACATAAAATCTGAACAAATTCTGTAGCAATTACAATTAATTGGCATACTTACAACGTTATCACATTCAGACATTTCCAGCTCTGGAATCTGCTGCTGTTCAGAACACCAATCATTTACACCTTCTTTGTTCAGGTTATCAGCAGTTTTGCTAGATTTTTCAAAGCTCTAATGAAATAAAGAAACATTTTACTTCTAAATCTGTAACTTCGATTCTATTTGGTGTCTCTCCCCTCCCTCCCCACCTTCAAAAGAACCCTTAAATCATGAGCGGTAAGGCAGATGTTAGGCCATTTCTGAATGCCGAGGATTGTAACTGTTTATTTCTACAGGGGCAAATGACGCATCATTTAAATCAGGTTTGTTGAACCTTTTCACTTGGTGGCGGAGCACATTTCCATTTTCCTCTCACTCAAGGGGCAGATGAGCAAATTTCAGAAATATAAAAATTTGACAGTGTTAAACGTGAATTTCAAGATAGAATTGAGGTATGAAAAGAAGCAACGTGCTCAGCATAAAGAAAACAATGTCAAAGCAATAAATCAATAATTAAAAATCACCATTAGAGTGTGAGGGGGATGGTCTCACTCTCAATCTCTTGATGCTGACCCATTCATCCTCACTCACCTGGTGAATGGGTGTGATTCTGCGTTGGTGTGTGGGGGCGAGAGCAAGTGGCAATCCTGAGTCTTTGAGTGAGCCTGACACACATGCTCTCTCCCTCCCACACATTCACTTTCTCTCCCACACTCCCTCCCTCACTAGCCCAGTTGATCAAGATCCCATTATTGTCTTAGATAACCTTCTTCAATGTCCATTACATCACCAATTTTGGTGTCATCCACAAACTTGCTGACATGCTTCCTATATTCACATAGAATCATAAAATCCCTACAGTGCAGGAGGCGACCATTCGGCCCCTTGCGTGTGCACCGACCACAATCCCATCCAACCTTAGCCCCGTAGCCCCACATATTTACCCTGCTAGTCTCCCTAACACTAAGTGGCAATTTAGCATGGCCAATTAATCTAACCCGCACATCTTTGGACTCTCATCCAAATCGTTTATATAAATGACACTTCTGGCCCAGCAGTGAGTCACTCCCTCCCCCACCTGGCCTCGCATGGAGACAAACTCTCCCTCTTCCATTCAGCCGCCTTTATCTCTATCGCCACCACCTGCCTGCCATTGCCCCCCCCCCTTCTGCAGAGATCACTCGCTGATGCCGGTGTTTCTGTTTCTCCAATCACAGACGACTGCTCATCCACATTTGCTGCTTTTAGTGAGTCTGAGCAACAGCCTGTGATTGGCAGAGCAGTTTTTTTCAGAACCTTCCGCTGCACTTACTGGCATTTTGAGAACTACCTCTGGGGGCCATAACAGGGTTTCACAGGCCACAACTGGTTCACATAGGACAAGCCTAACTTAAATGAATGCCATTCATATTTTTGGTAAGGTTTACTAATATTCAGTTTTGATTCCAAAACTGATAATTGGTCTATCCTAACAGCAGACTCTTGTCAAAATTTTCAAGTAAACTTAGTAGGTAATTTTTATTCTCCTGCTAAATATTAAAAGCAAACTGCTATATATTGCAACCTTGCCTTTAAACAGTTCATTTTTATTTAGATTAGTACGTGCAAGATTTTCCCTCAAATCAGCAAAGACCGATGGTGGGCAGGAAAGTAGTGCTGAACCCGCTGATACCGATGGCGGCTTTTTCCGTCATATAGTCCAGCACTTGGTACCTAAAATCTCCATCCACAGGTTCCACGCAGTATTGCCAGCAGAGCAGGGGAAACAGAGGGGCCTCAGTGCTGCAATCGAGGCGCCACATTTAAAGGTGGCCCAAGCGCGCACCAGCCACATTTCATAGGTCACTGGGAAGTGACTGCTGCTAAGTAACCCACCCCCTTTTTTGGACAGCTCACTATATATACTCCTGGATACAACAGAGGTTCGACGTGATGTCCTCCACCAATGTACAGGAAGAAAACTAGCCAGCAAAGTCACCAACTAGCATGGGAGGCAGTGATATTGGTGGTCAATGTTAATGGCCTGCACTAGCAGACAGCCATCCAGTGCAGGAAGAGGATGAATGATTGCCAGGATAAGTCACTCTTTTCATCACTCTCAACTCACACACCCATCACTAATCCACAGGGATCTCACTCACTGTCAGCTCAACGCACACCACCACTTGCTCTCCCACACACACCGCCATCTCCCCTGTGGGTCATGTCCTCATCACCTCGCTGGTCCCATTCACCACATGACAGGTATCATCATCTGCCTGGACACATGTCCTGCTTACACTCTTTCCATCTATATTAATGCAGGAAAAGTTTGCTAACAACAAGAGAGAGATCACAGGTGGTGGAGGAATGCCAGGGCTGAAGGTCCTCACCGACTTTGAGGACAGAGCCTTCCAACTGGCTGGGGAGGACGTCAACCGCTGCTATGCTCATGAGGAGGTCAGCAGCAAAAAAACTAAGTGAGGATCCAGCACTGCATCATCCATCAGGCAATAATACTGGTGTTGTTAAACCTGGTGTTGTTAAACTTCTTACTGAGTTCTGAAAGCCCCTGCCATGCGCTTAATGACCTTTCCTTTTTGTCGCAGCCTTCACCCCCAACCCCGAGTGCAGTGCAGAAGAGGAATATGTAGATCCCAACATTGCAGACCCGTCACAGCGCTCATCCACCACCTCCACCAGTACAGAGACACACCGAAGTGGGATCTAATTTTAGAGCAGTCTCAGGGTCACAATCTGGTGAGCACATCATGTTTCCAGATCCAGAGCAGGCGGGAGCAGGGATATCCCAGGGTACCAGCACCTGCAGGATTGCTGGAGGCTAGGAATCTGCTAAGTCTCAGTCAGATGATGTGCCTTTGGACTTGGACATGTCTCAGTTGCTGGAGTTCCAAAGGCAAACTCAGGAAGGGATCCACTCCGTGGATTGAAAGGTTGCATGGAAAAATCCACCCACTTTATGTCTGAGGTGACTGTGCCGACACTTCAACCCAATGAGGTCAGCACAGCTAGGGTGGCGGCTCTCCACATTTGGGCCTTCCAGAGAATGCCAGCCAAGGTCATCACAGACAACAGGATGTGGCAGACAGCAGGCTGCCTCCATCTCTGCTGTGGACGGCGGGGATGCATCAAGACATAGCAGCAGGGTTAGAAAGGTTAAGAGGTTCTAGATGCACAGTGCGGCTGGGCCCAGATGTTAAGCACTTGGATATAACATTCACCTCTGTAAATAAACTATCACTAATTGCGCTCTTTCTTGTTCCAATGAGCTGTGTTCTTTCAGTCCCAATCTGAAAATTGCTCCAGCAAAGGTCAGGGTACTCAGTTCAGGGCTTCCTCTATGTGCTTTGTGCAAGATTTTCAGCACATTGGTGGCATCCCTTCACAATGACAGAACACATCAGTCATGTCTGTTTTTCCACAGGGAATGAGGGTATCTCCCACAATGTAAAGAGCTAGCATCACTCATTCCAGTCATTGTCAATGCGTGCTTTCTCTCTCTTCCTTTGGAGCTGCGACTGGCCCCTCTATCCCACATGCCTCAGCCTCCGGTGACAATGAACCTCAAGGGAAGGCTCACAAAGGAAGACATTAGATTAGGAGAGGTGAAACTTTCCCTGTTGTACTCCCATGATATTGAGAGCAAGTGAGCTGCCACCAGCTAGGCAGGAGTAAGACATTCACAGAAGCTGTGAGGATCATGCACAGTCCCCACTGCAAGTCATCATCATCCTCCTGCAAGGACTATGGGAAACCACTATGTCCCCATGACAGGAGCCTTACCACAGAATGCGAGCACTGCCATTAGTCAGATGGGAAAATAATGCCTGTGAGGATAATGAGATGTCCCCATTGGACCTGCTCATCACTCTCCATGAATCGAGCAGCAACGAGCAGAACCAGAACTTGTCTGCCTCACCTGGACTTTGCAATTGCCTCTTGGCCGACATCCTCTCCCTCGAGGACCTCCTCAGTCTTGTCCCCATCAATGTCTTCCTCATTGGAGGAAACATGTTACCCCTCCATCTCATCCTCAGACAGTTCCTTCCCCCATTGCAGTGCCAGGTTGTGCAGAATGCAGCAAATAACCACAATGCATGCCACCCTCTGTGGTTTGTATTGCTGGGATCAATCAGACCAGTCCAGGCAATGGAACCTCATCTTCAGCATCCCAATGGTCTGCCCCACAAAAGCGCAAGTTGCAGCATAAGCCACATTGTACATGGTCTCAGCTGCACTCTGTGGCCTCCACACAGTATCAGCCAACTCCTCAGTGAGCAGCCCTTGTACCCGAGGAGCCATTCCTGCAGCCACTGTGGAGCATGAAACACATCAGGGATTG
Source organism: Mustelus asterias (assembly GCF_964213995.1). Taxonomy (NCBI): domain Eukaryota; kingdom Metazoa; phylum Chordata; class Chondrichthyes; order Carcharhiniformes; family Triakidae; genus Mustelus; species Mustelus asterias. The sequence goes on from NC_135809.1 coordinate 53,720,713, forward strand.
GGCAGTGGCTCAGAATGTAGGGTTCATACACAGTCCCTGGAAATCAAGCACAAACCTGAAGGATGTGTTTAGCATGGTTGCAGACCAGCTAAACATTTAGCGAGTGGAAGCCTTTATGGTTTATGTAATTCAGATTGATGCCCCAGAGATCTGAGCATCATGCGAGTGCAGTCGATGGCAACCCTGTGGAAAGCCAGAGATTTGCGCAAAGTCTATCACTCTTGCATTCTGGAGTGACTGATCCCAGTCGAAATCGATGAAGTTGTGTGTCCTCGCGAGGACTGCGTCTGTCAACTCTTGGATGCACTCATGTGCGGAGGCCTGAGGCATCTGCAGGTATTGTGAGGCACCGTCTATAGACTCTGGATCGAGCAAGGCACCTATGAATGATGGCTCTCTGGGATTCATCCTCTACATGCGCAGCGAGCCCTACCACCCCTTTCTCTTCATGGTTCTGCTCCTGCCTTTGATGAGCGAGGCACCTCCAATTACTTTTTCTCTCCTGCCTATGGATGAGAAGAATAACAGTGAGTTCACCAGGCTCCATGTTTTGTACATTCTCTTCACTGCAGTATCAGAGAGAGAGAGACTTGATGATTAGCTTCAAACTCCCAAGGACCACTCTTTGCCCAGTTATCGTCTGAAGCTGCCTCTCAAAACCCACTGACTGGCAACCACATTGATGCCCAGTCCTTCATTCGCATGCTGATTGGACAAGACCCCACATCGCCCTTGTCCCACACCACATGACCAAGTTTCCCCAGCTTTGGTAACTCTATTGCTGCATCCTGAGCTCCCATCTCAGGTGCAGGAATCGTCCCAAGCTTCACTCTTCCCAAGGCCTTGTGCTCAAACTGATCTATGGGGGGGGGCATTTATCCATACATATCTCAGCACAAAGCCATGGGTTACGAGTGTTCTTCTCAGGCAGTATGTCATTGCCAACTGTCTCAGGGAATGCATCTGCTTTCCCAGTAAGCCAATGCTACAGGCACACCATGGCAGTCAGTAATTTTGGAAGTCAGTGTGCCAAAGATTAACTGCTGAGCAGTAATCAGTGGCACTCACACATAGAAGTGGTGCTTGAGTGAGCATACTTGTGCGAATAGTTAGACTCCAGACATGTCAATTGAATTACAGCTGAATAGTCTCAGCTGCCATGCGGTAATGATCACACTTGTCTTTTCATTAGCCTTCATGTCTTTTCATTAGCCTTGCCCTGGTTAACACCCTGCCATCAGAAGCACCTCTCCCTCCCCTGCCAGGTTTGAAAACAACTGTCACTCCATGATGATTACACACCTACCAAAACACTGCCTCATGTTTCCCTTCTCTCTGTGAGGCTCTTTCAAGAAGCCCACGGCGCAGCAACAGAAGGCAACCTCAGGTACAGTGCTTTTCACATTTGACAGTCTTGCCCCTGGTTCCACCAAATAAGCCCCTGAAACCTTGGAGTCTACCCCCTCCATTAGGCCCCAACACTCTTCCAGTATTACCACAGTCTCCCTCAAGTCAAAGACTGGTCACCCCCAGTCAAAGGCCTTTTGACAGATCAATAAAGGCCATGTAAAGCTCTTTTCGCTGTTCCAGGCACTTTTCTCGGACTTGTCAAGGGACAAAAATCATATTTGTGGTTTCCCGCGATGACTGGAAACCCATGGCTCTCCGGAAGTATATCTTTGCTGATAGGTCGGAGGCAGTTCAAGATATGCCTTTGAAGTTCCCACAGATTCTTTCACTTTTCAAAAAGGGCGATTAAATCAATGATGGCTTCGTGGAAGTACCTATGGTAATACCTCTTCTTCCAGATGTTTTATAAAAAGATCCGAGAGCCTGAGTGGAAGTTTATGACCACCAATTTTTTGGATCTCTGAAGGAATGTTGTCCAGGCCACATGCATGATTAATCTTCATTTCGTATCTCCATAAATATTGGCAGCATACCCAAATTTGATGTCTTACGTTATTGATGGATTATGTTGATGGTTTATTCTCATACTTTAGACTTAGCCTATAACATTGTTGCTGTCAACACTCATCTGTATAGTCATGGGACTTGGGTCAGCTACCAAAGGCACCTCTGGGTGCTGGTGAATTTTCACCAGCAGTGTCTCCTCAGGATATTCAGTCAATTGAGAAATCAAGCAAACAAACTCCAGGATCCTCACCAAAGCCAATTCCTTCAGCATTGCAGCCATGATCATACAAAATCAGCTCTCCGTTGCTCTGGGCCCTGCATCCACATGCCAAATAATCGGCATCTGTAGCAGATCCTCTTTTCACAACTTAAGGATGGCGTCAGATCTCAAGGAGGACAGAGAAAATGTTTTAGGGACACAATGAAGGCCTCACTGAACAGGGGACAAATTGAAAGGGAGAAACTGACTGTAAACTGTGCCATGTGGTGGCACTTCATACAACAAGCCACCTGGGTGAGAGAGCGTGAGAGTGAGAGCAAAACCCTGGCTTGGGAACCCTCCTTCTTCAGGAAAACTCTTCTGCTCTTTGCCCAAAGATTCCATGAATGGTCTGTTGAGATACCCAAGGACACACAAATCATGAACCCTGGGCAGATGTCATCCTTGTTTTGAAGAATTGACAATGCAATGATGATTGCTATTGCCATTTCAAGATACAGTGATCTAGAAGTTGAAAGAGTACACCAGATTTCTGATGAACAGTATGTAATATTAATTACAGAATTACATTTGATAATTAAATGGATATTTGTTACTTTGCATAGAACAAATTTTCTGATAGATACCCCATGAATCACATTGCAGCATTCTTTTAGGACGATTATCAAAATGATTGAAGCATGAAAATGAGCTAACCTTTGAAGTAGCTGGTGGCACTGAACCAGATGGAGATGCATCTCTTGAAGGTGTCAAAGAGGAAACGGAAGACCTTTCTCTATCTGAATACATAAGCAAAATGAGATTAATGTTTAATGTAGGTTATAGTTTTAAACACAATATGTTTAATGTTTATTTGATAAAGTTCTTTTAGCCAAAAGGTTGTTGCTTGTCTTAAATTAGGTATCTTCAGTTATGCCATTTTGATTCAGCGTTCTAAAATGTGTAGTAACTTATGATACGAAGCCAGAACTCGCGCAGTGTGAATTTAATGGCTTGGATTTTTAGGTGGTAATGACAGCAAACTGTCAGCATTTGCAGTCGTTAGTCCATAATACTGACAGCAACTTTAGGAGTCCGCAGAATAACACAGAAATCCTATTTTGTGCTCCTCTGGAGGCTGCGCTGTTGAGGCCCCCCCACGGAATGCAATTCCTAAGCAATCAGTGAATTGATGAAAACTTATATGTTGCAAGTCTCACAGCAAATACCCTTGAAAAAGTTGTAACTTGTTGAATAAGATGTAATTGTAATTTTAATTCTGCTCTATGTTCATAATTACTCCTGAACACCCTCGCTGGCCCTAAAAACTAGTGTTACACTTGTCGAATGTCAAATATTTATGATGATGATGAATAATACTTCACACATTTGGAAATAAACATTTTTATGGTTGGTTATGATATTTTAGCTTTATCTTGATCCAATAGAGTTTAACCATTTATTTTGCACCCTTATAATTTAAATTTAAAGTGAAGGGGTTCAGTGAATTTAACTTTCTAATTTGTTGTCTGTAAGAATATTTCAATGTGATTGCTGCTTACCCTGCTGACTGGCATCACTGCGCCCAGAAGCCTGGAGATCCCCTTGATTTTTTGCTCGATTTAAACTATCATTGGGAAAGGGAAGGCTCACACCACAGAGATCATTAGGGCTGGAATTCTCCCCCAAAAAATTCAGTGTTAAATTTGTGTGAAAACTGGAGTAATTCACGCTGTTTTTTTCAGTGGGAGTTCAGACAAGAATCTCCCACACTCTCTGCATTGCAGAGGCCACCAGCGTGAATATCATTTAGAAACTAGGAGGTGGGAGAAGCTGAAATCAGCGTGCTGAGCGGGCCACTGCGCATGCGCCGATCTGCCAGTGCGAAGATCGGAGCATGCGCAGTGGCCCTGCACTGATGGCCTCCCGATTGCTGGCCAGCCCCACGACCCCTGCAACATTGGCTCTCCACACCCCCCCACAGCCCAATCGCTGGCCTCCCACCTAGCAGGATATTACGTTCCCACTGAAGTAAATAGCAATTTAAATGGCTCACCATGTTCCCCGGGAGACATGCCGTAGCAGGGCCATAAAATCCTAGCCATTATCTTTTCCTATTTTAAAGAAACCCTTTTTAAACAGTTAAAGCTATGTTTGATCAGCTGATTAAAGATTAATATCATCATGCAAAAATGATATCATTGTGGCAATATAACTTCGAATGTCATCTGGCTCAGCTGGGATAACCTCTGTAATCAGATAGCCTAATTGCTTGGTGAGAAACGTTGAGTGTCACCAAGCATTTATTTCATGTCTGGGAGTTGGGACTGTGAGGGAAATTACTTGAAGGTTTGGAAGTGCAAACTTTTATAAAATTTTAAAATAGAAGCACACATTATAGCCTTCTAAAAATGATCCATATCCAGGAAGATTAAAAAAAGTGAACTTCAAATTGTGAACTATCAGTCTCACTTTGCTTATCAGCTTGCATCGAATTAAACTTTCAGTGTTGCAGTTCTTGTTTTATTACTCATTGGTCAAAATAGCAATCAGGAATCACCTTTACAAATGAAATTCAAAAAGCAATTCACACTACTTGTCCTTCCTCAATTAACTGCAGACTGCAAATACTTCAGGATTATCAAGTCATAGAATCCCTAAGTGCCCAAGGAGGCCATTCAATCCATCAAACCCGCACTGACAACAATCACACCCAGGCCCTACCCCCATAACCCCACACGTTTACCCTGCTAATCCTCCTGACATTAATGGTCAATTTAGCATGGCCAATCAACCTAACCCGCAAATCTTTGGAGTGTGGGAGGAAACCAGAGCACCTGAAGGAAACCCACCCAGACACGGGGAGAACGTACAAATTCCACACAGTCATCCAAGGCCGGAATTGAATTCGTGCCCCTGGTGCTGTGAGACAGCAGTGCTAACCACTGTGCCACCGTGCCGCATGCAAACAACTAACAGAACATTTCAATCAAAGCAATAATTTCATTAAACCTCAACCGAATGTAACACCACCTGCAAATGCCATCTTGTGGTGGGTCGTTGTACAGTTCTTTTTTTCAATAAAATTAAAAATTAATTGGGTACACTTTTCTAACTTTAGACACTGTTATATAATTTGGCTCTTGTTAAATGATGAAATTTAGCTGAAATAATCTACAAGGGAAATTTTACGAAACAAAAACAGTGAGGAGGAAAAATATGAAACAACTGTTTAAATGGCTTGGTATGATGGTCATTGAGCCAAAGATATTAAGCACTTTGAGGATGAGCATTTAAAAAACAATTTTTTTTAAATGGAGAGGATTCATGAGTATTACATTTATCATAACACAAAAAAGCAATATTCCAGATGTACTGCACACATACTGTATTCATGCAAACAAACTGCAGGATATTGATATTCCAGACTCCAAAATTGTAATTGTTAACAGTATATTAGAGGAAAATATCAATGAACTCAACAGGTAAAGCACAAAATTACACCACATTACACTCCAAGGAACTTGTTTCAGTGTAACCGAAGTAATTCTGCATACTGTCATTACGTCTTATAACAGGAAGCATTAAGAGAATTACTTTTATTTTGCACAAATACTCTTTTCAGCTTTTATTAAAACATTTGATAAGTAAAATTTTAAGAAGAAATATTTGGGACCTCCTGCACAACAGTGACAACTAGGCTCAGAGAGGGGTACTTGTTCAAGAGTTTGGATTTAATATAAAATGGTAGGTCTTACTGAACCACCCAATGATTTAAATAATTTCAATGAGCACATCATATTTGATTGAACCTTAATTGAACTGAAACTTAATTGAATTATTTCTGTGCAGTTTCCTCAGCATATTTCTCAACATTTCCCTGTGAAACACAACCCACTTCATAGATAAATATGCAGCTTTAAGTACAGAAGTATCAACATTTGTGAAATTTTGCTATTTACATGTATTTTATGCCAAACCGGAGGATAAAAATGATCTACAATAGAAATAAGCATATATTTGGATCAGATATTGTGTTATTCAATATGAAAGTGTTTTGCATGTCACTACCTGAACAAAAAATTACAATGAAGTACTCACAAGCCGGGAATCAAACTCACAGCGCCAGGGACCTGGGTTTGATTCCCGGCTTGGGTCACTCTGTGCGGAGTCTGCACGTTCTCCCCGTGTCTGCATGGGTTTCCTCCAGGTGCTCCGGTTTCTTCCCAGTCCGAAACAGGACAGGTGCCAGAGTGTGGCAACTAGGGGATTTTCACAGTAACTTCATTGCAGTGTTAACGTAAGCCTACGAGTGACACTAATAAATAAAGTTAATTCTTCCCCTTTAGTTTACTGTTTACATAAAGCAATGCAATATGATTCTATTAAATGTATTAACAGCTATAAAGTTTATTTGTTAGTGTCATACAATAATACTGCAATAATGTTACTGTGAAAGTCCCCTAGTTGCTACACTCCCACGCCTGTTCGGGTACACTGAGGGAGAATTTAGCATGGCCAATGCAACTAACCAACATGCCTTTCAGACTGTGGGAGGAAACCGGAGCACCCGGAGGAAAAGGTGCAGACTCTGCACAGACAGTGATCCAAGCTGGGAATCCCTGGCATTGAGAGGCAGCAGTGCTAACCACTGTGCCATCGTGCCACCCAACTGTGCCATCGTGTCCCCCAGCTTGCTCTTTTGGTTCCAATTTCTACCCCTCTCACGTGGTCCATCTCCGACACTTCCCTTTTGAAGTTCTTTTTTTAAAATCTTCCTGGGCATGGATCATTTTTAGATGGCTATTATGCATGCTTTCTGGTGGTATCACAGCTTGGTATGGCTCCTGCTCTGCCCAAGACCGCAAGAAACTACAAAAGGTCATGAATGTAGCTCAATCCATCATGCAAACCAGCCTCCCATCCATTGACTTGGTCTACACTTCCCGCTGCCTCGGCAAAGCAGCTAGCAAATTAAGGACCCCACGCACCCCAGACATTCTCTATTCCACCTTCTTCCGTCGGGAAAAAGATACAAAAGTCTGAGGTCGTGTACCAACCAATTCAAGAACAGCTTCTTCCCTGCTGCTGCCAGACTTTTGAATGGACTTACCTTGCATTAAGTTGATCGTTCTCTATACCCTAGCTATGACTGTAACACTACATTCTGCACTCTCTCGTTTCCTTCTCTATGAACGGTATGCTTTGTCTGTATAGCGCGCAAGAAACAATGCTTTTCACTATGTTAATACATGTGACAATAATAAATCAAATCAAATCAAATGCTTTTATTTTAAAATATTATAAAAGTTTGCACTTCCAAACCTTCAAGTAATTTCCCTCACTCACCCAATTCCTAGACATGAAGAAAATGCTTGTTGGCAGTCACAGTTCCTTGACCTCTCTATTTCCAGTGACAGACTGACCACCAATCTTCATTACAAACCTACCAACTCCCACAGCTACTTCAAATACATCTCCTCAAACCCCGCTCCCGACATGGATTCCATCCCATTCTGTCAGTTAGAAATCATACAGTGCAGAAGGAGGCCATTTGACCCATCGAGTCTGCACCAACAACAATCCCATCCAGGCCCTATCCCCATAACCCACATATTTGCCCCGCTACTCCCTCTAACCTAGGCATCCCAGGACACTAAGGGGAAATTTAGCATGGCCAATCCACCTAACCTGCACATCTTTGGACTGTGGGAGGAAACCGGAGCACCCGGAGGAAATCCAAGCAGACATGGGGAGAATATGCAAACTCCACACAGACAGTGAACCAAGCCAGGAATCGAATCCAGGTCTAACCACTGTGCCACCCGACTGTTGCTCCGTCTCCATCGCATATGTTGATGTTAATTTTTTAAATGGTGCTTCTGACATGTCTGCTTTTTTCCTTATCCAAGGCTTCCCCCACCTGTGGTTGACAGGGCACTCAACCGGGTTTGACCCATTTCCCACACCTCTGCCATCACCCCTTCCCCTCCCTCCCAAAACCATGATAGGTTCTGCCCCCTTTATCTCACTTTCCACCCCACTATCCTCTGCATTCAAAAGATCATCCTCTGCCATTTCTGCCAACTCCAGCATGATGCTACCATGAAACCAATCTTCCTGTCACTCCCGTCAGCATTCCACAGGGAATGCTCCCTCTATAGTACCCTGGTCCATTCCTCCATCATCCCAACTCTCCATCCCCCTTCTCACAGCACTTTCCTTTGCAATCGCAGAAGGTGCAACACCTGCCCCTTTACCCTCCTCACCATTCAAGGCCCCAAAAATTCCTTCAGGTTAAGCAAGATTGCGCTTCCACTTCCTTCAATTTGGTCTATCGTATTCACTGCTTCCAATGCGGTCTCCTCTACAGTGGGGAAACAAAATACAGAACACTTTCACTCAGTCCGCAAGCATGACCCCAACTTTCCTGCTGCTTGCCATTTTAAGTCAGCCCCTTGCTCTCATCTTGTGACCATCTGTGCCCTGCTGCATTGCTTGAGAGAAGCCCAGCGCAAGCTGGAGGAGCAACATCTCATCTTCCGGTTGTTCAAGTTGCAGCCCTTGGGACTCAATGTTGAGATCGGCAGCTTTAGATTGCGACTTTTCTTCTCCATTTTAAACCCTTTATATCGACTCAATGCAATCCTCCACCGCCCCCCCATCCTCTCCCCCCCCGAAACATCATGTCTTTTCTTCTTAAAGTTGACGAACAGCTAAAAGGAGTAGGAACCAGTTACTCTGCTTTCTCGCCTTACAGAGGCTGCCAGACCTGCTGAGTTTTTTTTCCATCACCCCTTCCCCTCCGCACACGAGGACGGCCTCAACCGGGATCTTGGGTTCATGTCACACTATCTGTAACTCCCACAACTTGCCTGGACTAGCAAAATCTCACTAGCTGTCCTGTCTGGAGACAATCCACACCTCTTTAACCTGTGCTTAATGCTCTCTCCACTCACATTGTCTGTACCTTTAAGACTTGATTAGCTGTATTAGCATTGATTAGCTTGATTAGCATTCCAATCATTATTCTGTAAATTGAGTTTGTGTCTCTGTATGCCCTGCTTGTGAGCACATCTCCCACTCCACCTGACGAAGGAGCAGCAAGCTCCGAAAGCTAGTGGCGTTTACTATCAAATAAACCTGTTGGACTTTAACCTGGTGTTGTTAGACTTCTTACTGTGTTTACCCCAGTCCAACGCCAGCATCTCCACATCAGTTTTTTTCCACCATCCTCGGTTCTTTTTTCAGATTGCAGTCCAGTGGCACATGAAGTAAAGCTTCATGACAGAAGCCAGAGGGTGGTTGGAGAGGGTTGTTTTTCAAACTGGAGGCCTGTGACCAGTGGTGTGCCTCAGGGATCAGTGCTGGGTCCACTGTTATTTGTCATTTATATTCATGATTTGGATGAGAATATAGGAGGCATGGTTAGCAAGTTTGCAGATGACACTAAGATTGGTGGCATAGTGGACAGTGAAGAAAGTTATCTCCAATTGCAACGGGATCTTGATCAATTGGGCCAGTAGGCTGATGAATGGCAGATGGAGTTTAATTTAGACAAATGCGAGGTGATGCATTTTGGTAGACTGCACCAGGGCAGGACTTACTCAGTTAATGGTAGGGCGTTGGGGAGGGTTACAGAACAAAGAGAACTAGGGGTACATGTTCATAGCTCCTTGAAAGTGGAGTCACAGGTGGACAGAGTGGTGAAGAAGGCATTCGGCATGCTTGGTTTCATCGGTCAGAACATTGAATACAGGAGTTGGAATGACTTGTTGAAGTTGTACAAGACATTGATAAGGCCACACTTGGAATACTGTGTGCAATTCTGGTCGCCCTATTATAGAAAGGATATTATTAAACTAGAAAGAGTGCAGAAAAGATTTACTAGGATGCTACTGGGACTTGATGGATTGTGTTATAAGGAGAGACTGGATAGACTGGGACTTTTTTCCCTGGAGGCTGAGGGGTGATCTTATAGAGGTCTATAAAATAATGAGGGGCACAGATCAGCTAGATAGTCAATATCTTTTCCCAAAGGTAGGGGAGTCTAAAACTGGAGGGCATAGGTTTAAGGTGAGAGGGGAGAGTTACAAAAGTGTCCAGAGGGGCACTTTCTTCACACAGAGGGTTGGGAGTATCTGGAACAAGCTGCCAGAGGTAGTAGTAGAGGCGGGTACAATTTTCATAGAAATCATAGAAACCCTACAGTGCAGAAGGAGGCCATTCGGCCCATCGAGTCTGCACCGACCACAATCCCACCCAGGCCCTACCCCCACATATTTTACCCGCTAATCCCTCTAACCTATGCATCCCAGGACTCTAAGGGGCAATTTTTTTTTTAACCTGGCCAATCAACCTAACCCGCACATCTTTGGACTGTGGGAGGAAACCGGAGCACCCGGAGGAAACCCACGCAGACACGAGGAGAATGTGCAAACTCCACACAGACAGTGACCCGAGCCGGGAATCGAACCCGGGACCCTGGAGCTGTGAAGCAGCAGTGCTACCGTGCCACCCTGTCTTTTAAAAAACATTTAGATAGTTACATGGGTATAGAGGGATATGGGCCAAATGCGGGCAATTGGGATTAGCTTGGGGGTTTTAAAAAAGGGCGGCATGGACAAGTTGGGCCGAAGGGCCTGTTTCCATGCTGTAAATCCCTATGACTCTAAAGCTGTATGGAGTCAAGTGATTGAGATTGGCTTTCATACCTCCCAAAGTCAAATTACTTATCGTCATTGTCCAAGTTTATGTATACAGATAGCCGCTTCTGCAATGTAGTGGAGGGCTGCCAACATCTGTAGAATCATACCCAAGCAAGAAGCAATGTCATCAAAATGGGACAGAAAAAATGCACTGATTGTTCCATTGTTGGAGAAGGAAATTACAATTTTGTGTTTTAAAAACTTCACATTGTTACTGCCAGATACATCATAACTGGTAGTCAAAAAAACCTGTAAACTAATACATAAATGGATCCATGTTTGCTCGAATTCAGCCACAATACCACCATCGGAACAAAATTAATTCCTTCTAAAGGCCAGCCTTAAGTAACCAACATTTCTTGGAAACATGCCTAGCACAGATGCTGCCAGATCTGCTGAGATTTTCCATTTTCTGTTTTTGTTTCAGATTCTAGCATTCACAGTAATTTGCCTTTATCGGTTTCTATTGTCCCTAGGAGTAGAAGACACAAAACGCAAGGGAGAGAGAAATAGTCCTGCTCAGAGATTAAGTGACACATCCATGTAACTATCAGCTGGGGATGGAAAGATAGGAAATATATAAATAGTGGTGACAGAATTGCAAAAATCTCTGACAGTCACATGCTGACTATATTTCATCAGCAATCGAATGATTAAAAGAATGAGTATGGTGATCGTCAAGATGGTGACTTTGTCATGATGAATTCATATGCATTTCCTTGTATTCATGCTGCCCTTGAAGACAACTGTCACAGAGCATCCACAAGGATGATTTCTCAGAGGACCTCATTCCTTCTGAAGGTGTATGCCATGATGTGGAAGCGCTGGAAAGAGTGCAGAGGAGATTTACCAGGATGCTGCCTGGTTTGGAGGGTAGGTCTTATGAGGAAAGGTTGAGGGAGCTAGGGCTGTTCTCTCTGGAGCGGAGGAGGCTGAGGGGAGACTTAATAGAGGTTTATAAAATGATGAAGGGGATAGATAGAGTGAACGTTCAAAGACTATTTCCTCGGGTGGATGGAGCTATTACAAGGGGGCATAACTATAGGGTTCGTGGTGGGAGATACAGGAAGGATATCAGAGGTAGGTTCTTTACGCAGAGAGTGGTTGGGGTGTGGAATGGACTGCCTGCAGTGATAGTGGAGTCAGACACTTTAGGAACATTTAAGCGGTTATTGGATAGGCACATGGAGCACACCAGGATGATAGGGAGTGGGATAGCTTGATCTTGGTTTCAGATAAAGCTCGGCACAACATCGTGGGCCGAAGGGCCTGTTCTGTGCTGTACTGTTCTATGTTCTAAACATACTGCCATGCACCAGCACAATTATTTGCACATTGGTGCATTTAATTAGGTAGTTAGTTGGTTTTTGACCCAATTCACACCTCACAATTGAGTGCAAGCAAACACTTATGGCAAGTGCAGATGTGTGGGTTGCAATGGGCAGCACAATAGCACAGTGGTTGGCACCGCTGCCCCACAAAGCCAGGGACCCAGGTTAGATTCCAGCCTTGGGCGATTCCCTGTGTCTGCATGGGTTTCCTCCAGGCGCTCCGGTTTCATTCCAGTCCAAATATGTACAGGTTAGGTTAATTGGCCATTGCCCCTTAGTGTCCCAAGTTGTGCAAATTGGGGGGGATTAGCAAGGTAAATATGTGGGGTTGCAGGGATAGGGCCTGGGTAAGATACTCTGTTGAAAAGTTGGTGCAGACTTGATAGGCTGAATGGTCTTCATCTGCAAGGTAGGGATTCTATGATATTTATGAATTCTCTCCAAGCTCTGCTCAGCTGCACACAGGTGCTGAATCTTGGTGGCTATTGTGAAAGAGAATGCAAGAGGGGTGTACGTCAGGAACTTAACAAGGTATGCCACACACATTCACCAACTCAATTGTGAGAAAATACAAGGTTGTTCCCATTGAAAGAGTAGCCACCACCCTGGAGTTTCAAGCAAATATTTCAACTAAGACCATCAGGTTAAATGTACAGCTATAAAAACTTTGGATACCAATTTGACTGAGACAGGATGACAGATAAACTTATCTGGAGACTTATAACAGGTGGAATTTTCTCCAAGGAAAATAATGGTGGGAGTTGCGCTGGGGGGGGGGCTAAACATGCAGTGAGCCTGACTGCAGAATGCTTGGGTGCCATTCCACACAGGCGCCCTGATCCCATAGCACATTAAGGGACCCCTCCCTCTCCCCACTGACATCATCAGCGGCATGTTTCCCCTACCCCCCTCCCCTGCTTGACCCTACATCAGGACCATCTATGTGCCCCCATTATTACCCTCAGCATGCCTCCTGCCACACCCCCCCCCCCCCCCCCCCCACCCCCACTCATCATGACCCTGACATGCTCCCTCTATAATGCCCCCCTTCATGCTCCCCCACTGCAGGACACCCCCTGCACCCCCTCATAGCCCCCACCATCATGGCCCCCTCCACAATCATAGCCCCCAACCAGGCTCCCCTGTCACAATCCTCACTCAGCCCCCTTCCCCTCCCAACCACCTTCATAGCCCCCACTGGCCCTACCCCTAGGCACTGCCCAACTTGCACTGCCAGGGTGTCCAGCAGGCACAGCTAGAGTGTCTGGTGAACACTGCCAGTATGCCCCCAATCAGCTAGGGGCTTCAATGGCCTCGGAGTCCCCTGGCATGGCCATCGCTGGTGGAGACCAGGTGGAGTGACTCACGCTCATGAGATGTCCCACTGGAGAGTGGGAACATTCGGAAGGCGGGATGATCATGTGCTGAACTCACTAATGAGATCGAGATCCAGTCAATCTCATGTTAACCAGCGTTCGATTCTGGTTTGCGCCAGTAGAAAGCTGCTGGGAAGGTTGCAAACTATTTGGTGCTGGGTGTGGAATTGGTTTTTAGGCCTGCCTGCTATTTTCTGGGATTGATGCAATCTGCACCAGGTGCTATGAGGTCGGTAAATCACCTCCAACATGTCACTGATCTCAAGCAAGCTGTCTGCTTGTTAATCAGATTGGCAAGAGTGATGTGATGTTGACTTAGGAGTGAGCAGATGGCAAAAGGGGACATGATGTGGAAGCTCCACTTAAAGGACTCCCATTTCTCATCCATTGGGCCCTCCCAATTCCCCTCGTGTCCCAGCACAGGTGCAAGTGAAGCATTCTTTGGTGGGACCTCCAGAATCTCCAAAACTTAACAAGTCAAAGGCCTCTCAACAGTTATGGCAGGGATGTAGGCAGCCTGCTTCTAACTCTGCTGAAGACACACAGGATGCACCATGTAGAAGCAGCTGGAAACATATATTGAAGAGATTGTACATTGCCAATATAGGCATATAAAGGTGTATGATAAATTGCTAATTTTCTTTTTTCTCATCGAAACCTACAAAATTCTGAAGATGCTGATAGGAGAGATGTCGAGGGATTATTTCTGGTAGACAGGGGCACAGTGGCTGGCCATCTAGGCCTAAGATGAGGAGGAATTACTTCATTCAAAGTGTTGTGAATCTTTGGAATTCTCTACCGCAGAGGGTTGTGGTTATTCCATCACCGAATACATTTAAGGTTGTAATAGACAGATTTTTGGTATTTTGGGGAATTAAGGGATATGGGGAATAGGTGGGAAATGGAGTTCAAGTTCAAGATTAGCTATGATTATTTTGAATGCTGGAGTAGGCTCAATGGGCCATATGGTCTGCTCCTGCTCCTATTTCTTGTGTTAATGTGAAAACACAAAACTTACTGATTAAACTACTTCCACACCTTGCCTATTATCATGTCATGAGTCCTATGAACACATCATTACCTATCAGGACTCATTGAGCAGAAGTGTAATGGGTGTGAGTGATTGAAAGATTTTTAAAAATTCTTTCATGGGATGTGGGTGTTGCTGGCAAATTCATAGAAACCCTACAGTGCAGAAGGAGGCCATTTGGCCCATCGAGTCTGCACCGACAACAGTCCCACCCAGGCTCTATCCCCACAACCCGACATATTTACCCCATTATTCCCTCTAACCTATGCATCCTGAGACACTAAGGGGCAATTTAGCATGGCCAATCAACCTAACCCGCACACATCTTTGGACTGTGGGGAAAACCGGAGCACCTGGAAGAAACCCACGCAGACAAAGGGAGAACGTGCAAACTCCACACAAACAGTCATCCGGGAATCGAACACAGGCTGCAGTGAAAGCGTAACAGGAAGTGGACCAGGTCGCAGCAGGTTTATTGTGCCAGTGTTGGATTTTGTTTTTTAAATCATTCGTGGGACATGGGTATCACTAGCTGGCCAGCATTTACTGCCCATCCCTAGTTGTCCTTGAGAAAGAGTTGGTGGCTGCCTTCTTAAACAACTGAGTGGCTTTTTCAGAGGGCAGCTAAAAGTCAACCACATTGCTTTGGCTCTGGAGTCACATGTAGGCCAACCCAGGTAAGGTCATCAGATTTCCTTCTCTAAAGGACATTAGTGAATCAGATGGGTTTTTCCGACAAGCGATAATGATTCCATGATCATCAGTAGATTGTTAATTCCAGGTTTTTTTATTTAATTCAAATTCCACCATCTGCCTTGGTGGGATTCGAACCCGGGTCCCCAGAACATTAGCTGAGTTTCTGGATTAACAATCTGGCGATAATACCACTAGGCCATTGCCTCCCCTCACGAAGAAGCACTCATCAGAAAAAATTGATCGACATCCTGCTGCACATATTACCTCACTCTATCTTTTCGAGCTTACTCCATCATATCACTCTTCACACTGATTTATCTTGCAAATGCATATCCTGTTCTATTTACTTCATTACACCCCCAGCTATCCATCCATCATACAGCCACTCTCATTCTTATGCAAATGAATGTCTTTACCCAATAGTCACCCTCATCAAAGGCACTGCATCCAACTGCAGAAGAGAGCACAGAACGAGGGGGAGGGAAAGAACAGGTTTGATTTATCAGTTAAACTGCAAAGGAGATAGTGGCATTTTGACATCCCTGACCATCAGAAATGGGGACCTCTTTCTATGCACTTCCTTACATCCCCATCTATCTATCCAGCAACTGCAAATCAGTTACCAGATGACAATTACATTTCAGCATCCTACATATCTCTCAACACTCAAGTCATGTTGACTTGATTTATGAACATCTTCATTATTCTAAGTTCGAACATATTTAACTTGCTGGGACTAATTCATATAAATTCTCTCCACATCCAGGAATCCATTGACCTTGCAGGTGACAAATTCTCCAAGAAATGAATTCCTTATGAGGATGTACTTAGTATGCGTCTTTTCAAATACTCACAATTCAATAGGATCGGAGAGTCATACTGTTGGATTTTCACCTGGTTTATTTGCATGCATCTTCACACCCACAGTTTTTTAAAGGTGTGTGTGCGCGTGCGCAGGTATGCTGGGGGGAGGAGCTGTTGATGAAAAGGATCATCAGTGATGAGCAGCAATTTGCACTGACAGGTCTTTTAAGAGAATGAAGGAATCTACTTCAACGATGAATGGGATGATGTCACAGTTGCGATGATATCCTCTGCAGAGAGAGAATGGTCAAATCCACAGAATACCAAATGTAACCATCAAATGGTCCCATACATGGCGACACTGAAATGTCTGCACCTTAAAAAGAATTGCACACCCTGCCTTATAGCCTTCGCTGCAGAGTACCAGCAGTGAAAATGAGAGAGATGATGGTGAAAGGAAAAAATGAAATGGGAACTCCACTTGAAGCATTTTCACTTCTCACTCACTGTCCCACCCACCAGCGCCCCCACCCAGTCAGTACCTAACTTGCTGCCTCGTGTCCCTCTGCCTGTGCCATCATGTGGGCAGCACGGTGGCACAGTGGTTAGCCCTGCTGCCTCACAGCGCCAGGGACCCAGGTTCGATTCCTGGGTTGGGTCACTGTCTAAGCGGAGTCTGCACATTCTCCCTGTGTCTGCGTGGGTTTCCTCCGGGTGCTCCGGCTCCCTCCCACAGTTCAAAGATGTGCGGTTAGGTTGATTGGCCATGCTAAATTGACCCTAGTGTCAGGGAATTAGCAGGGTAAACATGTGGGGTTGCAGGAATAGGACCTGGGTGGGATTGTGGTCAGTGCAGACTTATTGGGCCGAATGGCCTCCTCCTGCACTATAGGGATTCTATATCTATATATTGGCTGTGACTGACCTGCATAGCTATAGGTGGTGCAGTCTTCGACAGGGGCCTCATGGGCTCCAAATCTAAAACATTATCAGCCATATTACCCCAGCAGTCAAAACAGGACTTGAGAGGCTTACCGCTACTTCTCCTGAAGCAACAGAGGTTGCACCATGTAGGAGCAATAGGTAAAGGAAGATTAAAGCTTTACAATGGCGGAAGGTTATGCATATGGCTATATGAGAAAATGCTATGTGAATAAAATCACTTAAACATTATTAAGTTGAATCACATTCCTGTCTTGTCCATTCTTATCTGCTGGAAGGCAAGTCACATTTTAAGTCACTTGATGATGAATGAGAAGGCATAAATTGCTGGGGACTAACAATAGGGGATAAGTCAAGGTCAGGGTGGGGGGATAACTGTTTGCAGGATTGCTCATATCAGTGTTATTGTGGAGGGCGGGAGAGAGGTGCAGTGGGAAGAGTTGCCATCATATGCGGTCTTGACAACAGTCCACTGGTGCAAACCAAGTGAACATTGCATTAGTAAGGCCACTGTGCAGCACTGCCCTCATGATCTTCCTCCCCAAACTGTCTGTACATGATCTGCATTTTTTGCCTTCTTCCACTTGCAGGCCAAAAGGTACCTCTTAGCCTTTTCCCTTGTTTTTGTGACTATGACTCATCTTTCATTCCCTACAGTATAAAAATCTCCCACTTTCATGCCTTTTAGTTATGACAAAGGGTCATCCAGACTTGAAACGTCAGCTCTTTTCTCTCCTCACAGATGCTGCCAGACCTGTTGAGATTTTCCAGCATTTTCTCTTTTGATTGCTGCTGCACTATGCTGCACAGCAAACCATTACCATCCTCATCACTTGAGCTGGTGTGTATTCAAGGGCACATCCATATCTGTTTAGACACCTGAAATGCATCTTTAGTGTGGCTATGACTTGCTCAATCACATATCTGATGGCATTATGGTTTTCACTGTACAGCTATTTGGCCTCATTGGTCAGGTTTCTGTCAAATGTATCGAGGTTTAGATTGGGTAATTTTTAATTCACATTGGCCACCCTTCAGTTTGCAGGTTCAAAGGAGTCATAGAATTTGGATTGCCATTATGACAGCTCCCCAGAAATCTTGTGCACACAGGCAGAAATATCTTTAAATGAATGTACATCGGCTGTACAGGTCATAGAACGAAAGCTCTGGTGGTTCATAAATATTCCTGGTTGCCATTATGTTATGTGCCTGTGTGAAGCCAGGCAGACAGCAATCTGTGCAACTGCTCATTCTGGTTAACATCACTGCAGGCAAAGTTTGCATTACTGCTCTCACAAACCATCCAAAAATTACCGTCTTATGCACTTGTGCATTGCTGTCAGGGAGATCTGGATGCGTCTCCAGTGGAGGTCTGTAAGGATCCAGAAAGAAGAAAATGAAGGGCGGTGAACACTTTGACAGTCACAGGTAACCAGGTCCAGCAGGGAGCAGGTCTTCTTTTAGGATGTCGCTGATGTGTTCTGCCATCTGGAATGCCAAGCTGAGCCTTTGGAAGCGCTGCTATTCCAATATGTAAAAGAAACTTAGCTTATAACTAAACCTTTTGCTGTGGGTGATGACTTCTGCGAGCTGCTCCCTTCTGCTGCTCTGCCCTCAATTAGCAGAATAATAGTCAATTGACTACATGATAGATAGCAGAGATGACAGATAACAGATAAAGAATAACTATTCAGAGTAACAAAAAGTGAAAAGCGGAGTCGAACAAGAATCACTGCGGCGAACATTGTTGTTCACAGTTTAGAGCAATGATTTGGATTTTGGAATAAGAAACTCAATATCTAAATTTACAGATGACACAAAAAACAGAGGGGGAACACAACAACTCACAGTGCTAAATAGGATAGATTCAGAACAGATCTAACAGCTTAAAGCTACACATCCAAATGGTGCCATGGGCCATCAGCAGCAGCAGAATTGTATTCAACCACGATCTGTAGCCTCATGGCCCAGTACATCCCTCATGTCAGTGATATCAAGAAACACCTGAGTGCATTGAACACAGCAACGGCTACAAGCTGTGATAAGAACACAGCTGTAATACTTTAGACTTAACCAGAACTAGCCATGTTCTTGGCCAAGCTATTTCAGGATGTGGAGATGCCGGCGTTGGACTCTGAAGCTATTTCAGCACAGCTACAACACCAGCATCAACCAAAGTAGAAAACTGCCCATGTATGTCATAGAATCCTACGGTGCAGGAAGAGGCCATAAGGCTCATCGAGTCTGCACCGACCACAATCCCACCCCAGCCCTATCCCCATAACCCCATGCATTTATTCTAGCTAGTCCCCCTGATGGTAAGGGCCAATTTAGCATAGCCAATCCCGTACAGAAAATGGAGGACAAATCCGATCCAAATTCCCAAATAATCAGCCTGCTCTTAATCATCAGCAAAATGATGGAAGGTTTACTTAAAATTACTTAGAATCCCTACAGTGCAGGAGGTGGCCATTTGGCCCATCGAGTCTGCACCGACCACAATCCCACCCAGGCCCTATCCCCATAACCCCATGCATTTACCCTAGCTAGTCCCCTTAACACTAAGGGACAATTTAGCATGGCCAATGCACCTAACCTGCACATCTTTAGACTGTGGGAGGAAACCGGAGCACCCGGAGGAAACCCACACAGACACGGGGAGAACGTGCAAACTCCGCACAGACAGTGACCCAAGCCGGGAATCGAACCCAGGTCCCTGGCACTGTGAGGCAGCAGTGCTAACCACTGTGCCGCCCCATTGTCTCATTGACTGTGCTATTGAGCAGCATTTATTTGGCAATAAACTGCTAACCAATGCTCAGTTAATGTTCCGCCTGGGGCACTTGGTTCCAGACCTCATTACAGCCTTCGTCAAAAAATGGATAAAAGAGCTGAATTTGAGAGGTGAAGTGGGAGTGACTGCCCTTGACATCAAGGCAACATGCAACTGAGTGTGGCATCAAGAAGCCTTGTTGAAGTCAATGGGAATCAAGAGAATTTGCCTATTGGTTGAAGTCATACCTAATGCAAAGGAAGATGACTGTGGTTGCTGGAGGTCAATATCTCAGTTCCAGGACATCACAGTAGAATTCCCCAGGATCGTGTCTTGGGTGCAACCATCTTCAGCTGCTTCTTTAATGACCTTTTCTCCATCATTAAACAAAAGTGAACACTGATGACTGCATGGTGTTCATGACTCATCAGATGCTGAATCAATCCATGCCCATATGCAGCAAGACCGGGACAACATTTGAACTTGGGTTGATAAGTGGTAAGTAACATTAGCGCCACACAAGTGCCGGGCAATGATCATTTCTGACAAGAGAATCTAATCATCTCCCCTTGATGTTCAACATATTGTCCTCACTGAATCTCTCAATACCAACATCCTCAGGGTTATCATTGACAAGAAACTGAACTGGACAAGCCATATAAATTCTGTGGTTACATGAGCAGGTGAGAGATTGGGAATTCTATAGCGAGCAATTCACATTCTCAACCCAAAGCGTGTTCACTATCAACAAGACACAACTCAAAAGTGTGATGGGATATTCTCTGCTTGCCTGGACAAGTTCAATTGTAACAACATAAGCAGCTCAACACCATCCAACACAAAGCAGTCCACTTGATCCGCATTCTACCCATCACCTTAAACATTCACTCCCTCCACCAATGAAGCACAGTTGCAGTACTGTGTACCCACCTAAAGATGCACTGCGGCAACTGACCAAATCTTCTTTAACTGCATCTTCCAAATCCATGACTTTGAACACCTAGAAGCAGATGCATGCGAACACCACCACATGCAACTTGCTCTCCAAGCCATACAACATTCTGTTTTGTAATTTCAAGATGGCTCACCACACCTCCTCAACGGCAATCAAGGATATGCAACAAATGCTGGCCTTGCCCACACCCCATGAAGAAAAATGAAAAATAAACTTGAACACTTTCTCAGGCTGCAAGATGGTTTATAGTGTTGGTTCCTTAGGTTTAATTTTATTTTTTTTTAAACTTAAGCTACATAAAACATTATAGTCTTTGAAGGTGATACGAAAAACATGGCGAAGTAGTTGATACTGATGAGGGCAAGTATATGTTTTGGGATGATGTACAGGATGGCACAATGGGCAGAAGTTGGAAAATGAAATATAATGCAGAAAAGCATGAAGTACACATTTTGCAAGACTAACATGGAAAAATTGTACACTATTGTTAGGTTCCTGGGGCAGGAAAAGAGATGTAGAATTTTTTTTGCCATTTTTAAAAATTGTTTTTCTGCTGAGCAATACAAAATGGCTGCTACAAGTCACATGACCACATGGGTGGCCCTTTGTTCTGGGAGCTACTACCTGGAGTTCCAAGAACAAAATGATTCTTTTCTCAGCCTGTGGAATCTCACACCTCATTGTACAGACTGTTATAATCACAAAGCCAGGAGACTCTCACATTGAAACTTGTCATGTCTGCAGAGCTACTTTTTTTTTTAAATCACACTTGGGATAGTCCAGGCCCTTTTCAAAAGGAAACTAAGGGACAACATCTATATCTGATAAACTCATTCTTTTAGTGGAGTCAGAAGGTCCACCTAGACAAAGGCTTCCTGACACCAGACTCTCAATTTAGATGTTAACTTTTTCAAATGCTAATGACTAAGGCATTATCAGTCCTGAAATCAAAACAGTTCTAGACTCCGAATAACCATCCCATTTGAAATCATTGTGGAGAAAGAAGATCACATGACTTGAGTGACAATTTTGAAATCTTCAATGCTCAGACTGCTGTTTTAACTCTAGCCCAGCTGAAAAACAGTTTGCCCATCTCTCAGCTCCTCCAAACCTAACTCTGTTGAAAGATTTCCTGATGTGGAGATGCCGGTGTTGGACTGGGGTAAACACAGTAAGAAGTCTCACAACACCAGGTTAAAGTCCAACAGGTTTATTTGGTAGCAAAATCCACAAGCTTTCGGAGCGCTGCTCCTGCACCAGGTAAGTGGGAGTTCTGTTCACAAATAGGGCATATAAAGACACAAACTCAATTTACAAAATAATGGTTGGAATGCGAATCTTTACAGGTAATCAAGTCTTAAATGTACAGACAATGTGAGTGGACAAGACCTCTTCACCGCACAGGACCTTCAACCGATGCTATACACTAGATACATCGATGACATTTTCTTTCTTTGGACTCATGGTGAACAATCACTGAAACTACTATATGATGACATCAACAAGTTCCATCCGACCATCAGACTCACCATGGACTACTCTCTGAAATTGGTTGCATTCTTGGACACACGCATCTCCATCAAGGACGGTTACCTCAGCACTTCACTCTACCGCAAGCCCACGGATAACCTCACGATGCTCCACTTCTCCAGCTTCCACCCTAAACGCGTTAAAGAAGCCATCGCCTATGGACAAGCCCTCCGTATACACAGGAACTGCTCAGAGGAGGAGGGTCGCAACAGACACCTCCAGACACTGAAAGATGCCCTCATAAGAACAGGATATGGCGCCCGACTCATCGATCGACAGTTCTGACGCGCCACAGTGAAAAACCGCACCGACCTCCTCGGAAGACAAACACGGGACACGGTGGACAGAGTACCCTTCGTCGTCCAGTACTTCCCCGGAGCGGAGAAGCTACGACATCTTCTCCGGAGCCTTCAACATGTCATTGAATACGACGAACATCTTGCCAAGGCCATCCCCACACCCCCACTTCTTGCCTTCAAACAACCGCACAACCTCAAACAGACCATTGTCCGCAGCAAACTACACAGCCTTCAGGAGAACAGTGACCACGACACCACACAACCCTGCCACAGCAACCTCTGCAAGACGTGCCGGATCATCATCTCACGTGAGAACACCATTCACCAGGTACACAGTACATACTCTTGCAACTCGGCCAACGTTGTCTACCTGATACACTGCAGGAAAGGATGTCCCGAGGCATAGTACATTGGGGAGACCATGCAGACACTACGACAACGGATGAATGAACACCACTCGGCAATCATCAGGCAAGAGTGTTCTCTTCCTGTTGGGAAACAGTTCAGCGGTCATGGGCATTCGGCCTCTGATCTTCGGGTAAGCCATCTCCAAGTCGGCCTTCACGACACACGACAACGCAGAGTCGCTGAGCAGAGACTGATAGCCAAGTTCCGCACACGAGGACGGCCTCAACCGGGATCTTGGGTTCATGTCACATTATCTGTAACCCCCACGACCTGCCTGGGCTTGCAAAATCTCACTAACTGTCCTGTCTGTAGACAACACACATCTCTTTAACCTGTGCTTAACGCTCTCTCCACTCACATTGTCTGTACCTTTAAGACTTGATTACCCCTATAAAGATTCGCATTCCAACCATTATTTTGTAAATTGAGTTTGTGTCTTTATATGCCCTGTTTGTGAACAGAACTCCCACTTACCTGATGAAGGGGCAGCGCTCCGAAAGCTAGTGGATTTTGCTACCAAATAAACCTGTTGGACTTTAACCTGGTGTTGAGACTTCTTACTGTGAAAGATTTCCTACCATCATGGGCAAAACCAACCCAGTCTCGTTGTGCCTACTTCATCTGTGGTATCCAGACAACTACAAAGATAACCCTACAACTCCTGTTCTTGTACTGTTTTCTCTATCCCCCCTTTAATGTGTGTGTGTGTACACAAAACTGCAAACACTCCTTCTCCAGTTGTCTGAATATGAAATAAACTAACCTTCTGAGTTAATCTGACACACTTTTACTGCTGATTATTAGTCAACTAATAGAGTCAACTAATAGGGGCGGCACGGTGGCTAGCACTGCTCACAGCGCCAGGGACCCAGGTCAAATTCCCGGTTGGGTCACCGTCTGTGTGGAGTTTGCACGTTCTCCCCATCTCTGCATGGGTTTCCTCCGGATGCTCCGGTTTCCTCCCACAGTCTGAAGGACGTGCTGGTTAGGTGCATTGACCCGAACAGGTGCCGGAGTGTGGCGACTAGGGGAATTTCACATTAACCTCATCGCAGTGTTAATGTAAGCCTCGTTTCTGACTAATAAAATAAACTTTAAACTGGATTATACAAACAGAAGGATTGGGAAACCACACCATCACATACTTAAAATTAGTGCAATTTGCCTGTCTCTCTCCTCTCCATAACCCAATCAATGGGATGATTTTGAAAAGCGTAAATGAATCATTGGTTATGCCTCTTCACGAATCCTTAAAAGGTGCGAGTGCAAGTTAATAAGATGATCAAAGAAACAAATGGGTTAGGTAATAAAGAGTAGAATTGGTATAGAAGAAAATAATTCACGTTAGAACTTTATGAAGACTGGATTGGCTTCAGCTGGAGTATAGTTAATTTTTGGGCACCACACTTCAGGAAAGCTGTCTTTACAAACATCTTTAAAATCAACATCACTAATAAACAGATTATCTGATCATTATCACATTGCTACTTGTGAGAGATTGCTGTATGAAAATTGGTGGCTGTGTTTCCGACAACAGTGACTACACGTCAAAAGATTTTCACTGGTGTAAAGCACTTTGGGACATCCTGATGTTATGAAAGGTTCAAGTTTTTCTAAATGCAGTTTTTTATTTTTTTTGCAATTAAGCCTCATTCCTGTAGCAGTGATGATCTTAAGAACATTTCATTTCAATGTATATGTAGTTTAGGATGTTCCCAGGACACTTGATAAAGGTTATTTTCCTTTCAAAAATTGCTATCCTAAAATATGTAAATACTTAATATGGCTTGGAGCTATGGATACACTAACTAGCAGGGAAATGGAAAACACCCAAAATTTTAATTTAGCAATGTTAAATGTGAGCAAGAGGAAATGTCTTCATTCCAACTAATGATGCAGTTTAAAACACAAGTTGCAGAAGTATCAGTTATCAAAAGCCTGATTCTTTGGACATATTAACCATACCAAAAATGATAAAATTGGTCTTATAGTCTTAAAAATCAACAGTAGTATTGCACAATATATATTTTTAAAGGTTTACATGGAGAGCTTTGAATTTCTAACTTGACATGCAGGCCTAGGTGAATTGTCTCTTTAACATACATAGACTGTAAAGTTCATGAACTCCTTTGCTAATACCATGCAATCTCATCACCATTGTCTTTTTTTAAGGCAGTTAACAGTTAATACTTTGATCTTCCCGTGGACATCTGCAGGTTTTAATATCATGCTGTTCAAACTGAATAGAAAGGTCAGGACTTCTATCAAAATCACCCATATAAATCAAGTATCCTTTGTATTCCAGGCAGACCGAGTATAATTAACATGTTTCAACAAACCAACTTCCTCAGTAAATACATGCCTTATGGATGTAACCAGATGCTTCCAACAAAACGTGCCAGTACTTTTTCTTTACATTAAGCCAGTAAGAGAATGCACAAAAAAGCCACCGACTGTGATCAGTCCATTGTTCTATCAATTGCATTCTCTTTGTTCAGGGAGGACTTTTATTTTAATTACGTTAGAAATGGAATCTAAATAATCTCAGCAACGTGTTCTTCTTGAGAGAAATTATCTCATATTTCCAAACACTCTATACTCTTAACTACATTAAATTCATTAAAAAAGATACATCTATTGAGTGTGACTAACCACTTTCATATTAGTATAATTTAAAAATGTTCAAAATACACAATTTTAAATTTGTAAATTACGCAGAACAGTTTAACAGGAAATCTATGAAATATATTAACACATTAAAAAACAGCAACTTAGCCAACATAACCCCACACTCCCAACTTCTCAGTGAATAGTAGAATTTGTGAAATATATATACCTAGCCAAACCAAGTATATAGTGCTTATACAGTATTTATTGAATACAGAGCAGCATTATGTTTAACAGAAAGGAATTGCAAAGGAGAAAAGATGGAAAGGGCTGGATCTTCCGAACAGTGGTATCGATGGTCGGATTGCCACGAGGCTCGAAGATGTGTTACTCGAGGAAGTCCCTCGAGGAACTCTGCTGGAGCGGAGTAGGGGAAGACAGGACATGTAGTCCTTTTGGGGCAGAGGCTGCCATATGGTAAGTTTAAGGGTCGAGTCTTAATGCTCGTGAATGATTGAGCGGAGGGGTCAGCAGCTGAGGTAGGTAGGTGGTAAGTCAGGTGAGTAAGGGAGTGAAGTGGGTACATGAGATTGGTGAGGTGAGATGAGGCGGGCAGTCAGGTCAGGTTGAGGAGGTAGTCAGTGGTCAGTGAAGCGGTCGGTGGTCAGGGTTATTGTGTTGGAGTCGGAAGAGTTGCTGGATCCAGCTGGCAATTGGATTGGGTCGGAGGGATGGGGGCTAATCCGATTGGAAGGGTTAGCCAGCTCAAGGTCATGGTTGATGTTAGGATGTAATCAGTTGGATAGGGACAGGAAGGTAGTCGGAAGATAGTCGGGTGATTAGGTTGAAAGGGGGAGGCACAAATATTAAGGTTGGATGCAGCAAGGAATTGGTTCAGGGTTAGTTTTCCCTGTAACCTCAAATGCAGCTTGCAACTACTAGCGTTTCCTTTTCGTAACACATCCCAGCCAATAGAAAAGAGAGAAGGAAAAGATAGCAGGAAACCAGGCGAGTAATACCAACAAGAGGCTTCCCATTTACTTCCATGCATGGCCAAGAAAGTTGCTAACTTTCAAAAAAAGGGGTTCAGATCAGGAATAGCTTCATATTCAGGCATTACATTATTACAAAAACTAATGTGCAAAATCAATTTTAGGGATTAAGGTAGTTTAAGATTAAGATAACAGCACTGAAATAATGGCAAGCAATTAAGTAGGAAAGAAAAATGTGGAAGCTGTAAATGTTGACTGAAATATTCTAAAAGCATAAATAAATGAATAATTCTTCACTTACTTAACTCATAGACAAAATATGATAAGATTGTGATCCTTAAATCCACATTTTAAAAGCATTTGGAACACAGCAGACTTAAAGCAACTGTAATCCTGAGCTCAAGTCAAAAATGCTTAGTTAAAATCCGCATCATATTCCAGGCCACTGTTTTGAAGATGACTAAGAAATAATCCACAAAACCCAAAGTGCAATTACTGAAAGAGCAGGATTAGCCTTTTCCTCATATATCCCACCCTTCCAAAAGATTGTCCATAAATCCAGACACCAAACTTGGCTGAATAGTGGCTTTATCCAAGATGTTCATTTAACTTCAGAAATAAAACTTCCAAACAAGCAAAATATTTTGTATCTTCTAAATGAGAGCCCAATGTCTTGTAAATATTAAATAAACAATTAAAACATGATGAATAAAACCTTGGCAGAGGACAAAAACTGCTGAGAAAAAGATATTCCCCCTGCAAATCTAGTAAGCATCCTGAGTAAACTACTTGTTTAGGTTATTCAGATTCATTCAGGTACAGTCCATATGGGGTAGCAAACTGAACCATGAAAAAAATATGGATGGTAGAAATATCTATTATAATGATGATTTCATAGCATTTATAGCTATAACTTTAATTCATAGAATCCATACAGTGCAGGAGGCCATTCAGCCCATCGAGTCTGCACCAACCACAATCCCACCCAGGCCCCATCCCCCCAGCCCTAGCCGTTTACCCACTAACCCCTTGACATTAGGGTCAATTTGGCCTGGCCAATCAACCTAACCTGCACATCTTTGGAGTACCTCCCAGGCAGAGTCACCATCTGTCCTTTTCTCCACACCCTTTTAAATATATTCAAATATTTATCTATTTCCCTTTCTAAAATTATGATAATTATGTAAAATTATATTAGCTACTTGCATTATAATTTCTTGTTAGGAACTTAGTGTCCTAACAACTTTCCTTTTAAAATTCCTGTTAATAATAAGTTTACTCTGGATACTTGCTAAGGAAGTCATGATGTGGAGATGCCGGCGTTGGACTGGGGTAAACACAGTAAGAAGTTTAACAACACCAGGTTAAAGTCCAACAGGTTTAAACCTGTTGGACTTTAACCTGGTGTTGTTAAACTTCTTACTTGCCAAGGATACAGGAATTCTTATTTAATTCATCAAAACCTCTCAATTTTGAGCACTCCATTTATTTTTATTGCCCTTTACTTTCTAATGATGAGAGTTTCTACTCTCTGCTTACTACTAAACTCTATTGTCCCTGATATCTTAGAAAACTCATTGGGCATAATATTAACCTAAAGATTAGCAAACAGGATGAAAGGGCATTAAAAAAATTAAAAAACAAATACTCAGGGAACATAACAGTTGTGGAATGTAGTATTTAAAAATATTTGATAATAAAGGAGTATGAAAAATAAGGGCATATTAAAATGGCTGTGTAACAAGGTTGAGAACATCAAAAAACAGGAACTGAAGGCAACAATTAGAAGAAACTAGATTTACTAGGGATAATTGAAACATGTCTGCAGACAAGAAAGGATGACAGTTAAATATTGCATGCTGAAATGTATTTGGAAATGACAGATAGAAAGGGTGGAGGAATAGCAATATTATTCAGAAATAAAAATAGCAGTAGCATCAAAGGACATAAGTCATTGTGACAACATTTGACCCAGAAGCAGGTTAGTAAGGAAAATTTATAATTTCTTAAAAACAATGACCAATTCCACAGACCTTTTAAAGAATGCTTGAAAGGGGCTTTTAAGAGTTCACAACAATTGTAAAAGGATCAACTGTAACTTTCTTGGATAATGGGAAATACTGGCCCACGTGACCTGACGACTCTGACCTAGTAATGCCAATAGGAAGGAAATTAAGGAAGAAGCCATGTGACCAACAGCCACAAAGGAGAGCTACAAGAAAAGAGGCTGAAGGGTGATGGTGTGGATACAGACAAAGAGAAAGCAAAGACAAAAAGAGGAATACAGAATTCTTGTGAGGATAAGCAGCAAATCCCTCTCAGGCAGAGGTCAGTTTTACTGTTTGGCAGAAAAGGATATAGGAGCTTCGCAATCTGTGAAAAATGATCCAAAATCTGGGAAGTTACACGAAAAACTCAGTGCTGGATGTTTTCCCAGAAGTGGCCAAATTGTGAACTCGGTGTAATTGGTTGGTTGCAAAAAATTTTGGAAATCTGCACCATCAAGACTCTCACAAGAGTATGTGGAAGTGTGCCTGATGATAATCCTACCAGTGAGACCAGAGGGTGAACGCTGTTGTCAGATACGACTCTTGACCTACCCTGCGTGAATAAAACATCTTGTGGAACTGTGTAAATATGTGCAGGGAGTGACATGATTATGCATAACCATGCAATATGTATCTTTGTTGAAAGAAGAAAAAAGTGGAAGGAAACAAAGCAATGTGAGAGGAGGTAATTAGAGTGGAAGAAGACTTCCTGAGAAGTATTAAAAATCAACGTGAACCAGTTCAACTGAATAATCTGTTTCGAGGTAGTAGATTCTATGACATTCTCTTAAAGACTTTCACGTCATTCATGAAATACAGCACCAAAAGTGGACAGAAGATCTTCTTGCAGATGCAACAATGATTTATACAGGTTAATCACACCCTCTGCTTTTGAACTCTGCACTTACTTATAAAACCAAGAATCTCTCATAAAAACAGCTAGAAGTCCAACAGAGCAGCAATCTTGGCATTACATACATCAAATAACACACACAATGTCAGTATTTGCTCCAATTCAGCTTCTGGGACCTTCTCCTTTGTTCCAACACCAATCCTGTATTTCCCTTTGCAGATGGGAACCTATTTATTCTATCAGAAAAAACAGCCATTTGGTTTGGACAACTTGGTGGAAATCATTGGTTCCTTTATGTTAGACATTGGCAAAGCTGTTCTGGACACGTTCCACCAGGGTTTTCAGGTGCTCCTTGCCTGACTTAAATACCACTTCACTTTCCTTAAATGTCAGAAACTAGCAGCAGCAGCATACTATGAAATCCAAGAAAACCAAATACCACTGAGAGCACAGACATTGACATCCATAAGTACCTCCCTCTCCTCCCTCTCACCCTCCAGCATTACATCCAGGTCAGCATCTATGAAGAAAAATGGGATTCCTGTCCACTAAGTGCCAATGAAAGTAGAAAGAGGGTGCATCAGATGAAATGTGGGGAATGATCTAATGATTATGCCAAATCCTTCCACTTCATCAGAGGGAAAATCAGTGACTAGTGGCGTGCGCAGGGATCGGTGCTGGGGCCTCAACTATTTACCATATACATAGACGATCTGGAGGAGGGGACAAAAGAACAAAGAACAATACAGCACAGGAACAGGCCCTTCGGCCCTCCAAGCCTGTGCCGCTCCCTGGTCCAAACTAGACCATTCTTTTGTATCCCTCCATTCCCACTCCGTTCATGTGGTTATCTAGATAAGTCTTAAACGTTCCCAATGTGCCCGCCTCCACCACCTTGCCTGGCAGCGCATTCCAGGCCCCCACCACCCTCTGTGTAAAATATGTCCTTCTGATATCCGTGTTAAACCTCCCCCCCTCACCTTGAACCTATGACCCCTCGTGAACATCACCACCGACCTGGGAAAAAGCTTCCCACCGTTCACCCTATCTATGCCTTTCATAATTTTTAGGTCTCCCCTCATCCTCCGTCTTTCCAGTGAGAACAACGCCAGTTTACCCAATCTCTCCTCGTAACTAAGCCCCTCCATACCAGGCAACATCCTGGTAAACCTCCTCTGCACTCTCTCTAAAGCCTCCATGTCCTTCTGGTAGTGTGGCAACCAGAACTGGACACAGTATTCCAAATGCGGCCGAACCAACGTTCTATACATCTGCAACATCAGACCCCAACTTTTATACTCTATGCCCCGTCCTATAAAGGCAAGCATGCCATATGCCTTATTCACTACCTTCTCCACCTGTGACGTCACCTTCAAGGATCTGTGGACTTGCACACCCAGGTCCCTCTGCGTATCTACACCCTTTATGGTTCTGCCATTTATCGTATAGCTCCCCCCTACATTTGCTCTACCAAAATGCATCACTTCGCATTTATCTGGATTGAACTCCATCTGCCACTTCTTTGCCCAAATTTCCAGCCTATCTATATCCATCTGTAGCCTCTGACAATGTTCCTCACTATCTGCAAGTCCAGTCAATTTTGTGTCGTCCGCAAACTTACTGATCACCCCAGTATTACTGATCACCCCAGTGACCGAGTGTAGGGTAACAAAGTTTGCAGATGACACAGATGAGTGGGAAAGCAAATTGCGTGGAGGACACAGAGTCTGCAGAGAGATTTGGATAGGCTAAGTGAGTGGGCAAGGATCTGGCAGATGGAGGATAACGTTAGTAGGTGTGAGGTTATCCACTTTGGAAGGAATAATAGTAAAATGGACTATTATTTAAACGATGAAAAATTACAACATGCTACTGTGCAGAGGGACCTGGGGGTCCTTGTGCATGAATTACAAAAACTCAGTTTGCAGGTGCAGCAGGTAATCAAGAAGGCAAATGGGATGTTGGCCTTTATCGCGAGAGGGATGGAGTATAAAAGCAGGGAGGTCATGCTGCAACTGTACAGGGTACTGGTGAGGCCGCAGCTAGAGTACTGTGTACAATTTTGGTCCCCTTATTTAAGAAAGGATATATTAGCTTTGGAGGGGGTACAGAGAAGGTTCACCAGGTTGATTCCAGAGATATGGGGGTTAGCTTATGAGGAGAGATTGAGTAGACTGGGCCTGTACTCATTGGAGTTTAGAAGGTTGAGGGGAGATCTTATAGAGACATATAAGATAATGAAGGGGCTAGACAGGGTAGAAGCAGCGAGGTTATTTCCACTTACAATGGAAACAAGAACTAGAGGGCATAGCCTCAAAATACAGGGGAGTCAATTTAGAACAGAGTTGAGGAGGAACTTCTTCTCCCAGAGGGTAGTGAATCTTTGGAATTCTCTGCCCAATGAAGCAGTAGAGGCTACCTCGTTAAATGTGTTTAAGTCACAGATAGATAGATTTTTAACCATTAAGGGAATTAAGGGTTATGGGGAGCGGGCGGGTAAGTGGAACAGAACCCACTATCAGATCAGCCATGATCTTATTGAATGGCGGAGCAGGCTTGAGGGGCTAGATGGCCTACTCCTGCTCTTATTTCTTATGTTCTTATGTCCATGTGCATAGATCCCTGAAAGTTGGCACCCAGGTTGATAGGATTGTTAAGAAGGCATACAGTGTGTTAGCTTTTATTGGTAGAGGGATTGAGTTTCAGAGCCATGAGGTCATGTTGCAGCTGTACAAAACTCTGGTGCGGCCGCACTTGGACTATTGCGTACAGTTCTGGTCGCCGCATTATAGGAAGGATGTGGAAGCATTGGAAAGGGTGCAGAGGAGATTTACCAGGATGTTGCCTCGTATGGTGGGAAGGTCTTATGAGGAAAGGCTGAGGGACTTGAGGCTGTTTTCGTTAGAGAGAAGAAGGTTAAGAGGTGACTTAATAGAGGCATACAAAATGATCAGAGGATTAGATAGGGTGGACAGTGCGAGCCTTTTTCCTCGGATGGTGATAGCTAGTACGAGGGGACATAGCTTTAAATTGAGGGGTGATAGATATAGGACAGGTGTCAGAGGTAGGTTCTTTACTCAGAGTAGTAAGGGCATGGAATGCCCTGCCTGCAACAGTAGTGGACTCGTCAACATTAAGGCATTTAAAGGGTCATTGGATCAACATATGGATGATATTGGAATAGTGTAGGTTAGATGGGCTTTAGATTCGTTTCACAGGTCGGCACAACATCGAGGGCCGAAGGGCCTGTACTGCGCTGTAATGTTCTATGTTCTATGAAAAGAGATGCAACAGGGGAGCTGGAGGACTGGCACTAGTTATCAGTGTCTTGGGGAAATTTCTACTAACAGACAGTGCGACACTAAAGCGGAAAGACATACTGTACAATAGAATTTTAAACTATTAAATAGACCCACGTTTATATATCCTGGAAGATTGAGTTATGCCCATAGAATCCCTACAGTGCAGAAGAGGCTATCCAATTTCCATATCAATTAAGAACTCACTGCAGTGAAAATCTGAACTTTTAAACAGTTTCCCCGGAAACTGGGGTTTCTGATCCAAAAACAGACCGGCTCCTGTTTTCCATCTCCCTGGTGAAAATTCAGCCCATGTTTTCAGTAATAAGCAAAAGCTTTAGCGCTCGAGAAATTACTGCCCTTGCCTTAATTAGAAGTGTTTGGAGAAACTGCTATGTTAGGGTTCTATGTTAGGGACTTGTGAGTCAGGCTGACAACATGTCCATTATAGTGGAACTTGCTTACAGAAACAATCTAAAGCACAACGTTCAGAATGCAACGCAGTAGAACAAATTAATTGAATCGAGATGAAATGAGTGCCGGAAGCCGAAAAGAGGAGAATAAGAAAGACAGCACTGGCACTTGTATGAATCATAGAAACCCTACAGTGCAGAAGGAGGCCATTCGGCCCATCGAGTCTGCACCGACCACAATCCCACCCAGACCCTACCCCCACATATTTACCCGCTAATCCCTCTAACCTACACATCTCAGGACTCTAAGGGGCAATTTTTAACCTGGCCAATCAACCTAACCCGCACATCTTTGGACTGTGGGAGGAAACCGGAGCACCCGGAGGAAACCCACGCAGACACGAGGAGAATGTGCAAACTCCACACAGACAGTGACCCGAGCCGGGAATTGAACCCGGGACCCTGGAGCTGTGAAGCAGCAGTGCTAACCACTGTGCTACCGTGCCGCCCCTATGTCAAAATAGCTTTCCTCAACTTTAATGTTTCCTATTAAAAACCATTCCCCAATACATTTTATACTCTTTTCCACACATTACAATCCTAATGAACCTCAAGATTTTAGATGGCAAGCATTGTAAGCAAGAAAGAGATTTTAACTTTCTAAAGATACAATTTCCTAGAAGTAATATTTTAGTTGGCTTCATGAGCATGGAGTGAAGTACAAAGGTGGTGAGAAGCAATGTGTCCTTCTCCTCTCCCTACAATTATTCTTGTTTTAATATAATTTTAATTTTTACTATTTGCTTGCCAAATACTGTACTATTTGACAAGCAATCATTTATTTTCTGCAATATCAACATACATTTTAAAAATGGTCTAAATTATCACATTTTAAAATTGTATTTTTATCAATGAAAATACCCTGTCCTTGCTTTCCTTCTATATACTTACTTTTGTTGAACTGGGACTGATGGGAAGTTGGCTGTTTGTTTTTTTCTGGCGAGTAGCTTCTGCTGCTGATGCTTGATCCAGAGCGGCTGTGAGGAGATTCTCTTCTGTAGTATGATGTTTCTCTTTTATGAGGGGAACGCTCTCTTACATGTGGAGAGGAATAGAAATTCTTTCTTCGGAAGTTATCCCTGTGAGAATATTATCAAAGATTCTATTACAGTTCCACATTGCATTTATTTTAAAACTAGGAAATTAGATAAACCTACACAAATAATCTAGAAATGTCTAACATAACTCGGGGCAGCACGGTGGTACAATGTTTAATGCTGCTGTCTCAGCTCCAGGGGCCCAGGTTCAACTCCGGCGTTGGGTGACTGTGTGGATTTGCATATTCTTCCCGTGTCTGCATGGGTTTCCTCTGGGTGCTCCGGTTTCCTCCCACAGTCCAAAGATGTGCAGGTTAGGTGAACTGGCTGTGCTAAATTACTGTCTGTCCCAATATTCACAAGTTAAATAGACTATGGAAATGTGTGGGGTTATGAGGATAGGACTGGGGAGAGGGCCTGGGCCAGAGAGTCAGTGCAGACTCGATGGGCCGAATAGCTTCTTCTGCACTGTAAGGATTCTATGTTCTATGACATAACTCAATCTTCCAGGATATATAAACATAGGTCTATTTAATAGTTTAAAATTCTATTGTTCAGCATGTCTATCCGCTTAAGTGTCGCACTGTCTGTTTGTAGAAATTTCCCCATCACTCTGATAACATCCTACATATACAACAGCACATCTTCCGATTTAAACTACAGAATATTTAATAGCCTATGTAAAAAAGTATTAAGCATGTTTCCTTTCTCCCATGTTAAATGTTGAATTGCATGTTTACAATCACAGTCCAAAACAAAAGATATACTAAACCTAAATGGGTCTTCCATTTAATGAAGGTTTTACGTCAAAGTCAAAATTACCCAATTAAAATGAGTAAATGTGTCGGGAACAGTTTTTGACCCTGCTAATTTCTTTTCGACTATCCTGTTAGCATTGATTTCCTTAAGAGTTCCACAGGCACTACAATTGTTCCGCACCTTACAAGTGGTCATTCGAAATGTACAAGCCCAGATACGACTGGTGTTCTATTTGATCATGATTTTGATTACCCTTGACATCCATACATTCCCAATTTCTTACTTGGGTCACTAGATAGCAATCAGGAGAAGAAACTCTAGCCGTTTTTCCACTGCGACTGCTGCCTCAAGATAAGTTAACTTGGTACTCACTGGAAATGAAACCTGCTAACTTCTAATCCTTTCTGTTAATGTCTCATTGCACTGTGATTTTCCTTACCTGGAAACACGAGCCATAAAGAAAATATACAGCAACAAGGCATTACAATTTTTAAATACAGCACACGATACATTTGCACATATTGTGATTAGCTACCACTATTAGAAATATTTTGAAACATAGCTCAATATTTTCATTTTTCTACTAAGTGACTTGGTGTTTGGATTTTATTTTGCTCTTTTTTCCCTGTCTTGTTACTTGCCCAAATCCCACCTCCCTTCTTTGTAATTTGCTCTCTGTTCAGTTTATCTTCTTACATTGCATTTTTCACAATCCCAAGGCCTCTCACACATGAACAAGCTTTGTCTCATAGTCAACATCTGACACATTTCTGCCAAAGATGTCTGCAGTATGCTGACAGCTTGCATGATGTGGACACAGTAATGTCAGGGGAAAGATTTTACAGCTTCATCTTGAAAAACATTCAGTTTTGGGTACCAATATTGAAGCAGCTTTACAAGCATATTTCATCACTTATGGTTATATTTTGTTTGGTGACCCCACTAATTGCAATATTTTACATTGTCATTGATTTTTTGGATTGTCTTTGTTGATAATCTAATAATTTTTGCGGATTCTATTCTGACCATTCAGCATTTTCTTTTCTGATGCCAGTAGGCATAAGATTTATTCCTTTTGCAAGAAAAGAAATATTCACTTGGTAACAAATCAACTGAAGTCTCACAATCAGCAGCGAGTCTGTTCAATTTTCAATTATAGGTCACCTTGAAACATTGGGAGTTGAATACTTGCATTGTGTCTTTAAACACAGCAAAATCTCCAAATATAATTCATAGAAGCAAAATCAGAATAACATGGATGTCAACAGAGAGATTAGGGACATGATCTTTCCACCCCACTGCACTGGTCAATTAATGTGGCGAGGCTGGAAAATAGGGCAAGGGCCAAAAAATCAGATTCGTGCCCAGCTATTTTTTCCTGGTGTGAAATGCTCCGTGCCCCAAAATGGGCATTTAGACTTTAGCGTGAATTTAAATGGATATCATTAGTGGGTTCAGCAGGGCCATTTCCCCCCTCCCATACCTTTCCCATCTCTTCAGTGTGACCACCAGCGTGAATCACAGATGGTCTATAAAAGTCTGGGCCAAGTGCAACAGTAGTGAAGGAGAGTGAGAAGGTGAGTACCACTGAGCAACAACCCTCGGAGTGCAGAGGGGGTGGGGGTTGTTTCGCAGCCACTGCCATTTTATGGTGTGGGGTGGGGGGGGCTTACATGGGTGCTGGGGTTTGGGGGGGGTCTCATGCCAGTCTGGGGTCCTCAAGTCGGGGATTGTCGCTGGCTTGGGGCTCATGTTGCACGCGTTCCCCCAGCCTTGGACCGACCCCTGAGGAGTTTCACATGAGGTCGACTACCAACCCCACACATATTGCTCTGGTTGCCCTGCTATCTGTCCACTGGACAAGCTCTGTGGCTGACTGCAAACATTCCAGGCCCCACTGTGACAAGCAGCAGGTCTGGCAGCTGTTGCCCAAATCAAAGGAGCTTGGCAGGTATTAACACGGCTCCTCACACAGCATGGACTCTACAGTGCTGCCTTCGATGCCTTGCACTTCATACTTTTTTTTTTTACAAACCATATATAGAACAAAGAACAAAGAACAATACAGCACAGGAACAGGCCCTTCGGCCCTCCAAGCCCGCGCCGCTCCCCGGTCCAGGATTGAATCCTGAATCCAGGATCCCCGCCCAATTTTCCAGCCTATCTACATCCTAATATCCTATCCACCGAGCTGTCCCTCACAGCTACGATGCTTTGTTCATCACAACCTATTAACTCACCCCCACCCCCCCATTCCAAACCATGTGATCTCCAGGGAGAGGCGAAAACCCAGAGTGAAAACCCCAGGGCCAATATGGGGAAAAAAAATCTGGGAAATTCCTCTCCGACCCCCTGAGGCGATCGAAACGAGTCCAGGAGATCACACTGGCCCTGATCAGAAAATGCTTCCCAACCCTATTCATTTCCACTTCTGCTTTACGAACACCATCTGAATCCCCTGCCCCCGAGACAGGTTCCCAACTATCCGCAGTCTCGCTCTGTACTGGCACCAGCAAGATGATCATAGAATGAAGCCTTGAAACGAGAAACAAAGAACAATTAGCCCGCGCCGCTCCCTAGTCCAAACTAGACCACTCTTTTGTATCCCTCCATTCCCACTCCGTTCATACAGCTGTCTAGATAAGTCTTAAACGTTCCCAGTGTGTCCGCCTCCACCACCTTGCCCGGCAACACATTCCAGGCCCCCACGACCCTCTGTGTAAAATATGTCCTTCTGATATCTGTGTTAAACCTCCCCCCCTTCACCTTGAACCTATGACCCCTCGTGAACGTCACCACCGACCCGGGGAAAAGCTTCCCACCGTTCACCCTATCTATGCCTTTCATAATTTTATACACCTCTATTAAGTCTCCCCTCATCCTCCGTCTTTCCAAGGAGAACAACCCCAGTTTCCCCAATCTCTCCTCATAACCAAGCCTCTCCATACCAGGCAACATCCTGGTAAACCTCCTCTGTACTCTCTCCAAAGCCTCCACGTCCTTCTGGTAGTGTGGCGACCAGAACTGGACGCAGTATTCCAAATGCGGCCGAACCAACGTTCTATACATCTGCAACATCAGACCCCAACTTTTGTACTCTATGCCCCGTCCTATAAAGGCAAGCATGCCATATGCCTTCTTCACCACCTTCTCCACCTGTGACGTCACCTTCAAAGATCTGTGGACTTGCACACCCAGGTCCCTCTGCGTCTCTACACCCTTTATGGTTCTTCCATTTATCGTGTAGCTCCTCCCTACATTATTCCCACCAAAATGCATCACTTCGCATTTATCAGGATTGAACTCCATCTGCCATTTCTTTGCCCAAATTTCCAGCCTATCTATATCCTTCTGTAGCCTCTGACAATGTTCCTCACTATCTACAAGTCCTGCCAGTTTTGTGTCGTCCGCAAACTTACTGATCACCCCAGTTACTCCTTCTTCCAGATCATTTATATAAATCACAAACAGCAGAGGTCCCAATACAGAGCCCTGCGGAACACCACTAGTCACAGGCCTCCAGCCGGAAAAAGACCCTTCCACTACCACCCTCTGTCTTCTATGACCAAGCCAGTTCTCCACCCATCTAGCCACCTCCCCCTTTATCCCATGAGATCCAACCTTTTTCACTAGCCTACCATGAGGGACTTTGTCAAACGCTTTACTAAAGTCCATATAGACAACATCCACGGCCCTTCCCTCGTCAACCATTCTGGTCACTTCTTCAAAAAACACCACCAGGTTAGTGAGGCATGACCTCCCTCTCACAAAACCATGCTGACTATCGTTAATGAGTTTATTCCTTTCTAAATGCGCATACATCCTATCTCTAAGAATCTTCTCCAACAACTTCCCCACCACGGACGTCAAGCTCACCGGCCTATAATTACCCGGGTTATCCTTCCTACCCTTCTTAAATAACGGGACCACATTAGCTATCCTCCAATCCTCTGGGACCTCACCTGCGTCCAGTGACGAGACAAAGATTTGCGTCAGAGGCCCAACGATTTCACCTCTCGTCTCCCTGAGCAGCCTTGGATAGATTCCATCAGGCCCTGGGGATTTGTCAGTCTTTATATTCTCTAACAAACCTAACACTTCCTCCTTTGTAATGGAGATTTTCTCCAACTGTTCAACACTCCCCTCCGAGACACTCCAAGTCAACACATCCCTCTCCTTTGTGAATACCGACACAAAGTATTCATTTAGGATCTCCCCTACTTCTTTGGGCTCCAAGCATAAGGCCCCACTTTTGTCCCTGAGAGGTCCGATTTTTTCCCTAACAACCCTTTTGTTCCTAACGTATGAATAAAATGCCTTGGGATTCTCCTTAATCCTGTCTGCCAAGAACATTTCGTGACCCCTTTTTGCTCTTCTAATTCCCCGTTTGAGTACTTTCCTACTTTCTTTGTACTCCTCCAGAGCTCCCTCCGTTTTTAGCTGCTTGGACCTAACATACGCCTCTCTTTTCTTTTTGACCAGTCCCTCAATTTCCCTGGTTATCCACGGTTCTCTAATCCTACCCTTCCTATCCTTCTTTTTTACAGGCACATGCTTGTCCTGTAGCCCTAACAACTGTTCCTTAAAAGACTGCCACATACCAGATGTGGATTTACCCTCAAACAGCCTCTCCCAATCAAGAGCTGCCAATTTCTGCCTGATCCCACTAAAGTTAGCCTTCCCCCAATCCAACACCTTACCCTTGGGACACCACTCATCTTTTTCCATCACTATCCTAAAGCTAACAGAATTGTGGTCACTATTTGCCACATGTTCCCCTACCAAAACTTTGTAGACCTGACCGGGCTCATTCCCCAGTACCAGGTCCAGTATAGCCCCCTCTCTAGTTGGACTGTCTACATATTGTTCCAACGAACCCTCCTGTACACATTTTACAAATTCCTCCCCATCCAGAGTCCCTGCCCTCAGCGATTTCCAGTCTATACCAGGGAAATTGAAGTCTCCCACTACAACAACCCTATTTTTCCTGCACCTATCCAGTATCTCCTGACATATCCGTTCTTCCACTTCCCTTGGGCTGTCGGGGGGCCTGTAGTACACCCCCAACATAGTGACTGCGCCTTTCCTGTTTCTAAGCTCCACCCAGAGTGACTCGTTACACGACCCCTCTGAATTGTCCTCCCTCTGCACCGCTGTAAATATGCTCTCCAACTATAGTTTGTATCTCCATGTTACATCACTGAAAGAGACATGTTGTCAAAGCTTCTCATCTTGCACTCAATCAGGAAAAATGCAAGAATGACAAATTTCAAACAATCGCAACACTTTACACTATAGGAAAAAAGCTGCTGATTTATTAATGGTCCAGAATTTGGCACTTGCCACTGACCGCAAGAAAAGCTGACCCACAAAGTATTTTTGAGGCTCTATTTTGTTCTGACTTTGAATTTGGAGCCAATAATGGCATCAGAATAGTGCAGGCAGGAAGTAGGCTGATCAGTCAATCAATCAAATTGAAGAATTCTCAGATAGTAAAGCAAGGGTTATAGTTTACATTGGCCAAGGCATTGCCATGGAAAAAGCAACAGGAAACTATCGGCTCGCAATGTCCCAGGGAATTCAAAACAGGTGCAAAGCTTGACTATTTGCTGTTAGTTTGTAGAGAGAACAGGTCAATTTCAAGTCAGCATAAATGAGCCATATTAAGCGCCAAGCTTGACTGATTATCTTAAATTGGTTGCTATTAGCTCACATAGGATTGTTCAGCAAATGTTCCAAGTGTGGGCTGGTTGAGAATGATCTGTAATCTGTCTATTAAAAACAATCATAACAACATTTCACAAGTTGACACTGATTGGCCAATCAGCATGCTTTTTTTTCCTGTAGTATAAATTATTGAGAGTGCTTCATATGTCATTTTGTACTGATGAGCACAAGACAAAAAATTTGGCATCAAGTCGTTCTTTTCAGCAATATTCAATTTTATGTCCTTTGTCACAAAGATGTGCTTATGTCAAATATTGATTAATATCCACTGGATAGAAACAGGAACTGGGCTATTTAAAAAGACAGACTTTGATGATGGCCGACTCTAATTTACATTATTCCACATTCAAACAAAATGGAGAGAACACAAGTCTGTGAAACTCATCACAGACAACAACATCCTCTAGGGTTTATGAATGGTCTTCCTTCCTGCCCCACCAACAAGATGTCCACAGAAACCACTTACAGTATTCTAGTGCTGAAGACAAATCATTCAAGGGTTAATTGCTTGGACAAAAATATCTGGTTTTCATAAGATAGCTCTCCAGACCACTAATCGTGTTATAAATGGAATATACAATTATATTTAAATTTCTGGCAGTTGGATAGATCACGTGATTACCCCAAGTCCTTTGTGTCATTTTAGCATCTTTTGTTCTGAGCAGAACTGGACTAGCAGTTGAACTAAATGGAGCACCTGCTCCTCCCTCCCTTTCTTTCTACCTAACTAACAAGTTTTGACTTTGTCTACTAATTTAACTTTGTCTCCATACTGCAGTAAACAGAGAAGAATGACTAAAGCATCTAAATCTTTAAATGGGAACTTTCAAGATCATCAAGTTCAGCCAGAAGCCAGCTGACTTGCGAAACTACAAACTGTATCCTTTGTATATGGACTCTAACTTAGCCAATCTATCCTCTCATGCTCGATAATCTGTATTTGTGTGTGTGGACTTGGGGTCTGTATGTGTGCACATGGATGTGCGGAAGTTGGAGCAGATCTTATTACATTGCCCAGATTGGTTTAAATAGAATAAAACCAACCTTCTTTGTTAAACTCCAGAAAAACTGTTCGATTGGTTCTATGTGATCACACTGTGTATAACTTTTCCAAACAAAAATCCCTGTTGCGGTCAAATGACGAGAATGAAAAGAGGGAAGCCATTTGACCCCTCCTCACCGGCGTAAAATATTTACTATATTGAAACTTAAAAAATAACATTAAATTCCCCATAATCTATTTTGCTTCACTAATAAAGTTTCAATTTTTCAAGCCCATCTTTTTAATAATGGGTACCAGACATTATACAGTACTCCTACTGTGACCTAATGGCTTTCATTAATTCAACATCACGCCTTTGTTTTATATTTAGTACCTCAACATTTAAAACCTAGAAACCCAATTTTTAAAATTATGACATTTTTTGTCCCCACAGGATTTCTTGGAGAACAAAACAACTGTTCTGATCCCTTTCCGCCAAGGTAAAAATTTGTACAACAGTTTTCACAGGAGCATTTTATTATGTTAAAGGCACTATATAATGCAAGTTGTCAGACAACAACAATCAAGTTAATAACAATCAGCTTGGATTCAGATGGTGAAAATCCAGCCTGACTAGTCCGCTGCATTTTATTTTTGGAGAAATAAATATCAAAATGCACGGTGATAAGCCTCAAGATAAGTCTTGGCTCCCAAAAGACATTGCCAACATTCTACAGGAATGGCTGTTGGTTGAATTCAAAATGATGGGGATTCAGGATGAATCATGGAAATTGATAAGGAACTGTCTAAAAGTAATAAATCAATACTCATGAGCAATTGTCAATTTTGGGGTTATAGAGGGGATGAGGGAAGTAT
This sequence comes from Mustelus asterias, assembly GCF_964213995.1. Classification (NCBI taxonomy): domain Eukaryota; kingdom Metazoa; phylum Chordata; class Chondrichthyes; order Carcharhiniformes; family Triakidae; genus Mustelus; species Mustelus asterias. The sequence continues at coordinate 53,763,334 of NC_135809.1, forward strand.
CAATGTGGATGATTCAGTGCTTGGTGCTGGAACCTATACTTTCTACATTACAAAAATGACCTGGATTCACATATGATGTCAAACTAAAGAGGCAGTGGAATTGGAGGAAGGTCAGGAATGAGCGAATAAAATGTACAAAGAGACAGACAATGATGGATGAAATTTATACAAGTTGCTGCACATAGGAATAAAAATAAACTGCAGGACCACTTGGCATTTAACTAAGGATGAAGTTAAAAGGAACCTAGCAATCTTAGTAGAGTTGACAACAAACATAGAAATAAATCAATAACACCTTTAGAATGTTGAATTATGAAACCTAAAAGATAGACTATGGGGACAATTCTCCAACCTCACCACACCTGGCGCACGCAGAGAATAGCATGCAGGCCCAAAATCGGTGTCGCGCCTGGCACCAAACAGTTTGCAATCCTCCCAGCCCCTTTCCAGTGGCATGAACCGGATCACACCCAGAAAGAGGCCGGTTAGCATATTTAAAGTAGCATTTAAATATGCATAGCCCATTCGATTCCCAGCGCACGTGTTTCTCTGGCCTTCGGTGCAAAAATGGCGAGAATCATTACAGGTCTCCACTTGCGGAGACCTGGCGCAGTGGCCATGTCGGGCGGAATGGAGGCCATTGAAGCCCCGGGTGGCTGGGGGCATGGTTAGGCAGTGGCCACCAGGCACTCCGGCAATGCCAGTTGGGCAGTCCCAAGGGGTTGGGGCCTGGGTGGAGGCTATGACGTGGGGCTATGACAAGGGAGAGGGCTATGATGGGGGAGAGGGCTATGCAGAGGATGCCATGCCATGGAGAGGGGTGGGGAAAAATGCCACCGATGTGAGAAGTGGTGAGGGAGGGGTGGGAGTGGTGGTATGGGGAGGTCTCCCGGTGCACTGCGAGATCAGAGCACCCTTGTAAAACAGTGCCAAGAGCTCTGAAGCTGGGCTCACCAGCGTATTTGGCCCCCACCCAGTACTGGCACAAAACTCCCAACTCTCCAAAAACTGATCGAGTATGGGAGGATTGCAGTGCGGAGTGCACCCGAGACCAGCGCAGATTACTCCATTATTCTCATCATTCTGTGACTGGATTGTTTTTTGGGAGAATTCCACCCTATATCAGAGTTGGAGGTGATCCTGGTATAGAGAGCACCTTGAAAGCCAAATCCACTTCTGGGTGCCAAGTAATAAGAGAAGCATTCTCTTATTACTTGGCAACGATCGGCATGGTAACACAGTGGTTAGCACTGCTGCCTCGCAGCGCCAGGGACTGAGGTTCAATTCCACCCTGGGGTGACTGTGTGGAGTTTGCACATTCTCCCCGTGTCTGCGTGGGTTTCCTACGGGTGCTCTGGTTTCCTCCCACAGTCCAAAGATGTGCATGTTTGGTTGATTAGCCATGCTAAATTGCCCCTAGTGTCAGGGGATTAGCAGGGTAAATATGTGGGGTTAAGGAATTAGGGCCAGGGTGGGATTGTGGTGGGTGCAGACTCGATGGACCAAATGGCCTCCTTCTGCATTGTAGGAATTCATTCAAATGCTGGTGACAAAGTAGAATGTTGATTTCCAGTGTCAGGTATCTGTATTTGGAAGGCCTGGGAGAAAATTAGAATTTCAAACCTAGGAATGAGCATTCAAGGGATGATCTTTTGGAAATGTGCAAAATCATCAAGAATATGGAAAAATGAACGCAGAATATTACTTTAGTTTAAAATGTGGAAGGAGAACTAGAGGATATGATTAAACTATAAATTATAATTTTAGGATCATTGTACATTCTGATGCTGGATAGAAACTCAGCACCCACTCTATTTTCAAGGACACACACAGCTCATCCTAATGCTAACGTCATTGCTGTGGGCATGTACTCTGTTGACGCCCTGCTAACCCACTGGCAAATGCTTGCTGCCCTGCTCAGCTCGCTTGCTACCTTCCCTTTGACAATCATGGGGTAGTGAGGGGTCTGGAGCAGGGTGACAGGAGCATGATGCAGAAAAGGTTTGAGAGAAAGGCAGTAAGTAGGCAGAGTGAGGTGACGTATTCTTTTTTTCCCCAGCTGAGTTTGATGTGTGACATTTTTGATGTAGGCAGCCACCTGGATGTTACTGAAAGGTGATGCCAAAGGCACTGTAACTGTATATTTGGATGTGCACCCTCTGCAGTTGCAGCATTAACAAACACAGTCTTTTAGGATTCATATTGTTATATATTATTACATTATCTGTAAATTTCTCAGGACCACAGAGCTCGGAATTAACATGTTGTGTCTAAGTGTTCCGGAGCCACTAAATTCAATGAATTACAGATAGAGTAATTGAAGCAAAAAACCCTGATTCACTTAAGGAACAACTGGATAACACACTGAAGAGAGGAGCAAACATTCAATTTCCTTGATGAACGACTAAGATTACCTGGATGAACTACATTTGAAAGCATTTTACTCATTTCAAAACTTTCACTTAACTATCCAACTCAATCATAGAAAATATTTTGTCTAGCAATAGCATAAGGATAGATTTCTTCTTTCCGTTATGTTAACAAAATCATATGTTCACTTGTAAACAAAGAGCTTACAATTTCACTGCAACTGCACATGATATAAACTGCTCCTCAGTCTATTATAATGCAGTACAAGAACTTTTTTCAATTAAAAATAGAAAATGCTGGAAAAACGCAACAGGTCTGGCAGCATCTGTGGAGAGAGAAGCACAGTTAATGTTTTGATTCCATATGATTCTTCTTCAGATGAAACCTGCTTTCCTATTTTTATAACTTTATCAATACTTTCGTGGAGGTGATGGACGGCATAGAGATATTGTCGCTGGACTAGTAATCCAGAGACCCAGGGTAATGCTCTGGGGATCCAAGTTCACATCTCACCACAGCAGATGGTGAAATTTGAATTCAATAAAAATCTGGAATTAAAAGTCTAATGATGACCATTAAATCATTATCGATTGTCATAAAAACCCAACTGGTTTCCTTCCTCTAGGGAAGGAAATCTGCCATTCTAGCTTGGTCTGGCTGACATGTGACTCCAGACCCACAGCAATGTGATTGACTCTTAAATGCCCTCTGAAGAGGCCTAGCAAGACTCTCGGTTGTATCAAACTGCTGCAAAGTCAATAAAAAGGAATGAAACCAGACAGATAACTGGTACGGCAGACCCCGCAAGGGTGGTGGTGGCACAGTGGTATACAATCAAGAGGGTGATGTCCAGGGAGCCCTCAATATATCCTCTGGACCCCATGAAGTCTCATGGGGTCAGGTTAAACATGGACAAGGAAACCTCCTGCTGATGACCACATATTGTGACCCCTGAGCAGATAAAGCAGTACTCCTCCATGTTGAACTCCACTTGGAGGAAGCACGAAGGGTTGCAACAGTGCAGAATGTAACCTGGATGGGGCAATTCAATGTTCGCCAAGAGTGGCTCCATGTGAGACTGGCTGAGTCCTGAATTGTGCAGCACTGCCACAATGCTGAATAGGATCGACTTCAAACAGATCTAACAACTCAAGACTGGGAATGCTGGGTCATCAGCAGCAGCAGAATTACACTCAACCACAATCTATAACCTCATGGCCTGACATATCCCTCTGTCTAGCATAACCACCAAACCATGGAAACAAGTCTGGCTCACTGAAGAGGAGTGCAGGAGGGCATGCCAAGAGCAACATAAGGCAAACCAAAAATGAAATGTCAACCTGATGAAGCAGCAACACAGGACTACTTGCACGCCAAACTGCATAAGTAGCAAGTAATACACAAAAGCTAAGCGATTCCACAACCATGGATCAGATCTAAGCTTTGCAGTTCTGCCACATCCAGTTGTGAATAGTGGTAGATAATTGATGCGCCATTATAGATGCACCCATAACAATCCCCAGGGTAATGCTCTGGGGAGTCAGGTTCGAATCCCATCACAGCAGATGATAAAGTTTGAATTAAGTAAAACAATCTGGATTTAAAAGTCTATTCATAAAAATCCATCTGGGGAGGAAATTGGTTCTCTTTACCTGATCTGGTCTACTTGTGACTCCAGATCTACAGCAATGTGGTTGACTCTTCAGGGATGGGCAATTGATGCTGACCCAGCCAGTGGCATCCACATCCCATCAAGGAATAAAACAAAATTGCATTCCAATAATTCCAGTTTCTTCAGTGTCGCTGGTTTTAATTCCTCCATCAATGGTGGTTGTGTCTTCAGCTGCAAAGGCCGAGCTCTAGAATTTCCCATCTCTCTATTACTCTTTCTTCCTTTAAGACACTGCTTAAAACCTACCTTTTGACCAAGCTTTTGGTAATTTTCCCTATTACCTCCTTTTGTGGTTTGGTGCCATATTTTGTGCTATAAAGATTCTGCGAACACCTTGAGATGTTTTATTATTTTAAAGGCCTTATACAAGTTGTTGTTGGTTAATAATAATTAGTTTTCAATATCTTTCAAATAGTAGGTAAATACAATAACATTTACAAAGGAAATGAAACTTGCGCATGCATCTTAATTCTCATCCTAATTGTGGAGTCAGTTGTGCATCAATTTGAGGATGACACCCGCTCAGGGTCGTGGACATCTGCTGTAGCGAACATCTAATTCATGGTTCATGTTAATATTTTAAAGGTAATGATCAATCCTAGGAAGATTATTGTTATGAAGATACATTAATTAAAACGTTGCTCTTCAGTGATTGCCAGAACACCTAAGGAAATGGCAGTCTAAAGAGTCAGATTAGAAGAGACAGAAGTAGTAAACAGCTGGTGGGCTTACTTAGCTAAATACATTGTAAGGGAAGGATATATGAATGATTTAAGCTTATTGAGTTTAAAGGTCGGTTTAAGGATAGCCTAAATCATGGAGAAAGGGGGGACTTAGCAAGTGTTTGCTTGGAGAGGTTTTTGGTTGCAGTTTGGGGCCAGTTCGCTTTACATCTCTGAGAAGATAACACAAATAAATTACAGACCTGCACTGTAAGCAGAATAAAACACTAACTCCAACATTGACTGCATGAATGACAGGTGAGGCTTAATCTCAGTTTGAATCTTATGAGGAACAGAAGCTGGAAGATTATCAACTTTAAATTTAATGGGAAAACAACAGTAGGCCTCACTGTGTCTTATTGCAAAAGAAAGCAACCAGCAGATTAGCTTGGAAGTATTGAAAAGTAACACAAACATGGGACAATTGAGAGGCTAAACAAAAGTTCTATCTGAGACTAGCTGGACCTCAGGAAAACTCTCCAGAGGATTGTGGTCCCTACAGAAGTAAAAATCTTTAAGACTGATGTGTCATAAGAGAATTCTTGGGGAAAGTAAACAAACCTGAATGCATGACATACATAGGTGTAAACTATATTGTTAAGTGAATAGTGCTTGTTTTGGTTCATTCTCTTATACACAATAAAGTTTATTTTGTTTAAAAATAAAGTGAAATCTTGTGGTGTAATTCTATTAGTTAAAAGTATTCCGATTTATTTTAAATGTTAATGGTCCCTAAACTGATTGCAACACTGACATGGGTCTTATGTAACTGAACTGGCAGATTTTCGACCTGGGCACACGATATGGAATGTCATACGAGATAGTGGGATCCGAAGTGCAGGATTTTCTTCCTTCTGTCTCAGCGCTCTGTCTTGTAATTAAGACACTCAAAGCATGATAAAGCTTGATGGATAAACTGTTGCTATTCTGAGCAGGTGATAGCAAACCCCTCACAGTCATTAATGCCAATGTCACCATGCTTCAAGAAGAGTAGCTTAGAAGCATTTTCTTTGTCCTCCCTGGAATATTGGTCATCTGAGAGTTGGGAAAACCAGGCCTAAAATGGGAGACTATTTTGGCCATCCAGACACTGTGTCCAGTCCATCAAAGATGATTTTGTATGAGTTTTTGCCTGAATGCTTGACTTCAATAAGTATATTAACAGGCCTGCTAAAGAGTCAAGCCTTGCTTCTTCCATTTACAACAGTTTACCCGTTAAATTCTTAACTGAAGGTATAGGAAAATGTATTAATTTGAATTTCAAAAAAAAATTTCTATTACGTATTAATAAATTTACAAACTTTAAATTAATCAACCTGTTACTCCTTATTTTTATTGTGGGATAGAGTAAACCACAAAGTGGTCTTTAATTAATTCCTTCATTAGGTAACAGTGTTTGTTTGGGTCTATAATACTTATGCTTTAGGAAGGTTAGTTCAATAACTGGTCAAGTCTAAATTATGTATTTGCCATATACTTCCACCAAGAAATACATTAATAATGAAAACAGACTTTGTCAACAGCCACCAGCAGTTATCCATCTTACTTTCACAATCACCCATGCTCCTGTTTTGAGGGCAACAAAAAGGGCAGGACACATTTGTTTTTAAAAAGCAAATTTTGAAACTTATTTGAGGAAGATGGAATTAAAAGCCATACAAAACTAAACTTACCTTATAAATCACAAAAATCTGATTAAAAATGGCCAACTAGCAACAGGTATCTAGAAAAACAACAATGTAGCACCATTTTCAAAAGGCTAATATTGTTAAGAACAAAGAAAATTACAGCACAGGAACAGGCCCTTCAGCCCTCCAAGCCTGCACCGACCATACTGCCCAACTGAACTAAAACCCCCTACCCTTCCAGGGACCATATCCCTCCATTCCCATCCTATTCATGTATTTGTCAAGACACCTCTTAAAAGTCACTAACGTATCTGCTTCCACTACCTCCCCTGCCAGCGAGTTCCAGGCACCCAGCACCCTCTGTGTAAAAAACCTGCCTCATACATCTCCATTAAACCTTGCCCCTCGCACCTTAAACGTATGCCCCCTAGAAATTGACACTTCCACCCTGAGAAAAAGCTTCTGACTATCCACTTTGTCCATGTCCTTCATAATCTTGCAGACTTCTATCAGGTCGTCCCTCAACCTCTGTTGTTCCAGTGAGAACAAACCAAGTTTCTCCGACCTCTCCTCGTAGCTAATGCCCTCCATACCAGGCACCACCCTGGTAAACCTTTTCTGTTCCCTCTCCAAGGCCTCCACATTCTTCTGGTAGTGTGGCGGTCAGAACTGAACACTATATTTCAAGTGCAGCTTAATTAAGGTTCTATAAAGCTACAACATGACTTGCCAATTTTTAAACTCAATGCCCTGGCTGATGAAGGCAAGCATGCTGCATGCCTTCTTGACTACCTTCTCCAGCCTTGCCACTTTGTGACCTGTACACATAGATCCGACTGCCTATCAATACTCTTAAGGGTTCTGCTATTACTGTATATTTCCCATCTGCATTAGACCTTCCAAAATGCATTACTTCACACTGTCCGGATTAAACTCCATCTGCCATCTCTCTGTCCAAGTCTCCAACCGATCTATATCCTGCTGTATCCTCTGACGGACCTCATTTGCTTATCCACAATTCTACCAACCTTTGTGTTATCTGCAAACTTACTAATAAAACCAGTTACATTTTCCTCCAAATCATTTATATATATATCACAAACAGCAAAGGCCCCAGCACTGATCCCCAAGGAATGCCACTAGTCACAGCCCCCCATTCAGAAACACACCCTTCCACAGCTATCCACTGTTCTATGACCGGGTCAGTTCACCCCTGATCCTGTGCGACTTTATCTTCTGTACCAGTCTGCCATGAGGGATCTTGTCAAAGGCCTTACTGAAGTCCATGTAAACAACATCCACTGCCCTCATCAATCATCTTTGTCACTTTCTCAAAAAACTCGATCAAGTTACGAGACACGACCTCCCCTTCACGAAACCATGTTGCCTCTCGCTAATACATCCACTTATTTCCAAGTGGGAATAAATCCTGTCTCGAAGAATCCTCTCCAATAATTTCACGACCGCTGATGTAAGGCTCACCGGCCTGTAATTATCCTTGCTATTCTTCTTAAACAAAGGAACAACATTGGTTATTCTCCAATCTTCTGGGACCTCCCCTGTAGCCAGTGAGGATACAAAGATTTCTCTCAAGGTCCCAATAATTTCTTCCCTTGTCTCTCAGTATTCTGGGGCATATCCCATCAGGCCCTGGGAACTTGTCTACCTTATGTTTTTCAAGACCCCCAACACCTCCTCCTTTTTGATCCCAACATGACCCAAACTATCTACACACCTTTCCCGAGACTCATCATCCACCAAGTCCTTCTTTTTGGTGTATACTGATGTAAAGTACTCATTTAATACCTTGCCCATTTCCTCTGGCTCCACGTATAGATTCCTTCCCCTGCCCTCGAGTGGGCCAATCTTCTCCCTGGCTACTTTCTTGCTCCTTATATATGTATAAAAAGCCTTGGGATTTTCCTTAATCTTGCTGGCCAATGACTTTTTGTGACCCTTTTAGCTCTCCTGACTCCTTGTTTAAGTTTCTTTCTACTTTCCTTGTATTCCACACTTGCTTCGTCTGTTCCAGCTTCCTAGTCTTGACAAATGCTTCCTTTTTCTTTTTGACTAGGCTCACAATATCTCTTGTTATCCAAGGTTCCCGAAAATTGCCATACTTATCCCTTCATCCTTACAGGGACGTACTGGTCCTGAATTCCTATCAACTTACACTTGAAAGCATCCCACATGCCTGATGTTGATATGTCCTCAAACATCTACCGCCCCCCCGCCCCCCCCCGCCCAATCTACATTCTTCAGTTCCTGCCTAATATTGTTGTAATTATCCTTCCTCCAATTTAGCACCTTCTTTTGAGGACTACACTTATCTTTATCCATCAGTACCTTAAAGCTTACTGAATTGTGGTCACTGTTCCGAACTGCTCCCCTGCTGAAATGCCGACCTCCTGGCTGGGCGCATTCCCAAATACCAGGTCCAGTACAGCCCCTTCCCTAGTTGGACTATCTACATCCTGTTTCAAGAAGCCCTCCTGGATGCTCCTTACAAACTCTGCCCCATCCATGCCCCTAGCACTAAGTGAGTCCCAGTCAATATAGGGGAAGTTAAAATCACCCACTGCAACAACCTTGTTACTTTTATACCTTGCCAAAATCTGCCTACATATCTGTTCCCCTATCTCTCGCTGGCTGTTGGGAGGCCTTTAGTAAACCCCCAACCTGGTGACTACACCCTTCCTATTCCTGAGCGCTACTCATATTGCCTTGCCTTAACTAGAGGTGCAACTCCCCCAACCCTTTTACATCCCGCTCTTTCCAATCTGAAACATCTGTATCCTGGAAAATTAAGCTGCCAATCCTGTCCTTCCCTTAACCAAATCTCTGTAATGGCAACAACATCAAGTACTAATCCAAGCTCTTAAGTTCATCTGCCTTACCTGTTACACTTCTCACATTGAAACAAATGCATTTCAGTCCTCCAGACCCTCTTTGATCAGCAACCACACCCTGCCTGCTCTTCTTCCGAGTCTTACTGGCCCTACTCTCTGGTTTGCCTTCAGTTAATCCCTCTTTGCTTTGGTTCCCATCCCCTGCCAAGCTAGTTTAAATCCTCCCATGTCACACTAACAAACCTCCCGGCCAGAATATTCATGCCGCTCCAGTTTAGATGCAACCCGTCCTTCTTGTACAGGTCCCACCCGTCCCAGAAGAGATCCCAATGGTCCAGATATCTGAAACTCTACCTCCTACACCAGCTGTTTAGCCATGTGTTGAGCTGTACTTTCTTCCTATTTTTATCCTCACTGGCACGTGGTACAGGGAGGAATCCTGAGATTACAACCCTAGAGGTCCTGCCTTTTAACTTTTTACCAACTCCCTAAACTGCTGCAGCAGGACCTCATCACTCTTCCTATGTATGTTGTTCGTACCAATATGTACCATGACCTCTGACTGTTCACCCTCTCCCTGCAGAATGCTTTCTGCCTATACAGAGACATCCTGGACCCTGGCACCAGGGAAACAACATACCATCCTGGAGTCTCCTTCACGTCCACAGAAGCACCTATCTGCACCCCCAACTATTGAGTCCCCTATAACTATTGCTCTCATGCTCTTTGTCCCTCCCTGCCTAACAACAGAGGCAGCCGTGGTGCCATTGCTCTGACTGCTGCTGCTGTTACTCCCTGATAGGCCATCCCCCCCGCAACAGTATCCAAATTGGCATACTTGTTAGAGAGGGGAACGACCACAGGGGATTCCTGCATTGACTGCCTGCCCTTTCTAGTGGTCACCCAACTATCTGCCTGCACCTTGGGTGTTGCCACAGCTATAAAACCCCTGTCTATGATGCTTTCCGCCACCTTCATGCTCCTCCATGCATCCAACTGCTGCTCCAACCTATCCATGCGGTCTGTGAGGAGCTGCAATTAGGTGCACTTCCTGCAGATGTAGTTGTCCGCGACACTGGAAGCGTCATGGATCTCACAAGTGCAGCACTTGACCCCACTGACCAACATTTCTATCACTGATTAAATTATTTAAGAAAGTTTATTAAACTCTCACCGTCGGTTATTGCTGCTGTTACGCGAGGTAGGTCTTTATATCATTTACCTTCCCAGGATGTTCTCTGGATCTCTCCCTGTAGATTAACAGTTACAAAGCAAGAGGAAAGAAAACAAAACAAAAAGAAAAAAGCACCTCCTCCCTCTCGGCACTGAATTACCACACTGCTCCAAATTACAATCCCACTCAGCCTGAGTGAGGCTGCCAGTCTCCCACTTCACATACGCAAAACTCATGTTAATCATTATTACCTGCCGCTTATTCATCAGTATACTCCTCAGCAACAATTTAAAAAAGCACAAACATTGTAGGTTTTAAAACGGCAAAAACTAGATCTTACCTGTTAGCTGTAGCATATCTCTTTGTCTTGGGTCCCCTACAAAAATTAGTTCAATTAAAAAATTAAAACTTCCAGCATCAGGCAGTCCTAAAAACTGAAGTCCTGAGAATCATAGTGACATATAAATTAGACAGTAGAATTACTAATTTAATCAAAAATAAAAAAATGTTTAATAGGGACAGTTTGAGTGAGAGCTTTTGGTTAGCACACTGCACTTTTAAGCCACAGGGCTTGGATTAAATCCAGGCCAACTTGATAGAACATCCATGTAAAGGTTCTCACAAAGAATGTGTTTGGGTAGTACTGACCCAATTCCTAATGGGCTCACAAATTGTCCAATAGCTTGGTCCAAATCGATAATCGTACTAAGACAACACAAACCACCGATATGGAAACTGGAGTTGCTGGTGTTTGCATCCAAAAGAGGTTAAGGAATTACTTGTCCTTTCTGTCCCCTTTTTCTTCTCCGTCTCAATCTAACCTTGATGTGGAGATGCCAGCATTTGACTGGGGTGAGCACAGTAACAAATCTCACAACACCAGGTTAAAGTCCAACAGGTTTATTTGGTATTACGAGCTTTCAAAGCATTGCTCCTCCATCAGGAGTCACTCACCTGATAAAGGAACAGCGCTCCGAAAGCTCGTGATACCAAATAAACCTGTTGGACTTTAACCTGGTGTTGTGAGACTTCTAATCCAATCTTCCCTTTCCCTCTTTATTTTACTTCCTGCTACCCAATTTCATTCTATTTCACTGCATTTACTTCTCAGTCAGTTCTGTCTCATATTCAAATCTGTAAATCCCACTGGTTAAAGACATGGCCATCTTTCACCAAGATTCCAGATGCCCTGTTGCCCTTGCACCAATCTCAAGCTGAAGAGTGAGGGAAAATGTCAAATTAATAGGGCACACTCAAGAAAATTCTCAGCCATTATGCCACTCTTGCAAGAAGTAGGAACTGAATCATGAAAAATGCCACAGGGCCAAATGAGGATGGTGTAATTCAGCAATGTTGAAGACAGCAGAGGGGTAAAGGACAACCAATGAATAGATGTTTTAAGTGATTGACCTGTCAAGATTGAAGCCTGACTGGATGGCCAACTAATGGAGAGGAATGCATGCCATGTGTGCATATCTTCTAGTTCTTTGGTATTAACCCACTATAAGGTATCATTATGACAAACCCTAAGTGAGATTCCTCAAAAGGTGTTGATCCAGGCAAGACCCCTCAATTTGCCACCGTTTGGTTGGAATGCCCCCAAATTGTACAAGCCTGGGTAAGGAGGGATAACCAGCTCTGTTCAACCCACCCTCTGCTGGAAGCAAGATCCAGACCCAATGGCTATGATTAAAAAGGATCCAATTTAATCAGGCTTTCTTGAGCTAGGACAGAGTAGAGGACGTTACGGCTGTCCATTTCATTCTACATACTCTTTTAACAGCACAAAACTTAAAAGCTACAAGTGTGGAGTCCCATTTCTTCAACTTGGAGTTATAAAAATGTTTTAATTCAACTTTTATCATTTTCTATGTCTCTTTCTCTATCCTTCTCGATCCAATAAATTTTACTTTCTCTACCTAATTTTACATATAATTCACTGGTTCAAAAGCTCCACTATTCATTATACTCATTTTCAATCCAATTGGTTGAGAGACACAATTACTTGCCTTGTTCGCCATAGAATGAGCCGTGTTATTTCAATCTTCCACTTACACAACTTGCAGTGCAAAATCTCTGACAAACAACAAGTGTCATTTGTTCACAACTATAATAAATGTCACCATGCCAGGAATAATTTAAGCCTGCACAATTTCAAGCATTTTGTTCTGTGATCCATAAAAAATGTATTCTAGGTTCAAGAAATATTAATAAATCTAAAACAAAATGCCTCCAACAGCTCTACCTAGCAACAAGTTAAATAAAAGGTGGACAGAAAAATAAATCAGTTTTTGCTCACTGTAATTGACTTCAATTGAACAAAATCGGCATCACAACTAAATAACATAGGTTGAATGAGTCAGCAGCACGAATTGAACTTGTTTACAAATTTCTTAGGCCTAATTCTGACACGCTCAACAAACTTTGCAGAGTTTATATGGATTTAAAATATAACGAAATTAAATAAATCAAACATCTGCTTTCACTCCATTACCAAAACGTTCCTTTCAAATGAAACTGTAAACCACATTCTTTCATGGTCAGCAACAGGATTTAGAACACTAAAAAAAACTCTACTGGCAACTTTCCAATCCCTTGCAGCTACACTGAACAGCTTCTAGTTAGAAAAGTTGTTTTATGGGTCAAACCAAAATACTTCCCTGCAGGAGTGCCTAGTAATGACAGGAGCCACACCATGTGTACTTATATCATGCTCCCCATGTACTCGTCTATCACATTATTGCATGTTTTTCACTGCAGTTCATCCAATAATACAGAACCTAATCAGCACACCCACAGTGGAAATCCCATTATTCCACTAATGCTATTTTACTAACGTTTAAGTTTCAAACTGTTAATCTCAAATTTTCTCTCATGAAACATTCAATTCAATGCTTTTCAAGAGGAACTGAAGGAGGAGACAAACTATTGGAAAAAGAAAGGAAAACCCAAAGCCTGACAGTGAACATGAGCCAAAATATATAATTGGAACAAGACAGACTGAGGAAAAAAAAGAGGGACAAAGCAAATTTAAATACATCTCTCAAACTGAAAAAGCCAAACATAGGCAAATAAATGAAAACCACAAAATGAATACTGAGTAAACAAAAAAAAACAGAAGATTTTTATATTTGTACTGCGTGAACTGAACATTCACCTGAGCACCTGGCCAGACATTTATATTTAAAAGATATTTTTGGCAAAATAACCTGCATCATTTTCTGAGAGCCAGCAAATTTTTCCAACTCCAAGAGTTAAATTTTTGTGTTGATGGAATGGATGCCTTTCCTGTTGATAAATCTGACAGGGTTGTCACCAAGTGTTCTGAAGGCCACAAGGTTTCAATCAATAATGCCCTGCACTTAGGAGAATCCTGCTTTGGTGCCAGCAATGTCTCCCCTCTTGTGCACTGTCCAGCGTTGGCAAAGAAGGTAATAGTGATTTGTGAGATGCAGTGGTGTTCTGCCTTATGTGGGATGCCATCAGCTGATCCTTGGAAGGAGCCAGAAGCAAAGAAGTTCAAGAACACAGTGACTTGGATGTCTACTTGTCGGACATGGTGACCAGTGCTGCAAGATGATGAGGGCACAAACATCTATGACCACTTGCAGATTGGTCAAATTATGGTAGTTCCTTCTTCAGCAATAGATCCTATTTTGGGGACAGGATCAGTGTGTCCCTTCTGCCACTGGTCCCTCTCTTCTGCTCTCCTGATGCCTGGATTTCTGGACTTCCTGCAGAAAAAGTGTTGCTCCTTGCAGAAACTGTTGCTCATCACCACTGGGAACAAAATCCAGAATTCATGCCCCACTGTCATCTGTTGCCTGCCTTGAGCTCAGTCAATTTCCAAGTCATCCTTGACTGCCTTACCCCCTCTCCTATCCCATGCAATGCTGGGAGGATGACAAATTCCTGCACTTGAGTAATAATTGTCAATTCTTCCTGTCACTTTAGCAGCACAAAGGGCACCTGTCTCCCAATGGCCGAGTTCCATTCAGCGCAATATCCTGGGGAGGTCATGACCATCTCCCCATTCTGCACCATATTTCTTCACCTGTCTCATACAAGCACCTGTATCTGCACCCACTGCGAAGAAATTCTCAACAGCCTACGTGAACGAGCTTTTCAATCATAAGTAAAGTAAAAGTAAAGTTTATTTATTAGTCACAAGTAGGCTTACATTAACACTGCAATGAAGTTACTGTGAAAACCCCTAGTCGCCAGACTCCGGTGCCTGTTTGGGTACACTGAGGGACAATTTAGCATGGCCAATGCACCTAGCCAGCATATCTTTCGGACTGTGGGAGGAAACCAGAGCACCTGGAGGAAACCCACGCAGATACGGGGAGAATTTACAGACTCCGCACAGACAGTGACCCAAGCCGGGAATCGAACCCGGGTCCCTGGCGCTGTGCTAACCACTGTGTCGCCCCAACCTCATCTTAACTGCCTTTAAATCAGGGATCAGGTGCGATCACTGCCCTTACCTCCCCTTCACGCTGGTAAATACAGCCAGTGCCAGCAATGGCATTGCAAGTTGGAACACCAGAAGGCATTGGTATTTCCAGGTCCCAAATGCTTCTGTTACAGACCTCAACACGGCCCAGAATGTCAGCCCTAAGTCTATGACAGAAAGTAGTATGCCAACGAGATGCAAAATGTTAACTATTATACTCCTACATCATTAAATCTAAATAACTCTTTTATTCTGTTCAATTCTTAATTTTAGACTTGGCTTGATTATTACAAGGGCAGATTGTGCTTGATCCTATCAAGCAGAATTACCTTGGTTAAAAAGCCAAATCACTAACCTACTTAAATCACCAAATCAAACATAGCTAATTGCATTTAATATATTTTACCATACCAGCTAAACTTTGAAACTACAACAAAATCTTTTTCTGAACTAATAGTTGATGTGAATTTTGAATTTGTTATCTCCAGCGCGATGTTACATTCTCAACTCAGTGTAATAATCTTTGGCCTGCAGCATTTGCAATGAAATTATTAGGTTAGACAAATACTATTGCAGTCTGAACAAATTATAGCAAGGTTGATTACATTGCAAGAATGATCTTTGTTTGATTTTCACATCTGCTGATGCTTGAATTTGGATACACACCATTAGAATCTTCAGTCAGAGAAATATGTAATAATGAGTTTATTTTTTGTTTTGATAAAGTGCTGTATGACAGATTATTATCTCTAAGCAAAATCAATCAAAGAACGGGTATCAAATGTGGAAAAGTCAACCAGAGTTTATGTGTATGTTACAGGAATATAATAACATTCCCAAGATGTTTCCTGGATGATATTTAGTGTTTCAAGTAATATCTACTCTACTTCATTTTTATGTTTGCAAGCATAATTGGAATTCAATATTAATCATGCTCTTTAAATAAACTACAGGCAGTGAACTGAAGATCAAGATTTCAATTGAAGGGCAGATGTAACAATATGCATCTTCTGATGAATGACAGTTGATAACACTACAAAACTTTAAATGGAAGTCTTCAAATCAAAAGCAATTTTGAAGTATATAATGATGGAAGGGCGAGCTTAAGATTTCTGGGGAAACAGGAGGTGTTCTAAGGCAGGAGAGACTTTTACAAGCCAGATGGGTTAAACCCGAAGAGGGCTGGGACCAATGTCCAGTATCAGATCAGTCATGATCTCATTGAATGGCAGAGCAAACTCGATGAGCCGAATGGCCTATTTATTTGCTCCTATAGTCTTATGTCCTCACAGGAAGATTAACCAGCGCACTGGGAAGGTTTAAACAAATTTGACAACAAGAATATAGCAGCGGAAAGTCATGGTGCACAGAAAATTGAGGACATAGAGCAGTAGAATAAAGAATAGCATGGCCAAAGCATTATACAGATGGATTGAAAAAAAAACAAATAAGACTACCATGGTGTTGGAAGGCAGCGTGCTACAAATAAGTTATAAATTTTCTCATCTAGTTATGGCATTGCAGCTGTACAGAGACTTGCTTAATCTAATTGTTGTTGGCTCCAATTATGCAGGAAGAATAGGGAAAAGGCAACGTTGATCAGGGTTTACAACAGTTACACAGAGGGATGGCAGCATCTGTGTGGAGACAGAAATAGTGTTAACATTTTGAGTTCTGAAGAAGAGTCATATGGATTCAAAATGTTAACTTTGTTTTTCTGAACACAGATGCTGCTAGGCCTGCTGAGCCTTTCCAGCACGTTCTATTTTTATTGCAGAATTGCTAAAATGTACACAGGAGAACTTTCCTAACCAGTATGTTTCCAGCCCAATGAAGAAAGATCAAAGTTCTGGAGAATGAAGTCAGGCAAGTACTATCTGAGTAAGAATGCTCATAACATAATTATGTAAAAGTAGTTACATAAAGGGAAAAAGAAAAATGAACTGTGAAAAAACCCAGTTGGAAGATGGTCAACTTCAGTTATTTGAAAAGAGATCTAGCACAAATGGATTAGAAACAAAGATTGGCCAGGAAACAGTAAATGAGCAGGCTTTCAAGGCAGAGATAATTCAGGTCTAAAGCAAAATATTTTGGAATAAGATGAGATAAGGCATCCAAAGTTTGAGCTCCATGAACGACAAAGGAAGTAGAGACTAAAATAAAAAGAAAGGGTTTATGACAAATATCAGGTACAGAATGCAATGGGAAATAAAGCAGAACACAGACCTTGTAAGGGAAAATTGAAGTAAAAGGGCAAAGCAAATATGTGAGAAAAGGTAAGCAGGTAACATAAAACGGAACCCAATTTTTTAAATTTGCATTTAAAAGGTAAAATGATAGTGAAAGGAATGATAATCATTTAGGGACAAACAAAGAAATCTTCTTGTGGAGGCAGAGGGAGTGACAGAGGCACTAACAAAGTATTTTGTATGCCTTCAAAAAAGATGAGTGTGAAAATCAAGTTGGGGGGAGTAACGATATTATGACAGGATAAAAATAGAGAGTAGGGAGGTGCTGAATGAAGTTGGGACCAAAGTTAACATGCTATACTGGTCCAGATGGAGCGTTTCCTAGGTTGCTCAGGGAAGCAACAATGGAAACAGCAGAAGCTCTGAACACATTCTTTGAACATTTTGGTATGGGAGTGGTACCACAGATTGGAGGACTATACACACCACTGTTCAAAAAGAGAGGGATAAACCTGGTAATTACAGGCTAATCAATCGAATGATGGGAAAACTATTCAAATTCATTGTCTAGGACAAAATTAATTCTCACATTAGACATGAGCATAGGAGGCAGCCATTTGGTCCATCAACCTACTCAGCCACCGAGTATTATCTAGCTAATCTAATTTTGGCCATAGATCCACTTTCCTGGTTGTCCCCCATTACCTTTGACTCCCTTGTAGATCAAAAATCTGGCCAACTCAGCCTCAAAAATATTTAATAACCTAGTCTCCATGGAACTCCAGGGTAGTAAATTCCCAAGATTAATAGCCCTCTTAAAAAATAAATTTCTCTTAACTCTGTTTGAAGCAGGGGATCTCTTATTTTAAAACTGCGTCTCTCATTTCTGGACTCCCCCACAAGGGCAAACATTCCCTCTGCATCTATCTTGTCAAGCTGCCTCAGAATCTTATATACTTCAATAAGGTCACCTCTCACTTCTAAACACCAATGAGTACTGGTCGATCCTGCTCCACCTTTCTAAACCAACCCCTTCATCTCAGAAATCTGTCTAGTCAACCTTCTTTGAACTCCCTCCAATGCAAGCATGTAATGAGACTTAAACGGTATACTGTACTCTAGGTGTGGGCTCACCAATGCTCTGTAGTGTGACAGGAGTTCCAGACTGCTATAATCTGTCCCTCTTACAATAAAGGCCATCATTCCATTTGCCTCCCTAATTTCTTGCTCTACATGTTTAACTTTTTGAAGTTAGCTTGCAATCATGTAAAAGAGGAAGTTTAGGTGGGCTTAAACGTGGACATATCCCCAGGTCCGGATGAGTTCTATCCGACACTGCAGTGGAGGGTAAGTGAGGAAATTACAGGGGCTCTGATGCAAATTTTTAATTCCTCACTGGCTTTTGGGAGGTGCTAGAAGATTTAAGGACAGCTAACGTGATTCCATCTTTCAAGAAGGGTGGCAGAGATGAACAAGGGAATTAGAGACCATTGAATCTCACCTCAGTGGTCGGGAAACTATTGGAGAAAATTCTGAAGGAGAGAATTAATCTCCATTTGAAGAGGCGAGGTTTAATCAGAGATAGTCAGCATGGCTTTGTCAGAGGGAGGTCATGCCTCACAAATTTGATTGAATTTTGCAAGGAGGTTATTGTGTGTGCAGATGAGGGAGTGCAGTTGATATAGTTTATATGGATTTCAGCAAAGCCTTTGATAAGGTCCCACATGGGAGACTAATAAAGAAGTTAAAAGCACATCAGATCCAGGGTAACTTGGCAAGTTAGATCCAAAACTGATTTATTGATAGGAGGCAGATGGTAGTGGTAGAAGGCGGTTTGTGTGACTGGAAGCCACTTTCCAATGTCACAGGAATCAATGTTAGGGCCCCTTAATATATAAAGAACATAGAGGAGAATGTGGGGGAAGGCATTTGCAGATGACACAAAGATTGGTTAATTGTGATGAAGAAGGTCTTGGGTTATTAAAAGAAATGGACAGGTTGCTCAGATGGGTAGATAAGTGGCAGATGAAATTTAACCCTGAAAAGTGCGAGGTAAGGCAGCAAACCTCACAACCTTTAAAAAGTACATGGATGAGCACTTTCATAACATTCAAGGCTCTGGGCCAAATGCTGGAATGTGGGATTATTCTAGTTTTAGTGTAGTTTTGATGGTGCAGACTTGATGTGCCGAATGATCTCTTCTGTACTCTATGCCTTTCCTTATCACCAAGTTAACTGATGCTACACCTTGATCTTCTGAGCCAAAATAAATTCTCACTACTGTACTGATCTCATCCTTCATTGGTGAACTGGCGCAACAACAATAATCTCTCACTCAATGTCAACAAAATGAAGGAGATAGCCATTAACTTCAGGAAACGCAGTGGTGGACATGCCGGTCTACTTCAATGGGGATGAAGTGGAAATGATCAAGAGCTTCAAGTTTCTAGGTATCCAGATCACTAACAACTTGTCCTGGTCCCACTAATGCTATAGTTAAGAAAGCCCACCAATGCCTCTACTTTCTCAGGAGGCTAAGGAAATTTGGCATGTCCGCTACAACTCTCACCAACTTTTACAGATGCACCATGGAAAGCATCCTTTCTAGTTGTATCACAGCTTGGTATGGCTCCTGCTCTGTCAAAGACCTCAAGAAACTACAAAGGTTCATGAACGAAGCCCAGTCCATCATGCAAACCAGCCCCCCAACCATTGACTCTGTCTACACTTCCCGCTGCCTCAGAAAAGCAGCCAGCATAACCAAGGACCCCACATACTCCGGACATACTCTCTTCTAACTTCTAACGTTGGGAAAAGGGTACAAAAGTCTGAGATCATGTACTAACCAAATCTGTCATCAGATTTTGAATGGACCTACATTATATTAAGTTGATCTTGCTCTACACTCTAGCTCTGACTGTAACACTACATTCTGCACTCTCTCCTTTCCTTCTCTATGAACGGTATGTATAGCATGCAAGAAACAATATTTTTCACTGTATACTAATACATGTGGCAATAATAAATTAGATCATTAACATTTCCTTTTTCCTTCCTATCTTTCCAAAATGGCAAATAACCTGGAATATTCAATTCTCAGCCTTGTCTCTGTATGACCATTAAATCATACCCATTTATTTAAATTTCTGCTGTCAATTCATCTATCTTGTTAAGGATTCTGCACCCATTCAGATAAAGAGCCTTTAGCTCTTGTCTTTTTCCCATTTTTCCCTTCACTGACTCGCTTTGCTTGTGCACTCATATGCTTGTATACTCTGTCACACCTTGTTTTTCCTCGTTAGCTTTAATTCTCCCCTCACGTGAACTCGACTTTCAACTATTGAAGTTAATGACCTATCTGCAACCCTAGTTATGCATTTCAGTAAGACACTGGTCCCATCAGGGTTCAATCAAAGGCTGGAAAAGCATGTTTTAATAAGAGACAGTGAGCACAGATGTGTCTGAGTAACCTGATTTAGTTACTTGGTAAAGTAACAGAGCAGGCTGGTGATGTCATGCATATGCACTTTCAAAGGACAACTGGTAAAATACCACAGAAAATGAAAACAAATAAAATTAAAAGGACAGTGGTAACTTGGGTACATAATTGACTAAGGAATGGGGCTAAAAGTATATACTGTGGTCACCCAGGGTTTGATATTACGGGCATTACTTCACTTTTTAAAAATTCTTTCACATGATCTGGGTGCTGCTGGGTGGACCAGCATTTATTGCACATCCCTAATTATTCTTCAGAAGATGGTGGTGAACTGCCTTCTTGATCCACTGCAGTCCATGTGGTGTATGTACATCCCAGTGCTGCTAGGGAGGGAGGGAGTTCCAGGATTTTGATTCAGTGACAGTGGAAGAATGGCAATCCAACTCCAAGTCAAGATGGTGTGGGGCTTGGAAGGGAACCTGCAGGTGGTAGTGTTGCTATACACCTACTGCCCTTGCCCTTCAAGGTTGTGGGTATTGTTGGAATTGCACTCATCCTGGCATGGAGAGAATATTCCATCATACTCTGCAGAATTCCCAGCCTCTGATCTCTACTTGTAATCTACTATTTATACGGCGAGTCGAGTTCAGTTTCTGGTCAACCTTGGTAGTGGGGGTTCAGTGGTGGCAATGCTGTTGAGCATCATGGAGAGAGAAGAGTGGATTCACTTGTTGGAGATGGTCACTGCTTGGCACTTGTGTGGCACAAATGTTATTTGCCACTGATCAGCCTGAGCCTGAATGTTGTCCAGGTCTTGTTGAATATGGGTGTAGAATGCATCAGCATCTGAGAAATGGCCAATGGTGCTGAATATCTGAGAACATCCCCACTTCTGACCTTATGATGGAGGGAAGATCATTGATGAAGCAGCTGATGGTTGTACCCTGGACACTGCCATGGGGAACTTCTGTAATGATGTCCTGGGACTGAGAGGATGAACCTCCAACAATCACGATCATCTTTCATTGTAGTTGATCATAGAATCATAGAAACCCTACAGTGCAGAAAGAGGCCATTTGGCCCATTGAGCCTGCACCGACCACAATCCCACCCAGGCCTACCCCCATATCCCCACATATTTACCCGCTAACCCCTCTAACCTATGCATCTCAGGACACTAAGGGGCAATTTTAGCATGGCCAATCAACCTAACCCGCACATCTTTGGACTGTGGGAGGAAACCGGAGCACCCGGAGGAAACCCACGCAGACACGAGGAGAATGTGCACACTCCACACAGACAGTGACCCAAGCCGGGAATCGAACACAGGTCCCTGGAGCTGAGAAGCAGCAGTGCTAACCACTGTGCTACCGTGCCGCCCCTGTTATGAGCTATCAATATTTTTCTTCCAACTACCTTTGAAAATAAATGTAGGTAATTGAAATGTAATAACACATTTCAAATAACTAGACAAAAGGTTGTCCAGCGTTAATTCACACCTTGAGAACTACAGTTGCATCTCAGTACAAGGCTGTTACTTTCTGCAAAACTTAAGAAACAGCCTTTGGAAATAAACAAAAAGTTCAGAAAATGCAAGAATATGCAGGTATTTTATATCCAATCCCAGATGTTCAGTACTCAGAGTTAAGCAAAATCTCAGCTCTTTTTGTTACTCTGGAAATGCACAAAGACCTCCCTTGAACTTTAAACCAATGTTACTTTTGCTTGCCCTTTTTACAACTATTTCCATATATATATTTATTTATTTTAATCAAAGAGCGATAGTATAAAACTAAGTCTGCTAAAATGTACCCCATAATCTAATAATATACACAAAACTCAAATGATTAACAGTCTATTCATCAAATTAAACAAAACTACAGTTTCCCACAAATATAATAAATGCAGAAAACTTACACTTGAAAGGAAACATTTTATCCACTTTAGTGTATTGAAAACCAACTGTTTTTCAATAATTCAATCAAGCTAAAATGCCAATACCATCTATGTGCAATAATCATCATAGTGTGTCAGTATCAGTAGTTTTTGCTGACAGTGTGAAAACTGTTTTTAAGATAGTCCAAAGAGAGCAGCAAACAGCTGGACTCCCAGACCACTGCTATTTGGTGTCTAGCCATCTTCCCATGGGGTCCTAAAAATCCTTCCAATATAGCTCCATTCCTGGTAGTTTCTTTTGTAAAACTTCCTGCCAGTGCCACCTGGACAACACCAACCCAACCACTCTATATTGGACCCAAGTAGCTGTGCACACGTTTCAGTGTTGAAAGATCAGCCTCAAACAATTAACTCAAATAACATAAACACTGTTCTTGGAATATTACAACAACTTGAAAGTGAAGTGATTTGTAGCCCATTTGTACTACTGAAACATTTCAGCTCCTGTTCTGTTGATGCAATTTGCAGTTCCACTGCTATCAAAACTGTCTCATTTATTTGTTCAAAGATATTTTGATATATAGCTGGAAAGGAGAATAAACATGAAATCCCAGGGCCAAGCTGAACAGAAGACTTTGTACTCGCTGTGCGATGCAATACTCACTATTTGCCTGCATTTATGAAGTAATATTCAAGATGCCATCCAGGAGAACCATTTGCTTGACTGGTACTGCCACTGATCTCGATATCAGCTCTTTCATTACCAGTTCACTATTGCCAAAGTACACATTATCTGCACGATGCATTACACCAACTCCGAGGCTCCCTAAACAGTACCTTCCTACTGTGCTCTCTACCACTGAGGACAAGGGCAACAAGGTTGCCAACATAGCGCTGCTCCTTCGTCAGGCAAGTGGGAGTTCAGAACTCCCACTTACCCGACGAAGGAGCAGCGCTCTGAAAACTAGCGGATTTTGCTACCAAATAAACCTGTTGGACTTTAACCTGGTGTTGTGAGACTTCTTACCAGATTACTGAAACCAGTTCAATACTTCTTAAG
The DNA here is from genome assembly GCF_964213995.1 of Mustelus asterias. NCBI lineage: Eukaryota > Metazoa > Chordata > Chondrichthyes > Carcharhiniformes > Triakidae > Mustelus > Mustelus asterias. Next base: position 53,786,789 of record NC_135809.1, read on the forward strand.
GTAATGCCATTGGACCTTTTACATCCACTTGAGGGGAATGATCAAATTTATCACCTTAGCTGCAAAAGAGCAACCCCAACAGCACTCCCTCAGAATTGCACTGAGGTGTCAGGCTCAATTAAGCATTTAATTCTTAGATCCCACACCTTTCTGAATCACATTGCTCTGAATCAGTGGCAAAAGAGCTACTTCTGATTCAAAGCTAACCCCCTAACGTAAAGCTACATCTTTGGTTACAATGCCATTTGTTTTTATTGCACACTGCTTATTTTATTACACATTTATGAAGCCAATGCAGTTATAAAACAATGGTATAAGCTATCCATTCTACCATAAGGGATTGCTTTCTCATTTCCAAGAGATGACTTTAATCAACAAAATTGCAAGCAACTGCAGCATATTCAAAAACGTGCACTGAAGGAAAGCAAGCAAAGCTTTGTTGCTTTAAATCCATCCCAACAAAATTGAACAATTGAATTGCAATTTTATTGCCACAATATCTGACAGTTATGTTACAGTAAATTGAGCTTTATATGATCTGATAGCCTGTTAACTTAAGTGTACATGACATGCCACATGTTATGACTGTTACTAGCTATGAGTAAAAAAAATTGGTAACAAGTCCTTTAGCACAATTACAAGCAGAACTTGAGACAAACTTAAGAGGCGGCAAAGTGGCAAGCACCGCTGCCTCACAGCGTCAGGGTCCCAGATTCAATTCCAGCCTCGGGTCACTGTCTGTGTGGAGTTGACACATTCTCCCCGTGTCACATCTTTGGATTGTGGGAGGAAACCCACGAGGTTGATTGGCCATGCTAAATTGACCCTAGTGTCAGGGGGATTAGCTGGGTAAATGCATGGGTTGTGGGAATAGGGCCTGGGTGGGATTGTGGTCAGTACAGACTCGATGGGCTGAATGGCCTCCTTCTGTACTGTAGAGATTCTATGAACTTTCAAGGCATTTTCATGGGTAAAATGGCAAAGATATGCAAATTATTTGTGAGATGAAAGTCAAAGGTGGGGTGGGGTGTGGCGGAGAGAGAATGATGGTTCTTCAACAATCACTCCTGAATATCTATTGAAAGCAGATCAAGAATAAAACTGCATGAGACTTAATCCACCCGATTCCAGTCTTATTGAGGAGGGAGAAAGCGAGAGAGTAATACTGATGATCAGAAAAAAAAACACACGCACGTTCACACATTGACACGCATGGATTAACTGTCCTTTAAGGCAAGTTGCACACAAATGGATAAACAAAAGTCAATTAATACCGTATAGGGAAAAAGCATTTAATATTTTTAATTACATTGACAGTTTCAAAGAAACCTCATCCAGAAGAAATATCTGTGGAATAATTATGTGGAAGAGTTATGAACAAAGTAACATGGTCCGTTAATAGGGAGAAAAAGGCAAACACAACAAACAGTATTATTGAACTTATTACATTTCACACTCCAGGCTACTCTTTTTTTCAAAAGCTTCAGGCCACATAAATATCCAAAAACATATGTCCTACGTTATTTTCGTGGAAGATTTTGAGTTTTATGAGGTACAAGTGACTTGGTAGAAGATAAATGACAGACCACAGGGCTGGAAGAAATAATTTTAATGTGTTATAATGCTTTGAATTCTCATATCATCGTATCAGAAAACTTATACTAGTTGGTTTGTTACTTTGGTGATTCTCTCTTGCTAAAATACTTATTACAATAAGGTTCAAGAGAAAACTGATTTTCACCTCTCCCAATCATCACAGTGGTATAATTTCCAAGAGGAGTCAGAGAGAGAAACATGCAGATTACACCACAATGCCAAAATTGAATTTTCCCTACAACTCAAGATTAAGTGCTTTGTAGCCTTTTAAAAAAAATATTAGAATCAAGGCCAGCTAAGCTTGAAGTTGCAATATATCCTTTAGAATAAGGTATGAAACTCATACACCAAAAGAAAAAGCTTAAGGAGCACATATATATTGCGAGTGAAGAAAAAAAGATCAGTAAAGAGAAAGACACACAGTCAGAATCAGGGGAATTTATAACGGGGAACAAATAAATAGTTGACCATCTAAATGTATACTTTGGTTCTGTCTTCACAAAGGAGGACACACGTAACCAGAAATGTTGGGGAATACACGGTTTAGTGAGAGGGAGAAACGGAAGGAAATCAGTATTAGTAGAGAAATGGTATTGGGGAAACTAATGGGTTTGAAGGCCAATAAATCCCCAAGGCCTGATAATCTACATCCCAGAGTACTTAAGAAAGCGGCCCTAGAAATAATGGATGCATTGGTGGTCTTCGTCCAAGATTCTATGAATTACAGATTGGTGGATAGCTAATGCAACCCCACTATAAAAAAGAGGTAGAGAGAAAACAGGGAATTATTGACCAGTCAGCCTGATTTCAATAGTGGGGAAAATTCTATTAGCAAAGATTTATAGCAGAGCGCTTGGAAACAGTGGTAGAATCGAACAGAGTCAGCATGGATTTACGAAGGGAAATCATGCTTGACAAATCGACTGGAATTCTTCGAGGATGCAATTAGTCGAGCTGATGAGGAGGCGCTAGAGGATGTGGTTTATTTGGATTTTCAGGGGGGCTTTTGATAAAGTCTCATACAAGAGATTAACGTGTAAAATTAAAGCTCATGGGATTGGGGGTAATGCATTGAGATGGACAGAAAACGAAGAGTAGGAATAAATGCGTCTTTTTCCGAAGGGCAGGCAGCGACAAGTGGAGTACCGTAGAAATCAGTGCTCGGGACCCAGCTATTCACATATATATTAGTGATTTAGATGAGAGAACAAAATGCAATATTTCCAAATTTCAGATGACTGTGATTTGGACAAGCTGAGTGGGTGGGCAAATGCGTGGCAGATGCAATATAATATGGATAAATGCGAGGTTATCCATTTTGGCAGCATAAACAGGAAGGTTGATTACCAGAATAGCTCTAAATTAAGAGAGGGAAATGTGCAGCAAAACCTTGGGTCACCTCGTACACAGTCACTGAAGGTAAGCATGCAGGTGCAGGCAAAAATGGTATGTTGGCATTAACAGCCCTGTAACTCAGAGGGCTAAGGAAAAGAGGAGGAAGGCGGTATTAATCGGGGACTCGATGGTGAAGGGGACAGACAGGCGTTTCTGCGGAGGTAGGCGGGAGTCTCGCATGGTGGTCTGCCTCCCTGGGGCCGGGATCCAAGATGTCGCTAGTCGCGTCCCGGAAATCCTGAGGTGGGAGGGAGAGGAGCCTGAGGTAGCGGTACATATTGGTACCGCTGATGTGGGTAGGAAGGGAGAAGGGGTCATGAAAAGGGAGTACAGGGAATTAGGGAGACAGCTGAGAAAGAGGAAAGCAAAGGTAGTAATCTCAGGATTACTGCCTGTGCCACGGGAAGGTGAGGGCAGGAATGGAGTGAGGTGGAAGATGAATGTGTGGCTGAGGGATTGGTGCAGGGGGCAGGGATTCAGGTTCCTGGACCATTGGGACCTCTTTAGGGGCAGGGGTGATCTGTATACAAAAAACGGGTGGAACTTGAATCACAGGGGGACCAATATCCTGGCCGGTAGGTTGGCTAAGGCTACAGGGGAGAATTTAAACTAGATAGGTTGGGGGGAGGGGAGCTAGAAGAGTTGACTGGGATCAAGGAACTAATTGATGGGGGGGAGGATGCAGGGGTAAGGGGAATTACAAAATTAATGGTAGAGGAGAGGGTGCAAGTGAATGAAGGCGGTAATTTAGATAAGGGAGTAGAGGGAGAGGGTGTTCGTGACTCATCAAAGCGGGTCCAGATAAAAGCTGGAATAAGGACACTTTGCCTGAATGCACGAAGCATTCGGAACAAGGTAAATGAGTTGATGGTGCAAATCAGCACAAGTGGGTACGATCTAGTGGCCATTACAGAAACGTGGCTGAAAGGTGACCAGGACTGGGAGATGAATATCCAGGGGTATCAGGCGTTTAGGAAGAATAGACAGGAAGGAAAAGGTGGTGGGGTCGCGCTATTAATAAGAGATAATATCAGGGTAGTACTGAGGGATGACATAGGCTCTGAGGAACAAAACGTGGAATCATTATGGGTAGAGATGAGGAATAGTAGAGGGAGAAAGACACTAGTAGGTGTGGTATATAGGCCCCCAAATAATAATGTTGAGGTAGGGAGGGCTATAAACAAGCAGATAAGGGATGCGTGTAAAAACGGAACGGCAATAATCATGGGGGACTTCAACATGCACATTGACTGGCAGACTCAAGTCGGTAAGGGTGGAATGGAGGAAGAGTTCTTAGAATGCTGTCGGGATAGTTTCCTTGAACAGCATGTTACGGAACCGACGAGGGAACGAGCTATTTTGGATCTGGTATTGTGTAACGAGGTAGGTAGAATTAAGGATCTTATTGTGAAGGACCCTCTTGGGTCTAGTGACCACAATATGGTCGAATTTCTGATTCAGATGGAAGAGGAGAAAGTTTGGTCCCAAACCAGTGTCCTCTGTTTGAACAGAGGGAAATATGATAGGATGAGGGATGAATTGGCTAAGGTAGACTGGGAGAGCAGGCTGGCAGGTAGGATAGCTGAGGAACAGTGGAGGATTTTTAAGGAGATCCTTTTCAGTTCTCAGCAAAAATATATTCCAGCAAAAAACAAGGATTGTAAGAAAAGGGAGAACCAGCCGTGGATAACGAAGGAAATAAAGGAGAGTATTAAAATAAAGACAGCTGCGTACAGAGTGGCCAAAAATAGTGGAGAAACAAGTGATTGGGAAAAATTTAAGAAACAACAAAGAGAGACTAAAAAAGCGATAAAGAAAGGAAGGATAGACTATGAAGCTAGGCTAGCAATTAATATAAAAAATGATAGTAAAAGTTTTTATAAATATATAAAAAGGAATAGAGTGGCTAGAGTGAATGTTGGACCCTTGGAGGACGAGAGGGGGGAGTTAATAGTGGGAAATGAGGATATGGCTGAGTCTTTAAATAAGTTTTTTGTGTCGGTCTTCACGGTGGAGGACACAAATAGTTTGCCAAATATTAACGATAGAGGGTTGGCAGCAGGAGAAATACTTAATACAATTAATGTTACCAGAGAGGCAGTGCTGGATAGACTAATGGGACTGAAGGTCTATCCGACAGGAAGCAAAGAGTCGGAATAAATGGGTGTTTTTCCGGTTGGAGGAAGGTAACTAGTGGCGTGCCGCAGGGATCGGTACTCGGGCCGCAACTGTTTACCATTTATATAGATGATCTGGAGGAGGGGACGGAGTGTAGGGTAACGAAGTTTGCAGACGACACAAAGATAAGTGGAAAAGTGAATCGTGTGGAGGACGGAGAAGATCTGCAGAGAGATTTGGACAGGCTGAGTGAGTGGGCGAGGATATGGCAAATGGAGTATAACGTTGAGAAATGCGAGGTTATACACTTTGGAGGAAATAATAACAAATGGGATTACTATCTCAATGGAAACAAATTAAAACATGCTACCATGCAAAGGGACCTGGGGGTCCTTGTGCATGAGACGCAAAAGCCCAGTCTGCAGGTACAACAGGTGATCAAGAAGGCAAATGGGATGTTGGCCTATATCGCGAGGGGGATAGAATATAAAAGCAGGGATGTCTTGATGCACCTGTACAGGGCATTGGTGAGGCCGCAGCTGGAATACTGTGTGCAGTATTGATCCCCTTATATGAGGAAGGATATATTGGCATTGGAGGGAGTGCAGAGAAGGTTCACCAGGTTGATACCGGAGATGAGGGGTTTGGATTATGAGGAGAGGCTGAGGAGATTGGGTTTGTACTCGTTGGAATTTAGAAGGATGAGGGGGGATCTTATGGAGACTTATAAGATAATGCGGGGGCTGGATAGGGTGGAGGTGGAGAGATTCTTTCCACTTAGTAAGGAAGTTAAAACTAGAGGACACAGCCTCAAAATAAAGGGGGGTCGGTTTAAGACAGAGTTGAGGAGGAACTTCTTCTCCCAGAGGGTGGTGAATCTCTGGAATTCTCTGCCCACTGAGGTGGTGGAGGCTACCTCGCTGAATATGTTTAAAGCGCGGATCGATGGATTCCTGATCGGTAAGGGAATTAATCGTTATGGGGATCAGGCGGGTAAGTGGTACTGATCCACGTCAGATCAGCCATGATCTTATTGAATGGCAGGGCAGGCTCGAGGGGCTAGATGGCCTACTCCTGCTCCTATTTCTTATGTTCTTATAACAGCAAGAGAATGTGTACAGGAACAGGAATGTCTTACTGCAATTATACAGGGCCTTGGTGAGGCCATACCTGGAATATTGTGTGCAGTTTTAGTCTCCCTATCTGAGAAAGGATGTTTTTGCTGTAGAGGGAGTACCGCGAAGGTTTACTAGACTGATTCCTGGGATGACGGGACAGACAGAGAGATTGAGCTGGTAAGGATAATATTTGCTGGAGTTCAGAAGAATGAGGGGAATTTCATAGAAACTGATAAAATTCTAACAGGAATAGATAGGGTAGTTGCAGGAAGGATGTTCCTGATGGTGGGCTGTCTAGAACCAGGAGTAATAGTCTAAGGATATTGGGTAAACCTTTTAGGACCGAGATGAGGAGAGTGGTGAGTTTATATAATTCAATACCACAGAAAGCAGTTGAGGGCAAAACATTGTATTTTTTCAAGAAGGAGTTAGATATAGCTCTTGGGGGCAAAGGGAATCAAAAGATATGGAGGGAAGGCAGGATCAGGCTATTGAGTTAGATGATCAGCTATGATCATAAATTGCGGAGAAGGCTCAAAGGGCCGAATGGCCTACTCCTGCTCCTATTTTCTATGTTTCTTTCTAAATGGAGTGTGGAGTGGAGATAACAATCAGATTAGCCATGATCTTATTGAAAGGCAGAGATTGCTCAAAGGCCCAAGTGGCTGCTCCTAATTCGAATGTTCACTTACAAAACAAAAGTATGATTCTAATATTGAACACTAGAAAATCAGCCTGTTTAAAATTAACATTTGCACATTAAATTTATTAAACAATAAATGGCATAAGATTGAAGAGTTCTGAGATGCAGAGGGTTCGGCATGTTCAAGTGCATGAATTGCAAGAGGTTAGTATGCAGGTACAACAAATAATTAGGAAAGCAAATGGAATGTTATCATTTTTTGCAAGGGACATTGAATACAAAAGGTAGAGAAGTTATGCTTCAGTTATACAAGGCACTGCTGAAATCACATCTGGAATACTGTGTACAGTATTTGTCTCCTTATTTAAAAAAGGATGCAAATGCATTGGAAGCAGTTCAACGAATGTTTGCTAGATTAATACCTGGAATAGGCTGGTTGTCTTATCAGGAAAGGTTGGATAGGCCGGGCTTGTATCCACTGGAGTTTAGAAGAGTAAGCCTTTAAGATCCTGAAGGGTCTTGACATGGTGAAGAGGATGTTTCCTCTTGTTAGAGCATCCAGAACTGGGGGGGGGGGGGGGGGGGGGGAGATCACTGTTTAAAAACAAGGGGTCACCCATTTAAGACAAAGATGGGGGAAATGTTTTTCACTCAGAGGGTCATGAGTATTTGGAACTTTGTTCCTCAAAAGGTGGTGGAAGCAGAGTCTTTGAATACCTTTTAAGGAAAAACTAGGTAGATGACAAGCAAAGGGGTGAAACATTATCAGGGGTAGGAGGGAATGTGGAGTGGAGGTAACAATCAGATTAGCCATGATCTTATTGAAAGGCAGAGATTGCTTAAGGGCCCAAGTGGCTGCTCTTGATTCGAATGTTTGCTTACAAAACAAAACTACAATTCTAATATTGGACACTAGAAAATCAGCCTGGCATACAATTAGCAATGTTTGCACATTAAGTTTATTAAGCAATAAATGGCACAAGACATGGGTGCCCCAAAACCTTGTGCAATCAGGAAGCAAGTCACAGGTTCAATTTCAGCTGTTATTTGAGAGGAGCACACGGACCAAGTAATTGTTCACAGGAAGATTTAAAACAAAACTGTTGAGAAAATATAAAAGTATATGTTCTGTCCCCTTGAAAGCTCAAGTGAGTTTATCCAATCAGAAGCGGAGTCATTCAGATTAGGAAAATCCCAGTTTGCACTGATTAGCTGTTCTGAATGACACATGCCAGTATAATTGGCCTCAGATTTGCCAGGTTTCAGGAGGAAATGATCCACTAGGGTTTCCAATCCTTGCAATTCATACTGGAAGTGTGCATGTTTGCCATGGATATAGAGTGGATCAGGTTCAACTGCAATCCCTTGCAGGTTATTAAGGCTTAAAGTTGAAAAATGGACACTTGAGCAAGATACAAGGAGAGAGCTCGTGCCTGTGGATCATTATACCATAAAAAAGTAAATATCTCTCGGAAATTAACAGATAGAATAAAATTACCAAGAAAACAAATTGAAAGACAAGTCACTTCAAGCTGTTCTTGGCCACCAATGACAATCAAACAGCAGAGGATGCAGGTCATTTGCCATCACTGTCAGAGAATGATAGGTGACACAGAAATACAAGGGTATGAAAAGGGCAAACATGACAGCTTAAAAAACATATTTTTGATTATTAGACAAATGTTTTATTAACATTATGTGAGGAAGCATATAAATAGAAAAATTAGTCGAGAGTACACAATTACTCAATATGCCAAAATAAAACCACGGTTAACATTCATTACAGAATATTATAGATTTAAATAATAAACTCATGGTCATGAAGGGCAATGAATTAAACTGTTTTAATCCTTGGGATATGTTTATCCCATTGATAGCAGAATCTGCTTTGTAAGATTTGAACAGATGTCCCAATTTACTAAACAGGTTCTCAGCGCCCTCCAATGGAAAATTCATGTCCTGCATCATTTTATCAAATAATCATGAGTAACCTGAACAAGAATGATAGTGATTTAAAATGATACATCAGATAACACTCAAAATATTGTGCTAAGAATTAATTTAAAAATATTTTTAAAATTCACATGCCAAGGACACCGACAGATAAATTCATGCCAAATGACTTTAACAAAGAAATGGTTCCATATTGGGTCGCCCGATGTGCAAATTGAAGTTAAATTATTTCTCAAAACCTAGATTAAACAGCTGCAGTTCTAAAGGGACTGTACTTAGATATGACCAAGCATGCTTAACTTTTTACTGGACTTGGTAACATTTTAGTAACTGCATTTTGTTCTCCCATTTGCAATTAAAGAAATGGATAATGCTGAAACTATTCAATCATCTAAGAACAAGTATACATTGCACTGTAAAAGGCTTTTTAAACTCCCTCTCACTGGGATGGATTCAAAGTCATCAAAACCAGAGCAGCATGTGGCACAGTGGTGCTCCTTCACAACGCCAGGGACCAGGTTCAATCACGGCCTTGGGATTCTGTCTGTGGAGTTTGCAATTCTTCCTGTGTCTGTGTGGGTTTCCTCCCACAGTCCAAAGGTATACAGGATAGGTGGGTTGGCTATGCTAAATTGTTCCATAGCGTCAGTGGGCTTAGCAGGGTAAATATGTGGGGTTACGGGGATAGGGCTTGGCTGGGATTGTTGCCAGTCTAGGCCCGATGGGCCGAATGGCCTCCTTCTGTACTGTAGGGATTCTAAATGAAGTTAGTGTTCCTTTAACAAGGGAGGGATACCTGCTCAAGTTGTACTCATTCAAAGTAAAAGGTGCTCTGATAATGTAGAGTCGTTTTCTTCATTTGTGACATCGTTCTCTTCCTACTTATCAACTTTTGTGCAACAAAGATTGAAGAAAACACACGTTTTCTTCTCTCATAAGGACCAGGAAGAGGTTGATATATCATTTGATTCAGTGAACAGTTACGAAAATCCACAGGTTTTGGTGAATGCAAAACAGGTTTTTGGGAAGAGGTTCCATATTTAGTCAGGTCGTTGACATCTCTCAATGTAATTTGCAATTCTGCACCCCACTGTCATTCCTTCCTCCATCCAGTTTCTGATATTGTCCATCCTTCGCTGATCGGGCACTCTTCACTGATCTTTCACTTTCTATCGTCATCTTACCTTTTCCAGTTTCTCAATTTTCACTTTTTCATTTCAGCCAAAAGCTCATGTAATACTGGGACCTGGATTCTCCTGCATATGAATTCAGTGATTTTTCACTCTGTCCAGGTTCAAAGGAACCTTCACCAGAGTCACATTTCAAAAGTTATAACCCTCTTCTCAACCTCATTCTGGGTTTTATTAGCAGGGATTTGGAAAGTTGCTTTTCAGGTGCAGGCCAATGTTGGAAGAGGTTAGGAAGGTGATAAGCATGCATAGTGGAATGAGATCCTCCAGATTCAGGAATATAACATGAAAATTTGTGAGGAGAGTTGGAAGACACATTTTGGGTGTACTGAATCATGGTGTAGAAGTTCAAGAAAATCAGATGAAGGGAAATGCACCATAGACCTGGGAGTAGTGTGAAGGGTGTGCTGATAATGGAAGGAGGTTTGGAGGATACAACAGCCACAAGACGATTGTACCAGAATGTGATAGAAGTGGATGCGATTGAGCGGTGGTGCAGATTTTTATTTGGTGGAATTCGAGACCTGGGGTGTGACAACATGCTTACTTACTGATATTCCATATGGATTACAAATCGCCCTTGTCCAGGCGTTCTCAACATGCTAAGGTTACTTATCTATCACGATAGAAAGGTCACTCAGCACAAGAAAACAAATTTAATTTGAACCAAAACTCAAATTTCAAGGCCTGAACTCTCTTAGAGAAGGTTCCTGAGACATCACTATATTCAACAACATGAAGGGAGAAGCAGAAGATGAAGCTGCAGGCCTCCTTCAATCTCACATCAATCTGTTCTTTTCCACCCCTATTTCTTTTGAACATACAAACATCTCAGAGATAGCATCTTGTAATGTAGTCGGCTTGACGATTTGTTCCATTTCAGTTCCTGAGCCTAGTAGTGCTAACATTTACAGTGGTCCATATGTGGTGGCCAACCTTGCCACAATTCTTGCATCCATTATCTTTGCTCCAGCACTCAGCCGGTGAATGGTCTGTTCTTGCATGTGAATGACACGCCTGTGGCCGGGTGGGCTTTCTCTGGGTGGCACCCACCCAATGGACTCTTGTTGCTGTTCCCAACAGTGAAGCCTCTCTAGCTGCAAGCTCCATTGAGCCTGCAATCGCAAGAGCTGTTTTTAAGCTTAAAGTGCATTCAGAGAGCAAATATCGCTGGATTGTCTCATTTCTTAACCCACAGACCAAACAATCTCAAAGAGCGTCAGCCATCCAATGATTCACCAAACTCTCAATATTCTGAAAGATGCTTTAAGGCTGCTACAAACTGTGAAATATTCTCATTCTCTTACTGATTTCTTTGATGAAACCTGAACTGTTCCACAATAATCAGTGGCTTAGGTGAATGTTCTTTGAGGACTTTCACCAATTGCTCAAGGGTTTTGGTACTAGAATTATCTGGCGGAACCAAATTATGAAGCAAGTTATAGGCTCTATTTCCAATAGTACTGAGAAAAATAGGGACCACGAGTTCCTCCAAAATTTTATTTGCCTGTACATAATACTGGAACCTCTCGCACAGGAGCTCCATGTCCAATTTCTTCATCAAAAACACTTAAGGTGCCAAATTGACCCAGCATTTTCTTCACGGGCTAGGGGGATTATGCAGTACTCTTCTCCATAGCTAGTTTGTTGACTCATGCTATTAACCCCATTGCACAGCAGACTAACTCCTGATTTAAACACAATGCAGAAATTACTGCACAGACTTTTTCTGCTTCTTTTTTGAGTGCAAACTCAGTGGCTTCCTGACCAAGTGCATGGACACTGCAGACAAGACTCTACCAATTAAGTTTTCGGTAAGAACTCACTTTTTTTGCTTAGACTGCACAGACTTTGACACTATTTTTTCCCTTTTTTTGGTATGCAAGCTCCATGGCTCCATGTTACCCGACCACACCCTGCAGACAATGTCAACTGGAGTCTGCTGCTTACTTTGCTAGGAAGGATACTCAATTTTTTTTCTTGTACCTTACCGGCACTCTCAATATTGCGATGTTTAAACCTGTTGCTGCTCCTACCCAACCTCTGAATTGTCTAAATTCAAACCCCCATGAATTTACAGTTTAAAATTTACAGTTTCTCTGATCCCAACTCATCGCCAGTTTACTTCTAATAGAACACTGATGCTGTGGGATGCGATAATAAGTAACATAGAAGTGCCACATGAGGGTTGGAACAGAAAACAGTGAACAGGTTTATTGGAGAAATGTTCATTTTGCAGGGTTATGATCCAGACTGCCCGCAAGTCTTCAGGAGTCCCAATGGATCACGGGATGACCACACGGTCATTCTCTTAAAGGGGCCATGTCCCAACGCTGTAACTTCTTGTTGTGTCTGTGGTGTTTAGAGATTAGCCTTCAGGGGTAAGGAAAGTGAAATTTGAGTAAAAAGAAAAAAGGAAAGCAGTTTGAAATAAAGGAAGATATGCTCAGTTTCAGATTTAAAAAGGAGAAATTTGGGGGAAAATATTTTTAAAAGAAGATATTGGCTGTAGTTGAACAAGTTCAGAAGTAAAAAAAAAGTCTTGGGGAACTGCAAAGCTTGTTCCAAGAGCCCGGGAAAGTGAAAAGCTCAGATTTGCTCATCTCCCGATTGGAACAAAGCTTGTACGGAACTATCCCTGCACTAATTAAGGGGCTGCAGGCAGTGAAGTCTTTCAGATGAGAATTCCTTGACCTGCTAAAGAAAGGAGAGGAGACAGCACCGGTTTCTCGGAGTGAAATTAACAAAAAGAACAGCACTTTGAGAGAAAAAAAGACTCTCCAGCCAGCCAGGAAAAATGAGAAAACCTTTGAAATTGAAGTAAAAGACAGCAAAAAGATAAATTAACAGTCTAAAGAAAGGGTCCAAGAAGTAGGAGTTGCAGTTTCCTGTCAAAACTCCAAAAGCGCAGGAAAAGCAGAGACAGAAACAGCAACTGTGGCAGTTAAAAAAGAAAAGCTCACAATCTTAAGGAGGTAACACATCTAAAGTAGTACAACATTTAATGCAAAAACCACAAGATGAACAAAGGACAAGATCCCCCTATAGAGGACAACTCTAAAGAGATGGCAACTGTAAAAAGTGGGCCTGTAAGCAACGCAAGACCTCAAAGGAGGAAATTAAGACCTCAAGAAAGAGGCAATTCTGGTATTCAGAGGATAATAAACCCTCGAGCAAGAGGCAATGCCTGACTCGGGCAGTAGAAGTCCCCTAACTGGGGGTACTGAGAAACCCTGGCGAGGGTTGGAGACAGACGGAGTGCAACAAGAGATCCCAGCAGGGTGCTCTGGTTTCCTCCAAAGATGTGTAGGTTAGGTGGATAAGCTTTGGTAAATGCATGATGTCATGCAGACAGGGAGTGGGTCTGGTTAAGGTGCTCTTTTGGAGCGATGGCATAGACTCAGTGGGCCAAATGGCCTTCTTCTGCTCTGTAGGGATTCTATCGTTCTAAACATGAAAAGCATGAGAAGGGAGAGATTGTTATCAAATGTTGTTAGAAGGAAATGATAGATGTATCTTGGAAGAAACTCAAAAATGGATAAACTAAATGGACTGCAAAAGCGGATGCATGGACTAAAGAACTACTCAGATAGAAGCAGAAGAATGGTTGATATGGAAAATGAAAGAAAGAGAATGGTAAATTAAGCCACTCAATTGAAGGAGATATGCTGGAGAGAACTAGACAGAACAGCAATTCAGGCAGAGATGGAAACTGAGATTACATGTCAGAACAAGATTGCTGAAATGGTTACACGAATAGAAATGCACAAGAACCAATATGATAATATGGTCGGTGCAAAATGTGCTGACTAGAAATGCTAGGAAGAGAAGGAACTTCATCACACGGCTCAAGTACCAGAAAGAGTACCACAATCATTTCCTTCACAAGTGACAAACTGAGATTATGCAAGAACTGTCAAGACATATGACTGTGTTGCACTGTGATGATGGTACCTGCCTGTATTGTAGAGAAGGCGCTGGACAGAGAAAAGGATCAATGGACGATTGGAGAGTGACACTGTCTGCAGAGTAAAGTATGTAGTCCTTGGTCAGCGCACAGTCTAGAACAGAATTCAGAAAAAAGCAAGCCTGTATGGAAGAATCTCGTGTAAGACTATATTCAGAACTGTGCATGGTTGAAGTTTTCTAGATGATGTTAAATGCAAGCCTCAAAATCCCTCCATTGAATAAATGCTACATTGATTTACAAATGTCTAACTTGTATGTATAATGCTTATTTAGTATGTGGGTTGAGTAAATCAATTTTGAAGATTGTATAAGTTAAAGGGGGAGGGATGGTGTGTACATGATGTCTGTCTCTTTAAGACTGTATAGCAGAAGTTACCTGACTTGACGGACCAATGGAAACAGAAAGTGAATGATCACACCAGAGGGTGGAGTCCTCTATCAGGCAGAATCGAGTAGCCATGTGGTAAGCATGTAAGGACTGGACAGATTGGGGCAGCAGCCCTCCTGCATCAAGTTTCTCTCATCAATAAATACCTTTTGTTCCTAACAAAGCCTCAAATCTTTTGACAATGCCATAAGAGCCACAACATAACACTACCCCAAATATATACATAACATTAGTAAACAGCAATTTCAGAGAATTTGATATTTTCATCAAAGTCTAAAAGGCTGAAATGTTAAAATAAGAGAAACGTAATTTCCCATTGTGAAAACAACCTCCTTCAACTTGTTCTACTGTATTCGCTGCTCCCTATGGAGGTCTCCTCTCTATTGGGGCGATTGAAGAAACGCTGGATGACCGCTTCACAGAACACCTTCGCTCTGTGTGCAAGCATGACCCCAGCCTGCCGGTCGCTTGCCATTTCAACTCAGCATCATGTTCTAATGCTCACATGTCTGTCCTAGGCCTATTACAATGCTCCAATGATGCCAAACACAAATTGAAAGAACACCTCATCTTTCAGTTCGTCACATTACAGCCATCTGAGCTCAACAACTTTAGACAGTAAACTTCCCCTGCATCTTAACCCTCCCCTCCCTTCTGTAGTTTGTTTTTAGTTGCTTTTCAGCTCCCTGGCCTGGCCCCGCCCTTCCCCACATGGCCACCTGTTCCTTGCTGTTCAATTGCTCCCATTAACACGTTCTAGCAGCTGATCTTTTGCCACCATTAGCATTCTTCACCCCTTAATGGCACCATTAACATCCCCCTTTGTCTTATGTCCATGACAAATTTGTCAATATCTCCTCTGCCTTGACCTTTCCCTGTTCTTCTATTCTGTTGAACCTCCTCCGCCTCCTGTCCAACTATAATTAATTGGGTGTCCTTGTACAGCAGTCACTGAAGGTAAACTTGCAGGTCATAGAATCCCTACAGTGCAGAAGGAGGCCATTCAGCCCATTGAGTCTGCACCGACAACAATCCCAACTGGGCCATATCCCCATAACCCCACGTTTACCCGCTAATCCCTCTAGTTTATACATCCTGGGACACTAAGGGGCAATTTAGCATGGCCAATGCATCTAACCCACACATCTTTGGACTCTGGGAGGAAACCTGAGCACCCAGAGGAAACCCATGCAGAGAGAATGTGCAAACTCCACACAGACAGTGACCCAAGCCACAGCAAGCAGTAAAAAAGGCAAATGGTATGTTGGCCTATACAGCGAGAGGACTCAAGTACAGGGACAGGAATATCTTGATGCAATTATACAGAGCATTGGTGAGGCCACATCTAGAATATTTTGTGCATTTTTGGTCTCCTTATCTGAGGAAGGATGTTCTTGCTCTAGAGGGAGTGCAGTGAAGGTTTATCAGACTTATTCCTGGCATGGCGGAACTGACGTATAAGTAGAGATTGAGTTGGTTAGGATTGTATTTGCTGGAGTTCAGAAGAATATGGGGAATTTCATAGAAACTTATAAAATTCTAACAGAACTAGACAGGGTAAATGCAAGAAAGCTGTTCCTGATGGTGGGGGTGTCCAGAACCAGGGTTCACAGTCTGAGTAGACAATATAGGACAAGGATGAGGAAAGACTTCCTCACCCAGAGTGTGGTTAGCTTATGGAATTTGCTTCTACAGAAAGTAATTGACGCCAAAACATTGAATGTTTTCAAAAAGCAGTTAAGATATAGCACTTGAGGCAAAGGAGATCAAAGGATATGGGGGGGGGGAAGGTGGGAGCAGGCTATTGAGTTAGATATCAGCCATGAT
This sequence comes from Mustelus asterias, assembly GCF_964213995.1. Classification (NCBI taxonomy): domain Eukaryota; kingdom Metazoa; phylum Chordata; class Chondrichthyes; order Carcharhiniformes; family Triakidae; genus Mustelus; species Mustelus asterias. Next base: position 53,802,986 of record NC_135809.1, read on the forward strand.
CATAATGAATGGCAGAGCAGGCTTGAAGGGCCAAATGGCCTCCTCCTGATCCTATTTTCTATGTTTACATTCCTACCTTTCTTTAGTTCTGTAAAAGGGTGATTAAGACCCAAAATGTTCACTCAGTTTCTCTCCACAAATGCTGCCAGATGTGCTGAGTTCATCCAGCATTTTCTGTTTTTAGTTCAAAAAAAGTACAAGTCCATTATCTTGAAAGTTGGGTTAAAATTTGATCCATGCTGGTTGGTTTGCTAAGTCAAGTTGATAATTTGATTCTTGTTGAGATTATAATTTTAATAGCTTTTACCATGAGATTTTCTGACATTCACATTATGAGCAAAAGATTTCACAACAAATAGTTATTAAACTAATAAGATGTCAAAAAAGCATGCATTTCATAAAATGCGAAATTAAGTCATTTCAAATCTTATAATCTACGTAAAGCAGAAAAATCTTTGCAATTAAGTTGGCCCTGTAATTTGAAGTAAATACACCAATATTATTGCACTAATTTATTCTTCACTCACAACATCAATCTTAAATGTCATATATCAGTATAATTTGCATTTAATCAAATGGGGACCTGTCAACCCCTCCACCAATTAAATTGTAAATAGGAATGCCCATGGGCAACTTTCCAGCTGACCAATTGTGGCCCTTCAGTGACAATTAATGTCCACTTAAGGGCCTAACCCACTGTTGCTGGTTGGTCCTAGAGTCAGTCAATGCCTAAGCTTGCGGCCAAGGATGTTGCGCCCCACAAGGCTTCCAGTTGCTGACTTATGTCACCAAGAAGCGGAGAAAAACCTGCAAGCAGAGCCATTCCACCTACGTATACCTGGTGCTGACCCAGATCGACCTTCCACTGGGATCTTGTCTGAGACCATGAGCATCATGAACTCTGTTGTGGTTAATATCTTTAATCACATCACCTTCGAGGCCCCTGTTCTTGCTGCTGATCCCCCTAAATCCGTTCCCTGCTTAACATGAAAAGATACAGTGGCCCTTCTCAAAAGGGTGACACAGGCTCTCACTTGTTCTCCAGCCAGCTGAAAGCCACTTCACCTCCACAAGATTCTGCCCATGTTTAACAATGTTAGACATTTTAGGCAAATTAATATTACTACTCAAATAGAGAGTGGACAAACCTGAAAGCACTTAGATTCACATCCCTTGCAAGCTGCTGATTGTTCTCCACATATTCTGCATAAATTACATGGCCACTTTGCACCAAGGTGGTTCCCAATTCTTAAATGGTGACAGCCGTCTTTTCTACCATTGTGAATACAATACTGGCTAAGATAGATGGGGTAACTAGATTGAAAGGTATGACAGTGGATAAGCAATGGCGAACGTTAAAAGATCAAATTCATAAATCATAAAAATAATACATTCATTCAAGGAATAAAAATCACATTGGAAAAGTGGTCCAACTGTTGCTCACAAAAGGATAATATTAGATTAAAGGAAGAGATTTCTAATATTGCCAAAAAGTAGCAATAAATCTAAGGATTTGGAAAATTTTAAATTTGGCAAAGGATGATTAAGAAATGATGAAACAAAAGAAAATGGAATACAAGAGTAAACTTTCGAGACATAAAAACAAACTGTTTAAGCTAAGAAGCATAACAGAACAGGAGGCAACCATTTGGCTCATCAATCCTTGTACTGATCCTTGGGAAACACCATTGTCTACCATCCTCCAGAATGAAAACAATGCCCTTTACCATGGTTTTCATATTGCAAGTAAATTGCATTAGCACAAATGTGGGGAGAGTGTTCATTTTGAAGTCTATGTTTTCAGAATATCACAATGAAAAGAGAAAGATATCTCATTACATGCTCTAAAAAAAAAGCTCTATATGATTGATACTTTTCAAATTGTCTTTCTAAAACACTATAATTTGATCAATGACAATGTACTAGAGAAACAGCACAGCCTGCCAAAGCATCTATCCTTTTTTCTAATTTCAATTTTCATTGTTCTCTGCACTGCAAAATTATTTTTGTATCGAGTACATCAGCTTTTTAAAATTCTATGGAATGTATGTTATAAGCTCTTGACTGCTCATTAATGAAATGCTGATTGTCAGCAAAAGAGGCAATTGAAGAAAGAAGAGCTGGATAACCAGTCTTCTATTTCAGGATATTTAACATGCCATTAATACTTGCAGCCCATAAGAATTATCCTGCAATATCCACTTCTCCCATCTTTCTGATCAGGAAAGCATTGATCACTGCATCGCTCACCAACAGTAACAATTCATTTCAAAGTCCCTGTTTGCAATTTGAATTGGTGGTCATGGAGATAGATTTTTAAAAGCTGAAACCATGATGAGAAAGAATGACTTCTCATCTAGTTCTGTCATCAAACTTAGAATACACTCGAAAAGCAAAGGGAAAATATCAAAATGTGGATGTCAAAGAGAAGTTATGAAAAATGTGGCACATGTAAATATTAAAGTTAGTGTAAAACAAGTTAGGAATTATGGGTCCCCTTACCTGCCTTAGAACCAAAGAACAAAGAAAATTACAGCACAGGAACAGGCCCTTCGGCCCTCCAAGCCTTGTTTACAATCACATTCTCCTGTCCCTGACCATTTTTCAAACCAGAAGATTCTATCCTATGGCGTATGACTTCCTCCTGAAACAAAGTGTCCAGGTAAATCACACCCTCCCTTTTGTGTTGCAATGTCCGCAGCTCAGTCTCCAACTCAATGACTCGAGCTCAAGTTCCTCAAGCCACAGGCAATTACTGCAGCATGTTTGCCCTGGATAACACAAGTATTCCTGAGCTCCCACATGCCACTGGAAGTTAATTTGGTGAAACTCAGAAGATTGAGAAAAGGGACGCTCAAAATGAAGACTAGTCCTGTCATGGCAGGGAGAAGGGAGCTTGCTAAAACATCAGGAGAGATTTATCTACAAACTTACATTTCTGCTGAATGTGTGACGTAACGTATAAACATGGCATGCAGTTTTCAGTTACGTTAAGTTGTTCTAAGTAATTTTTCTAGATATATGTGTCAGTTGCCTAAGTAATGTTGAGTCAATGTTGATTTTAGTTTGTTACAATAAAAATCTTAAAAAACATGAAATACTGTAATGTGATGTTTTCTGTCAATAGTTGGAAAATGCATAGAAATCATAGAAACCCTACAGTGCAGAAAGAGGCCATCTGGCCCATCGAGTCTGCACCGACCACAACCCCACCCAGGCCCTACCCCCATATCCCTACATATTTACCCATTAATCCCTCTAACCTACGCATCTCAGGACACTAAGGGCAATTTTTAGCATGGCCAATCAACCTAACCCACACATATTTTTGGACTGTGGGAGGAAACAGGAGCACCCGGAGGAAACCCAAGCAGACACGAGGAGAATGTGCAAACTCCACACAGACAGTGACCCAAGCTGGGAATCAAACCAGGTCCCTGGAGCTGTGAAGCAGCAGGGCTAACCACTGTGCTACCGTGCCGCCCATCTCTCTTAATAGTTACTAATCGTAACAGTATGTTTTTGAGAAGTCTAGGGATCCTACTGTCACAAATATTGAGAGCAAGAAACAAATTAGGAATGCCCCAATTGCATTCTTCATGTCTAAAGAAGTCTGCTTTTAAATTTGCATCTCCCTCTGAAGTGAAACTTTTTTTTCCAACTGTTTGAAAATTTTGTAAAGAAGCAAAACCCACTACAGATCTAATCGGGAAGTTGAAGACAAGTTTTGTGAAAGTTCAAAAACGTTCCAGATAGCTAACTATTCACATTTATAGCTGGACAAATCCAATTGATGTTCTATTGCTGTTGCTGTCAAGGACAAACAAGCCATGGAAGTACTGCTTTCTTCACCTACCTGTAATCAGATGGTCTATTTTCTGAATGCTCCTCTCTGGGCCATCTGGGACCTTCGTCATCCTAGATGAATTTTAAAACAGAAAATAACTCAAAAATCTCGAACATCATGGCCACAACTCGAAATAAGTGTCATAGCATGATAGACCCCACCCTCCACAAACTTCCATCTTTAAGAGATGGAGGAGGCAACCAACCTTTCAACCAAAAAGGTGGGTCCCTCATTTAAATATTTCAATTAAGCTCATGCCTAAGATTTTCATTTATTTTCCAACATTTAAAGGGCCTTGAGATCTTGCGTAAAGAGAGGCGATAATTGCTGGATGGCACAGAATAAGTGTTTTTCTCCAGGATGTGGAGGAACAGAGATGTTCCTGTGTTAGCCACTCTTGCAAACCTCTCTACAACTATAAAAACAATTATCTGTACATTAACACTGCATTTTATATTTAATATCGTTTACATTTCTGCATTCTCCTCAGCATCCCATCCCAAATCTTCTCCCCATCCTGTAATTGCTCCAGGCACCTCCCACCAAGTACTCCCTGATTCCCCTCCCTTCACTCTGCTTGTCTGCAACCTCATGCCATAGGTCTGCCTGCCTGACAAACTGTCAGCCTCTCAATTTGGCTGTCTGCAGTCAGGAAACAGTTTCCAAAACTTGTAATCATGTCATACTATTACATTTTCAGAACTGGAGGAAACCCACAGTTGTGCATCCCAATTGTTAAACTGCACTCTAGTCCCATACCTCACCATTTTCTTATCAGAGGCATTAACTTGTTGGTTTGCATACCATGGCCGGGATTCTCCCAGCCCACTGCGCTACTCAAGCAGTGCAGGAGTCAACAGCAGGGGGCCCTTTCACGAGATTCGCAACCAGTGTCCGGCCGGTCGCGAGTCTCCGAGGTGATTTTTTTTTTTAAGGGCAATCATATGGAAAATAACATATGCCGTGTTCCCCACCCGTGGGAAGTAATTCCCACCAGTGGGGTTTACAACTGCTGTCCACTAACGGGTAACAGGCACCCTCACCCCACTAGTGGGGACAGAGGCCTTGAGGCCCGCCGGGAGGTCATGGGGGTAGGGACTGCCCCTTGGGCAATCAATCAGTGGGAGGCTGGCTGATCGGCACATGCACAGTGGGCCCGCCCCTCCACTTTTCAGTGTGAACCTCTGAGGCACTCTGTGAACCACAGAGTGCTGGAGGGTCATTCAGGTAAGTACGCCCCAAAAGCGGATGGGAAATTCGCCTGTTGGGCACTTAGTTTTGTTTTGGGAGAATTCCGGCCAATTATTTTGGTTCTTATTCTACTCAATTTCAACTCCAGTGTAAAATGAGAATAAACATAAACAAGTGTCAATGGGAAAGTACATAGAAATCATATACCTTTGCCCCATGCTAACCGAGATTTATGAGTCATGTTAAAACTCAATAGTGAGAACTAGCAAATTTCCCCAAATCTCCAGCAAAAGGTACTCTACTTACTTAGGCCTGGATAGCAGGGATACTTGGAACCAAATGAGAAGAAGTCTCAGTATCAGTTATATACCTGCCCCTTTAAGGAGTCAGCCTGGTCAGTTAATCATTTGCAATGTCTTAAAGTGCTACAGATCTACTTAACCGAATTTCTAAATTCTATCCTAGAGCCAACTTGATATTGAACAGACAAAAGCAAATTACTGCAGATGCTGGAATCTGAAACAAAAACAGAAAATGCTGGAAAATCTCAGTAGGTCTGACAGCATTGGTTCTGGAGCAGAGTGTTGAAGTGGAAACTTTCCTGCTTCTTGACTGTGATAGAAAGACTCAGCAAAATTCATTTCGATAAAACAACTAGCCTTTATTTACGAAAGACCGCATGCAGTTTTGGCTGAAAACTCGAGTTCAGAGAGCAGTTGGTACAACTTGCTAATTCCTCCTCAAGTCCGCAATTACACAAAGAATCAGTTCAGTATTTATGCATAATCATTATCAGTTTCCGTGACCAGAGCATATTCAGGAATTCGATTAGTAATAGAATCATAAGCAATGTCATTAATTATGTCATAACTTGCTGACCTCCTAGAACTCTTTGCCTCATCATTCATACCCTTATCTTGTCCTTTGATGGAACAGAAGAAGGTCTGTGACTCCGTCATCCCTGACCTTATCTTGTTTTATTTACTCATACAAGTTTTGCGGTGTCAGCCTTGGTTATATTGTACCAAATAGCTGACCAATTTTCCCATTATGCTATTCCTTAGTTCGGACAACTTCACAAGAGGAGTCTGCAATCTGAATGATTTTCATTTAAATCAATTGGGGGAGGGGGGGGCAACAGAATTTCCCCAATCAATTTTCCCCACCTCCACCAACGATGTAACTGGAATCCTGATTTCAAAAGTTGGGATCACAATTTGCCTATATTTAAATATAATTACCAGGCCTTTATGCCTGATAGTTCCCCCACCCTTAATTATCCATTCATGTTGGTGTACTGAATCTCAATAAGTCCACCTACCTGACGAGCAAAACTCACTGGAGGTGCACAGGTGAGTACACGTTATAATGCCAAAAAGAGGAAGGATGTGCATTAGGACAGATGAATAAGAGCTTAAGGAGATAGTGAAAGAAAGTATGCCACTGGTCACTGTGACTGTCCGAATAATTCGGACACTATGACTGTCTAAATAACTCAAAGCAAATAGGGGCAAAGGAAATTGCAATATAGTTCATCTTTTACATGACACAAGTACTGCAAAGCATGCTGTCTAATCGAAGCATAGAGATCATGGAAGCTATAGATTTACAAAAAACCCCAATAATGTATATTTAGTATTCATTCACTTAATAAAAACAAACAGCAAAGGGAGGGGGGGGATGGAAAAGGGTTGTCTTTACCCAGGAGCCAATTTTGGGTGACGGATCAAACCGTCGGCTATATCCATAATCTCGACTGTCAGTGGAATAACCTCGATACTCCTCCGAATGGTTGTAAAAATTATATTCACGGCTTGTGCTGCCTCCTCTTCCTCCATCACCACCATGATCATAATCCTGCCTCCTTGGCATCACTTGTACTGTTCTTTGAAATTCTGGTGCATCCTGGGGGAAAAGGTTCAAAATATCTGTGGCACAATACCATAGTAACATTATATTGTCATAATGAGAATGGTTTTTCAACTAATGCACACATTGCTAAAGAATATAAATCTAATATCATATTAAAGCAGAAAAAAATCAATGATTTAAAATTGTGACTAATGCTTTGTAAAATGTTTTAACAACTTATAGAACAATAAGTAATTAGGCAGCTTTATCATACCAGCAGGGAACAAATGATTTAATTAAAAATTGTTCACAGGGGATGATTCAACAGAGGAGGGAAATTTAGCCCATTCCTGCTCACTCACAGTGGTCCCTGGGTTTCAATCAGAAATTACCAGTTTGTCTTATTTTCCCTTCCATAGAGACACTGAAGCCAATTTTTATGTCTCCTCACTGAAAGGAATATCAAGATGGGTCATCAGCACAGACCAAATGTGGAACCATCTGTGTCAGTTATGAACCATGCAGACATTTATAACAGCTCTCTCCACCCTAGTTTCTTCATGCAGCAACTTTCCGCAAAGGCAGACACTGGTTCAATGTAGCTAGAATCAAAACTCTCCACTTACTATCAGCATAAAATTTGAAGCAAGTCCCTAGTGAACTGGCATGTGGTTAAAATTTGCAGTTTATAATGCCCAGTTTCCCAAGCTTATGATACCAATCTTCTTGCATGCCACTTCTGCAATCTTCATAATTTGCCCCACCTTCTGACATTATTTCTTGGATCAAGCCCCGCCCTCACCCCACCAAGCCCAAAGAAGAGTTGGAGCTTTCTGGAATATCAACTGGAGATGAACAAATATCAGGGGTTCCGCCTCCAATTTTTCTTTCAGAAATATAGAAAATGTTTTCTCTACATCTAAGTCATGTGCATGTCAAGCATTTTTTCAAATAATATCAAACTGTTGACATTGGAACTTACTTTCTAGCTATTCCAGTAATTAAGAAATGCACGCTTAAGTTTGTTACATATCAGGTTGCCTGTGGCATTAATTTTAGTCCTCTGATACTATATTTCTCATCTTGCAATCCACATGTTTTGTGTCACCACAGAATTTTCTCCCATGTCTTTGTCAATTCCATTTCAAGGGAAAGACACTAATCCATGTTCATCATCTTCTCGCAGCACAGTGGTGGAGTACAATTCTGCTGCTGTTGGCCAACAGCACCTCGAGTTGCTAGGAAAGTTGAAGGAAATGCACACTGATAGTGCCACACGACACAACTTTGTCTCCACAAAGGGTTGTGCGTTAGTCACTCCAACTGATAGATGCACGGACAGATGCAACTGCGGCAGAAGGGTTGGTGATGATGAGATAAAGTATGTTTTTCCCTCTTGTTGGTTCCTCACCACCTGCTGCAGTTCTAGTCTAGCAACTATGTCCTTTAGGACCCAGCCAGCTCAGTCTGTGTTCACACTGCAGAGACTACCAAACCACTCTTGGAGACACTGAACATTGTACAGACTATATTTTGCACCCTTGTGACCCTCAGTGCTTCCTCGAAGTGGAGTTCAAAATGGAGGAGTACTGATTCATCAGCTGAAATGGGAACGGTTTGTGGTAATCAGCAGGTTTCCTTGCCCGTGTTTGACCTGGTGCCATGAGGCGTCATGGGGTCCAGAGTTGATATTGAGGAGTCCCAGGGCAACTTCCTCCCAACTGACGCCACCACTGCTGGGTCTGACCTGCAGTTGCTGTTTCCAGTGCCTAGGTCAATGTTGCCATATTCTTTTTGTGGTTGAATACAATTGAGTGGCTTACTGGGCCATTTAAGATCAACCACATTCATGTGGGTTTGGAGTCACATGTACCAGTTAAGAACAGCTGGCTTCCTTCCCTAAAGGAATTAGTGAACCAGTTAGGTTTTTACAACCATCGATAATGGTTTCATGGTCATCATTCCAGATGGTTTCATTGAGCTTAACTTTCATCATCGAATCTGGGTTCCCAGAGCATTACCCTGGATCTCTGGATTACTAGTCCAGTGACGATACCACTGCGCTATCACCTCCTCATGTAAACTTCGAATGTTTACAGCCTACAATGAGACTATTCAGCCCATCGTGTCCAAGTCAGTTCTCTGTGCAAGGGACTGTTAATTTTTGGATCATCGTTTTGAAAAGCTCTCCCACCATCAAGTTAAACTGCCTGGTCTGTAGTTGCTGAGTTTATCTGTGTACCCATCTTTTGAACAAGTGTGCAACATTTAGAATTCTCCAGTCCTCTGTCCCTCTATCCAAGGAAGATTGGAAAATTATGGCCAGTGCCAGAATTGCAATAATCTCCTTAATCAATACTTCCCACCCCTCCGCTTTTCTTTCCTTCCTCATCTTTCCTAAACACCTGGTGTCCAGACATATTGGGTAGAGTCCTACCCTCTTTTGAGGCAGATCTGGTGCACATGCATTGTAAAAAAGATTAGACCCTGTTGCATTCCCTTTATTTGACCCCACTGAGTCCTTACTATTTTTGACTCTAGTTCTACCTATCCTATTCTACCTTCATGAACTCCAGCATTCCATTGTAGTCGTTTTGATACAAATGAATGGCTTCTTAAGCACCTCAGAGGATGGCTGAAAGTCTACTTTAGTGTGGAACTGAAGTCACCTAGTCCAAACTGATTGAGGACAGGTTCTCTTCCCTAAAAGTCACTAGTGAACTAGTTGGGCTATTAAAACAACTCAACAGCTCCATGGTCAATTCAAGATGTACTGAATGGCTTACAAAACAAAATGATTCCATGGTTCAAACAAACTAGTTGATTTCATCCAAATGACACAAGCACAAACAACTGTAACATGCAGAAGGGGATAGGTGAAAAATAAATGTACATGAACTGGATGCGATGTCTCCTCAATAAGATGTCAGCATTTATTATGTTAGAACTTGACTAAGGAAGGACAGGAGAAAAATGAGAATACAATTACAACAGAAGTTACAATTAAACATACTGCATGTTGTGTTCTTTCAGGATGCAAGCGACCCCGTTGAGTTCTTTCACCACATTGCGATCGTGACTCAGACCACATTCCCTCCTGTATATGACACTTAGCTGTGAAAGCAAAACAGGGAATAAGAATATGTCAAATGCATTATCCTCATCGACACATTCTTGATTAATCCCTGCCTCTTCAAATGTAGTTTAAGTCTGTCAGAATTGCTTCCAATAGTTTCCCCACTATTCTTGATACTTCCATCAATGGGAAGTTTCTGATCTACTCTGTCTAGACCCCTCATGACTACAAGATTGCCAATTGTACTGTTTTGCATTAAATAAAATATTTTGTATTAAATGAAATATTTTAAGTCACGTATCTATTTATTTGCATGTCACAGCAAGCTGCAAGGCTGACTGTTGAGGACTAGAAATGTGCTATCAAAGTGCCACTTTTCTTTTACGTCCAAGGTAAAACATGAGGGATTTTTAAATAAACAACAGTGTTGAAGTAAGATATCTGTGAATTTGCAATTTCATTACAACCAACATACAAACGTGCGAATTAGGAGCAGAAGTAGGCCACTCGCCCCACGAGTCTGCTTTGCCAATCAATAAAATTATGGCTGATTTGATTGAAAGCTCAACCTCACATTCCCGCCGATAATCTTTCACTCCTTTGTTAATCAAGAATCTAGTAAGAGTTTTAACAACACCAGGTTAAAGTCCAACAGGTTTATTTGGTAGCAAATACCATTAGCTTTCGGAGCGCTGCTCCTTCGTCAGAATCAAGAATCTATCCAGCTTAGCTGTAAGATTCTATTTCCACTGCCATTTGAGGTAGAGTTCCAGAGACTCATAACCCTCAAGAGAATGAGCAACCCCTTATTTTTGAGAGTGACCCCTAGTTCTAGATTTTCCACCAAGTGGAACCATCTGCTCCACATTCACTCTGTTAAATAGCTCAGTTGGCTGGATGGCTGGTTCGTGGTGCAGAGCGATGCCAACAGGGTTCAATTCCTGCACCAGCTGAGGTTATTCAGGAGGGTTCTGCCTTCTCAACATTGCCCCTCACTTGAGATGTGGTGACTGTCAGGTTAAAATCACCACAGTCATCTCTGCCCTCAAAGATGAGAGCTATGGTCATCTGGGACCATGGCAACTTTACCTTTACCCCTCAGAATCTTAAAGGTTTCGATCAAGTCACCTCCTACTCTTCTAAACTCTAATGGATACAAACCTCCAACATTTCCCCATAAGACACCCCACTCACTCCGAGTATCAGTCTCGTAAACCTTCGCAGAACTGTTTCTAATATATTTTTATATATTTTCTTAGATAAGGAGACCAGTACTGTGCATAATACTCCAGATATGGTCTCACCAATGCGTTGTACAACTGAAGCATAACCTCCCTTTTGAAATTAATTTCTCTCGCAACGAACAAAATCATTTTTTTAGCTTTCCTGATTACTTCCTGTATCTGTATATGAGCCTTTGATGATTCATGCACGAGGACACAGAGATCCCTCTGCACCTCAGAGCTCAGTAATCTTTCACCATTTAGATAATAAGCTTTTTAAAAAAAATTCTTCCTGTCAGAATAGACAATTTCACATTATCCCACATTGTACTCCATTTTCCAGGTTTTTCCCATTCACTTAACCTGTCCACACCTCTTTTTTAGCCTACTTTCATTATTTTCAGAATTTATTTTCCTACCTATCTTTGTGCTGTGAGAAAATTTAGCAACCGTATCTTCAGTCCCTTCTTCCCGGTCATTTATATAAATTGTAAAAAATTAAGGCCCCTGCACTGAACCCTGTGGAACATCACTCGCCACACCTTGCGAAACTTACTGTTTCCTCTTAGCTAGGCAATCTTCAACCCATGGCAATATGTTACCTCCCACACCATGAGCTATCATTATCCGAAATAATTTTTGAAGTGGCATCTTATCAAATGCCTTCTGGAAAACTAAATGGAGTGTACCCATCAGTTCCACGTTATCCATAGTGCATGGGACTTCTTCAAAGAACTCCAATAAATTGGTTAAACATAATTTCCCTTTCACAAAAACATGTTGACTCTGCCTGATTGCCTTAATTCGTTTCAAATGCCTAGCTATAACATAATTAAAAATAGTTTCTAACATTTTCCCTATGACAGATGTTAGGCTAACTGGCCTCTAGTTTCCTACTTTCTGTCTCCCTCACTTTTCCATTCCCCTAGTGGGCTCTGGCAATACTGAAAAAGCAGCGATGGGTCTTGTCCAATCAACAATCTGTAGCTCTTCCTTTCTTCAGCTCTCTGCTCTTTCCAACTGTATAACACAAAGAGTAACAGTCTCTACTTTATTCTCAGAGTTGAAGACAGCGAAACACCACTGCTCCATTCATTCAGAGAGAATCTGTGGGATTCTATGGTTTCTGTTTTTTTTCCAATGTCATCCCCGGCTTCAATTCCCATATCAAGTTAGCTTAGACCCTCCCCAATAGAATTAGAATATTGTCCTCAATAAGCACATTGGTTTCAGCTATGCTCAGCTGCACCTAGTTTGTCCTTTTCTGGGGATGGTGGGACCTGTACTGATCCCAGAATCTAAATCTTTCTTACCTGTACCATCTTTCCAACCACGCGTTCATTTTCCCAAGCTCCTTTTTCTATACTAACTTGCACGTGGAACTGGGAGTAATCAGAATATTACAACCGTTGAGGTCCTTCCAGCTGGTTTCTTTCAAACATCCCTAAGATCTGCCTGCAGGACATCATCCTTCTTTCTATTCACGTTGTTGGTACCGATAAGGACTCCTGAATTGCAGCCAGTGACATTCCTGACCCTTGCACCAGGGAGGCAACATACCACTCAAAGTTTACAGCCTCAGAAACATCGGATTGTTCCTCTTCTTCTAACTATAAGAAGCCCCTATACCTATTATTTTATCAATCTTCTTCTGCCACCCTTCCCCACCACACCAATACATCTGAGTCAACCATGGTCCTGCGGATTTGGCTCTGACTCCACTTCCCAGAGTAACCATAACTCTCACCAGTGCTGAGAAATTTTCATCAATCTAGTCAAAAATCAAACTTTTATTTCTGTGTCGAACTGACAATGAAACTTAAAATGAACTGCTGCTTAACCAAAATCCAATAAACTATTCCCTAGCATCAACTATGAATTTGCGGTCTTACCCTAACTTTTTAAGCATTAGTCATAAAAGCACTTTTTACAGTGCAAGAAAATAGACTGCCTACATGGCTATCATACCAACTAATTCAGAATACTTGAATGTTCTTCAAAATAAATTAAAATATGCAGTCTTATAAATTTCTTCTAAAATGTAACATATTCATATAACTAGTCATAGGACGAAGTGGGGAGTGTCCCTGCATCTGAGCCAGAAGCTTCAGATTCTAGTTTTACTCCAGGACTTGATGGGTAAGTGTGACAACACTGTGCCTTTAAGAACTGTATATGCGTCATGTTTCTTGTGAAGGGACGGTTTTATACTTCAGCTCTGATCACAGTGTCGACTGCAACCGGCAAAAGAAGCACGCAGAAGAATAATTGCTCCTAGTTATTGGAGTGTTCATTTTAATCTGAGTTAATGCAGTTTTATTCTTAGGGTTCTCCCCTGGGGTTTCAGAGTAGGGTTTAATTAGGTTGATCGACAAGGAGAGAGAGTCATGTGAATCAGCGGAGCTCGTCTTACAGAGACAATCAGCTAGTTGTTGTTTGAATTTGACAGGAGCAGCAGCTCTTTCTTTCTGCAGTGATTAGCACTGCTGCCTCACAGTGCCAGGGACCCGGGTACGAGTCTGCACGTTCTTCCCCTTGTCTACATAGATTTCCTCTGGGTGGTCCGGTTTCCTCCCACAGTCTGAAAGATGTGCTGGTTAGGTGCATTGGTCATGCTAAATTCTCCCTCAGTGTACCCGAACAGGCGCTGGAGTGTGGTGACTAGGGGATTTTCACAGTATCTTAATTGCAGTGTTAACGTAAGCCTACTTGCGACACTAATAAATAAACTTTAAATGAAGTCTTGAACCTGCTCGAAAATGAGTATCTCTCTCCAGAGGTCTGTAAACGGCAAGAAGTGTTTTTTCTCTCTATCTCTCTTTGGAGTTCTGCTATTTGAAGACAGGTCTCTCTCTGGAGTTCTGCTGTCTGAGAGTCAGAAGACAGGTATCTCTCTATACCTCTGTCCAGCGGTATTAAAAGGCTTGGGGATTGGCAACTCATTTAAGCCTCGTGTGCTTTTGCTAACTGATTAAGTATTTCAATTGGTAAAAAAGTTATGCTAATTTTTTTATAGTTAAACTGTGTTAAAATAAAGTTTGTTTTAATAAGAACTTCTTAGTGGGTCAATAGAATCACACCTGGAAAGAAACACCCTAAGTTCACACTAATGCCAAAATCAAAAAAGGTTGGGGGTCTAGGCTAACTTCACAATATACCTTGGAGTTTCTGATCTGGTCCCTAACAAAATGGGAGCTCTTGTGGAATTAACATCTATAATTCCTTGTTTGATTTAGGAGTATTGAACTCCAGAATGGTGAGGGTTGAGTACTGGTGTGGCATTCAGTTAGTTTAAATTGGGAATGCCTTGAAGAATAATGGCTCCTTCAGTGGCTAAAGTTTTCCTGGATGCAGAAGTCACTCAGGGTGGTTTAAAGAAGGTGGTTAAAGCAAAGCGTTTGGAATTGGCAAAAAAGCCGCAGTTGATGGGGCAAGGAGGGTGGAGATAATTGCAGTGAAAGCTCAGCATTTAAAATTGCCAGAAAAACAGTCAGAATAATTGGAAATGGCTAGAATTCAATTACAAATTAACAGGTTGAAGTAGAAGTTAGAACAAAAGAGAAAGAGAAATAAAGAGGAAAGATACAGTTTGAATTGCGATTAAAAGCAGAAGGAAAAGAAAGAATAGCCCTGGCAGAATAAAAAGAAAGAATATCCCTGGTGGAACAAAGAGAAAAAGAGAGATAGTTAGAACTTCAGGAACTGGAAGGACAATTTGAACTCGAAATGTTGGAAGTGCAAATGCGTAAAACTGCGAGTAGCAGCAGCATAGAGTAGATGATTTTGCATTGGTTTGGGAATCAAGGTTCGAATTTTAATCTGAGGAAGAGAAATATCCTCAGGTGGTAAGGGCAAAGGAGATCTCGTTGGAGATAGTAAAGATAGTTTACCACAGTTACTAAAGTTGGACACAAAGTCAGTGTCAGTGGCTTAAGAAAAGCTTGGGAAGACATGTGGTAAAACAGAATAAGCCAATGGGCTTTGTTAAAATGGTAAAGGAAACCATATTTGAAGCTAAAGAGGTGCAAAATAATGTAAAGCCGAGTCAGAGGTTGGTTGATAATCAAGTGTCAGATCTCTTTAAAGAGTTTACTTGTGTGGGTAAGGTTTACTCATATGTACCTGGAGGAGTAGGTAAAGATATTATGATTTTAAGAGCTACAGGATTAAGTCAATCTTTAAAAGTGAGAGACAAGGAGATATGTAGTTTCGAAGGAGTAGTGCCAGAAAAGGAGGAAACATGTGAAATTACTGCTGAAAAGAGTAGTGTTCCATTATGTAAGATAAGGTTGGGGAGTCCAGTGAAAACTGGTGAAATGGTGGTAGGAGTATTAGAGAAAATACGTTTTCCAGGAATAGATTTTATCCTGTGTAATAATATAGCTGGATCATAGGTATGAATGATGCCTCCTGTGGTTGAAAAGCCAGTGGAAAATCAAACAACTGAGGTATTGCAGGAAGCAATATTTCCTGACTGTGGTAACAAAGTCACAAAGCCACAGGTTGAGACAAGAGAAGCCATAGAAAAGTTTAAAGTTTTAAATTTTTATTTATTAGTCACAAGTAGGCTTACATTCACACTGTAATAAAGTTACTGTGAAAATCCCCCAGTCGCCACACCTCAGCACCTGTTCGGGTACACTGAGGGAGAATTTAGCATGGCCAATGCACCTAACCTGCACATCTTTGGACTGTGGGAGGAAACCGGAGCACCCGGAAAAAACCCACACAGACACGGGAAGAACGTACAAACTCCACACAGACAGTGACCCAAGCCGGGAATCGAACCTGGATCCCTGGCGCTGTGAGGCAGCAGTGCTGACCACTGAGCCACCGTGCCACCCCAAGTAAAGATAAAGAGGCTGAGGTCCAGTTATCAGAGACCATTTTTGACCAGATGGTTGAGGGAAAACAAGAACAGGTGAAGCAGATATCTTTAGTTTGGAAAAGTTGGCAGAATTACAACAGAAAGATGTAGAGATAAAGCTGTTTGTATCAGAAAGCATACATGGAAGACGAATCTGAGTGCAAGCCCGAGTTATTACGTTAAAAATGTCTTCATGAGGAAGTGGAGGCCTTTACATATTCAGGCAGACGACAAATGGGCAGATGTTCATCAAGTTGAATGGCCAGTGGGTTATAGAAAGGAGTGTTGCAGGTAGCATGAGGTACTAGTAAGAGGTCATTTCGGTGTAAAGAAAACTCAAACAAAAATACAAAAACATTTTTATTGGCCTGGACTGCATAAGGATGTAGTTGAATTTTGTCATGCATGTCATACGTCAGGTAATAGGAAAACCTCAAGCGCCCATAATACCAATTCGGCATTTGAGGAACCTTTTACGAGGGAATTAACTGATTGTGTGGGACCAGTGCCTAAAATGAAAAGTGGGACTCAATATTTGTTGACCATAATGGATGTGTCTACTATATTTCTGGAGGCCATTCCATATCATAAATTACAGCTAAAAGGATTGAGAAATTACTTAAATATTTTACTAGATACCAACTACCTGCAGAAATACAATCAGATCAAGGATCAAATTTTATGTCAAAGTTATGGATAAGTTAGCGGTAAAGCAATTTAAATCAACTGCATACCACCCAGGATTGCAGGGAGCATTAGAACAGTAGCAACAAACTTTAAAGATCGTATTGAGGGCCTTTAGCCAAGATTATCCAGAGGATTGGGATAAAGGAATTCCATTAGTACTTTCTGCAATTAGGGATGCACCGAATGAATCAACTAAGTTTAGTCCATTTGAATTGATTTTTGGTCATGAAGTCATGTGGATACAAAACTGGCTCGATCAAAGAAGTGGAGATGCCGGCGTTGGACTGGGGTAAGCACAGTAAGAAGTGTCGATATGCACGATCTTCTTGGAGATCCTCTCCACTTGGAGCCGGCAGTTTGTGGTGTCGATGGTAGTCATGATGTGGAGATGCCGGCGTTGGACTGGGGTAAGCACTTCTTACTGTGCTTACCCCAGTCCAACGCCGGCATCTCCACATCATGACTACCATCGACACCGCAAACTGCCGGCTCCAAGTGGAGAGGATCTCCAAGAAGATCGCGCATATCGACACTTCTTACTGTGCTTACCTCGATCAAAGAAGACAGAGGGTAGCAGTGGAAGGGTGCATTTCTGAATGGAGGGCTGTGACAAGTGGCGTTCCTCAGGGATCAATGCTGGGATCTTTGCAGTTTGTAATATATATTATATATATAAAAATAAATGATTTGGAGGAAAATGTGACTGGTTTGATTGGTAAGTTTGCGGACGACATAATGGTTGGTGGATTTGCGGACAGCGATGAGGACGATCAGAGGATACAGGTCAGTTGGAGACTTGGGTGGAAAGATGGCAGATGGACATTCATCTAGACAAATGTGAGGTAATGCATTTTGGAAGGTCTAATACAGATAGGAAATATACAGTAAATGGCAGAACCCTTAGGAGTATTGATAGGCAAAGGGGTCTGGGTGTACAAGTACACAGATCACTGAAAGTGACAATGCAAGTGGAGAAGATAGTCTTGTTTGCCTTCATCAGCCGGGGTATTGAGTTCAAAAATTGGCAAGTCATGTTGCAGGTTTGTAGAACCTTAGTTAGACCGCACTTGGAATATAGTGTTCAATTCTGGCCGCCACACTACCAGAAGGATGTGGAGGCTTTGGAGAGGGTACAGAAAAGATTTACCAGGATGTTGCCTGGTACGGAGGGCATTAGCTATAAGAGGTTGGAGAAACTTGGTTTGTTCTCACTGGAACGACGGACGTTGAGGGGCAACCTGATAGAAGTCTACAAGCTTATGAGAGGCATGGACAGAGTGGATAGTCAGAAGCTTTTTCCCAGGATGGAAGAGTCAATTACTCGGGGGCACAGGTTTAAGGTGCGAGGGGCAAGATTTAAAGGAGATGTACGAGGCAGATTTTTAAAAAAACAGAGTAATGGGTGCCTGGAACCCGTTGCCGGGGGAGGTACCATAGAACCATAGAAAATTACAGCTCAGAAACAGGTCTTTTGGCCCTTCTTGTCTGTGCCGAACCATTTTATGCCTAGTCCCACTGACCTGCACTTGGACCATATCCCTCCACACCCCTCTCATCCATGAACCCGTCCAAGTTTTTCTTAAATGTTAAAAGTGACCCCGCATTTACCACTTTATCCGGCAGCTCATTCCACACTCCCACCACTCTCTGCGTGAAGAAGCCCCCCCTAATATTCCCTTTAAACTTTTCTCCTTTCACCCTTAACCCATGCCCTCTGGTTTTTTTCTCCCCTAGCCTCAGCGGAAAAAGCCTGCTTGCATTCACTCGATCTATACCCATCAAAATCTTATACACCTCTATCAAATCTCCCCTCAATCTTCTACGCTCCAGGGAATAAAGTCCCAACCTATTCAATCTCTCTCTGTAACTCAGCTTCTCAAGTCCCGGCAACATCCTTGTGAACCTTCTCTGCACTCTTTCAATCTTATTTACATCCTTCCTGTAACTAGGTGACCAAAACTGTACACAATACTCCAAATTCGGCCTCACCAATGCCTTATATAACCTTACCATAACACTCCAACTTTTATACTCGATACTCCGATTTATAAAGGCCAATGTACCAAAGGCACTCTTTACGACCCTATCCACCTGTGACGTCACTTTTAGGGAACTCTGTACCTGTATTCCCAGATCCCTCTGTTCAACTGCACTCTTCAGAGTCCTACCATTTACCCTGTAGGTAGTGGAAGCGGATACGGTACTGACTTTTAAGGGGCCGTCTTGACAAATACACGAATAGGATGGGAATAGAGGGATATGGTCCCTGGAAAGGTCAGGGATTTTAGTTCAGTCAGGCAGCATGGTCGGTGCAGGCTTGGAGGGCCGAAGGGCCTGTTCCTGTGCTGTAATTTTCTTTGTAAGAGATGACGATTGAGGAGCAGCAGCATTTTACTACTGCAGGCAAGAGGACAACAACGTGAAGTGAGACTGTTTGCTGAATCACTTAAACTGATCAAGGAAATATTGATGAGTCAGCATTCTTAGACTACATTATTGGACTGTGTGTCAAACTTTAGGGAGAGATTAACTAGAGTTGGTGAGCTGGCTGAACAGCATGTGATGAAACAAGAATTCGTAGTTTTTCTAGTGGGGATAAAGTATTTGTACTATTACCAGGGGTAGGTGAATCTTTAAAAGCAAGGTTTATCAAATCAAAAAATTAAGCGAGGCGAATGATTTGATAAGAACACTGGATGGAAAGAAAAATCGTATGTCATGTGAATATGCTCAAACAGTACTTTGATAGGGTAGGAAATCAGAAGGAGGATGTGTTAGTTGTTAGAACTCAAAGGGAAGAAATAAATCCAGATGATTCTAAATTTGACATTCCTCAAATTAAATTGGACAATGAGGAAGCTGTTCCAATTGAGCAATATTCATATAGATTTAATCCACTCAAATTGGCACAGGT
This sequence comes from Mustelus asterias, assembly GCF_964213995.1. NCBI lineage: Eukaryota > Metazoa > Chordata > Chondrichthyes > Carcharhiniformes > Triakidae > Mustelus > Mustelus asterias. The sequence continues at coordinate 53,822,642 of NC_135809.1, forward strand.
TCAGGTGAAGCTGACGTTTGTTCGGTCTGAGATGCAGAAGCCAAAAATCTCGAAGAAACGCCACAAAGGGCTGGTGGATAGTTATAAATCTCAGTTAATGAAGACTTGAATCGAGGCAAATGAGTGCAATGTAAAACTGGTGATGGTAGACAAGGAGAACCATTTGCTGGACAATGATGTGAATAAGACAAATGAGCAGGTGCGGAGACAGATGCAAGAAAAGTTGACTGATTTGGAATCTGTTCCTGAGTTGTTGAAATTATCCAAGCATAAACTGCAGGATTGTCACAACAACAGCTCGTCATCTATGAAAAGAAAATTGTAGATCAATCAGCAGCCATGTGTGATCTCAAGATGGAGATTGAGGAACAGAAGTATTTTACTTCTGTAGGCAAAAATTAAAGGGCAACAGCGTGATGTGAGACTGTTTGCTGAACGTGCACCATCATTCAAAATGAACTGCTAGAATAATGAATGTATACGGCTTGCAAAGACGTGGATACCAAAAGAAACAGAACTGTTCATAGCTGAATTTCAAGTCAGTTATGATGGTTTTTGCAACAGCATAACTGCTACAGCGTAACTGCCATGGTGATTGCTGGAATCATAGTTGCAATCCGCTATATGCTAGAACTAAGGGGCATGGCTTAAAATTAAGGGGGAGCAGATTTAGGACTGAGTTGAGGAGGAATTTCTTCACTAAATCTGTGGAATTCCCTACCCAGTGAAGCAGTTGAGGCTACCTCGTTGAATGTTTTTAAGGCAAAAATAGATAGATTTTTGAACAGTAAAGCAATTAAGGGTTATGGTGAGCAGGTGGGTAAGTAGACCTTCCACGAAAAGATCAGCCATGATTTTATTAAATGGCAGAACAGGCTCGAGGGGCCAGATGGCTTACTCTTGCTTCTAGTTCTTATGTTATATGTCCTTACCAAAGATTATGCAGAAAACAATGATGAAGATCCAGAACAAATTAAGGAATTGATAAACTACCTTGGAGCAGAAAGATATAAATTGGAGAGGCATGAAAGAATTTTGAGTGTACTATTTTGCAACAGAAGGTGGAGTTGGACTGCCTGACAAAGGATCTATGGCCTGCAGGTCTAGGCAACTGTGGGGGTTACAAATAGTGTGACATGAACCCAATATCGAGGACGGCCTCAACCGGGATATTGGGTTCATGTCACACTATTTGTAACCCCCACAGTTGCCTAGACCTGCAGAGTTTCACTGGCTGTCTTGTCTGGAGACAATACACATCTTTTTAGCCTGTCTTGATGCTCTCTCCACTCACATTGTTTTGTTTCTTAAAGACTTGATTAGTTGTAAGTATTCGCATTCCAACCATTATTCATGTAAATTGAGTTTGTGTCTTTATATGCTCTGTTTGTGAACAGAATTCCCACTCACCTGAAGAAGGGGCTTAGAGCTCCGAAAGCTTGTGTGGCTTTTGCTACCAAATAAACCTGTTGGACTTTAACCTGTTGTTAAACTTCTTACTGTGTTTACCCCAGTCCAACGCCGGCATCTCCACATCATGTCGGTCATAGAAAACAGAGGATAGCAGTGGAAGAATGCGTTTCTGAATGGAGGGCTGTGACTAGTGGCGTTCCTCAGGGATCAGTGCTGGGACCTTTACTGTTTGTATATATATAATATATAAAGTGATTTGGAGGAAAATGTAACTAGCTTGATTAGTAAGCTTGCGGATGACACAAAGGTTGGTGGAATTGCGGATAGCGATGAAGACCATCAAGGATACAGCAGGATATAGATTGGTTGGAGACTTGAACAGAGAGATGGCAGATGGAGTTTAATTCAGACAAATGTGAGGTAATGCATTTTGGAAGGTCTAATACAGATAGGAAATATACAGTAAATGGCAGAACCCTCAAGAGTATTGATAGACAGAGGGATCTGCGTGTACAGGTACATAAGTCACTGAAAGTGGCGATGCAGGTGGAGAAGGTAGTCAAGAAGGCATACGACATGCCTGCCTTCATCGGCCGGGGCATTGAGTTTAAAAATTGTCAAGTCATGTTGCAGCTTTTTGGACCTTAGTTAGGCCGCACTTGGAATATCGTGTTCAATTCTGGTCGCCACACTATCAGAAGGACGTGGAGGTTTTGGAGGGGGTACAGAAAAGATTTACCAGGATGTTGCCTGGTATGGAGGGCATTAGCTATGAGGAGAGGTTGGAGAAACTTGGTTTGTTCTCACTGGAACGAGGTTGAGGGGCAACCTGACAGAAGTCTACAAGATCATGAGGGCATGGACAGAATGAATAGTCAGAAGCTTTTTCCCAGAGTGGAAGAGTCAACTGCTCGGGTGCATAGGTTTAAGGTGCGAGGGGCAATGTTTAAAGTAGATGTACATGGCAATTTTTTATTATTACACAGAGGGAGGCGAGTGCCGGGAACTCACTGCCGCGGGAGGTAATGGAAGCAGATACGATAGTGACTTTTAAGAGGCGTCTGGGATGGGATTGGAGGGATATGGTCTCCGGAAGGATAGGTTTTAGTTCAGTCGAGCAGCATGGTCGGTGCAGGCTTGGAGGGTAGAATGGCCTGTTCCAGTGCTGTAATTTTCTTTGTTGGCTCTATTCTCTTTCCACAGATGCTGTCAGACCTGCTATGATTTTCCAACATTTTCTGTTGTAGTAATCCAGAACCCAGGCTAATCTCCTGGGGGCACAGGTTCAAATACCAGCACAGAGCAATCTAAATTCTATTATTAAAATCTAGAACGGAAAGCTAGTCTTAGTAATGGGCGTCATGAAACTACCTTTTAGGGAAGGAAATCTGTCAAGCTTACCTGGTCAAGTCTATGTGTAACTCCAGACCCACAGTAATGTGGTTGATATTGGTAGGAAAGCAAATAGAATGCTATAATTTGTGAGGGGAACTGATTATAAACATCGGGTGGCTATGCTTCAATCGTACAGGGCATTGGTGAGGCCACATCTGTGTTTACAGTATCGGTCTCCTCATACATTTGAAGCAGCTCAGAGAAGGTTTACTAATCTATTTCCAGGAATTGGCGGGTTATTTTACGAGGAAAGGTTGGAGACGTTAGGTTTGCATCCACTAGAGTTTAGAAGTGGTACGGCACAGTAGCGCAGTGGTTAGCACTGCTGCTTCACAGCTCCAGGGTCCCAGGTTCGATTCCCAGCTTGGGTCACTATCTGTGTGGAGTTTGCACATTCTCCTCGTGTCTGCATGGGTTTCCTCCGGGTGCTCTGGTTTCCTCCCACAGTCCAAAGATAGGTTGATTGGCCAGGTTAAAAATTGCCCCTTAGAATCCTAAAATGCGTAGGCTAGAGGGATTAGCGGGTAAATATGTGGGGGTAGGGCCTGGGTGGGATTGTGGTTGGTGCAGACTCGATGGGCCGAATGGCCTCCTTCTGCACTGTAGGGTTTCTATGATTTCTATGAGAAGTGCAAGAGGCAATTTGATCAAAACCTTTAAGATCGAGGGGGATTAACAGGGTGGACGTGGAAAGGATGTTTCCTCTTGACAGAGAATCTAGAACTGGGGGGTCACCGTTTAAGAAATAAGAGCTTGCTCATTTAAGACAGATTTTTTTTTCCTCAGAGGGTCATGAACCTCTAGCACTATCTTCCCGAAAAGGCAATAGTGGAAGCAGAGTCTTTGAATATTTTTAAGGCAGAGCTAGATAAATTCTAGATTAAAATGGGGGGGGTGGCAAGAATCTGGAGTTACAATCAGATCAGCCATAATTTTATTGAATGGTACAGCAGGCTCAAGTGTCTGACTCCTGCTCCTAACACTTATGTTCATATGTCCTCTTAACTGTCCCCCTGAAATAGCCTATCAAGCCACTCAGTTCAAGGACAATTAGGGATGGGCAATAAATGTCACATCCCATTAAATTTTTTCAACCAAAACAGAAGTGATTGAGTGTGTGAGTATTTTTATTGTTTGCTGTATGGATCATTGAGGGGTGGCTTTTAGCGAGCGGGCGGTTGAAGACTGGCTAGTAAAACTAAAACTACCAGGCTTACGACCATCATAAATGGCTGAATTCCTATGCTGCTATATTGTAAAAGGTAACAAATGTGCCCAAATGACTAGTTGCGAGACAGTAACACGATCATGACAATGAAGCAGATACCTGATATCGTTTTGATTAATGAAACTCTATCAAGAGAAACAAATAAACCATCAGTTGTTTAAAATTGAAATATTTTGATGTTCTAATGTTGGATTTAAGAACCAATAAGGCATCGGTCGTTCAAAATTATCTCAGGAATAAAACCAAAACGAAATTTATAAATCCAGGCAGGCTGTTCCACCAAATGTCAAACCCAAGTGATGCGGGTTACCCGCCTCCTAAAGCTCTGCTGTACAAATGGTCTCTCACATCTCGGCTCCAGTGCAGCCAGGAATCAGACGGATGGTGGGAGGAGGAGGAAAGGAATCAAAAGGGATAAAAAGCTGGCTTCCCGGGTTCCGCTGTCAGTTGTGTTGAAGAGCACCCGAAACCGCTTGGCACAGATGGCCAAGTGACAGCCGCCTTTGGTCTGGGCAACACTACAAAGCACTAAAGGATTGAACATAACGAACAGCGGTCTGAAAGTACTGACCCAGGAAATCCCATCACCATTAGCTTGCAATAGCACCGAGGCCTAACTAACAGGGGATCGAGCGGGGCGGGGAGGGGTCGCCCAAGCTACCTAACCCACCCAAACCTTTTTGGCAAGGGCCAGAGCAACCGTCCGTCTGTCTGTCTGACTGACTGTAACCCGCCCCGGCCCACTCATTCGGAGTAGGTGTAAAGCCGGCCTGGAGTGAAGCGACGGGCCGGCGAGAACAACCACGCAGGATGTTGCTAGGGCGACGCCCGCCTTCCGCGCCGAGGGAGGCCGTTGGTCGCGCGTGACCAGCCCACCCTCACTTGGAGCTTTTCAAACCTTCCTCTCGCCAACCGAACCCGCGGCGCGAGAGCCACCAGTCTTCAACCGCCCGCCCGCTGAAAGCCACCGTCTCCCTCAATGATCCATACAGCAAACAATAAAATACTCACTCTCAATCACTTCTGTTTCGGTTGAAAAAAAATCCACCGATTTAACGTTTGAAGAACCGAGAGGTCTAATCTGTCGCTTCTGACCTGGTACCGGATAAGTCCCTCCCTTTATTTCCCCCCCCCCCCCCCTTCCCGCCCGCCCGCCCGCCCGCCTGAAATCAGGGAACGTCAAACACGAAAACAAATGGCCGCCCGCCCACTGCGGTTACCAGGCTGTTGCTGTTTGGCGAATCAACCTATAATTGTATCAGACCTGTATCATCGTCAAGTTAAAATAGAAACCTCCCCTACACTTTTTGAAGCGGACCCCCAGGCATTTTCCACTGTTTGGCCAACGCAACTTCAAATCTCGCGCGAGGGGAGGAGAGATCACCGGCAGCAACATGGCGGCTGAGCTGCTGGCTGGCTGTGTTGGTAACACAGTTACTTAAAATGTGAAGGGAAGGCATGAATCCGGCGGGGCAATAAATCCAGGTAAAGAGTCCGGAAGTATATATTTCACTTAATGGTAGCTTGCAGACATATCCCTGATTAATCTTTGCACCTTAAGTGAGGTAGGCATTGCAACCAGGTAATGAGTTGGATAGTGAGAACATCGGTTTTCTTGTTTTTTCTTCTCAGTGAAAATAGACCACTTAAAATAACGTCTGCTTAATCCAAATTGGGGCCTCACCTTAAAAGTAATCAAGTCAATTTACGGATCTGATTGAAAAATTGAATCAGTCTGGTCTGGTGGCCACTGGATGGAAAGGTCTTGAGGTAGGTTAAGTTGGCCACAAGTAATTTATTGGGTATATGTTACACTGCGAGGTAGTTTTCTTTAGTGAAGTGTCAGCTCCTGTTGTTTGTGTACTGTTGTCTCCGTGACTTGAATATTTTGAGATTAAGTGTGTGTTTCTGTTGGGCATTTTGTTTTACTGACATTGATGTACTGCATACCGTGCTCGAACCTTTTTGCCAAGTTCACAGCTACACAGGAATCTCCAAGAAGATTTCTGGTAATGAGCTTGTGGCTTTTGTTTTGGTTTGACTTTACTGAGGATGAAAATTCATGTAAAATTTCAAGGTATTCCTGTCATAAAACAAAAACTTAAGTGGCAAACGGAAATGAGAGTTCATAAATACGTGCCAGTAATTGTACTTTTGCCACAAATCTTGGTAATGGCAAGACTTATTAATGAATTTAGAGCATCTAGATATGTCATAACCAGAAATAAAAGTAAGGTAGATTAATTGTGACCAATAGCAAATATGCAACTTTTAACTGAAGGGCAGGAGGTGATTTTCAGATTTCCAGCATATGCAGTATTTTGCTATTGTCTTTCAGAAAATTTTGACCCTCATACCATAAAATCAGTACTTTATTTTTTTATCTGACAAATGGTTAGATTTTTTTATCTATAAATGGTCTCACACATCTCATCAGTGACTGTTTCTACATTGAAGACACTATAGAAGTGCTTTTGCTTGTGATTGCTGCAGTTGATCTGATGGTAAATATGTAAGTGCAGATGCTGCTCAGCTATGCCGACCTGGAATGTTTAATCCAACACTTTGCCTCTTTTCTTGGGGAAATAAGAGGGCAAAACATCAGACACTTTTATTGTTATTAGAACGTACTTGTGAACTTGAAGTGAGAAACAGTTCATATTAAGAATTGAAATTCTCTCGATTTCAATGTGTAAGCTGTCGGATAAATGACTTAAAACGTACAAGTAGATTTTTTAAATGGAGAGAAGTAACTGGTGAGAATTGGCAAAGTTTTGCAAAAATGATGATGCTCTGCCTCGGATGCACTGGGGAAATGAGAAAATAAAGTGCATCGATGAAATGTGTGCGACGATTGTTAGGAGTTTCATTTTTGGGGTGAAGTTTGTTTAGCTGATTTTGATACACGTGACTTGCCTGCACTAGTGACTGGATTCTTCTGTGAGTTTGCAGATTACATTTTGGAGTTTCAAAATGAATCTGATTTAGGTGCTCAAAATTATGAAAGAACAGAACTATCCACACTATGTTATGTATTTGCCACTAAATGTCAGGAAAAAATGCTTCTGAAATAGGATGTTGAGTAGTATAGAGTACATCAGCTCCAGAAGGTTGGAAACATTGCAGACTTTCCAGTGAACAAGGATTGTTTTGATAGTTGGCACAAATAGATATTCTAGGATACCAAGAGGTACAAGTAGACTAGACTTCTTCAGTGACAGATAGTGACTAATGGAAATTAATTATTGTTTGAAATCTTTGTAGCGGCATCCCCTTATTACTGTTCTCATTCCATAATTTTCTTCCAGTTGGTGGTTCCTGCTAAGTTGTGGTTCTACGGGTTCCAACAGCCAAGAAGTTATTAGCTCAGTCTTCGTTCCTCAAATTGAACTTGGCCAGTGAATGCTAGCAGGTAATCAGACACTGAGCCTGATCCTGCCTCACCCAATACCTATGGATATATTTTCTGACGGAGATTTGCTGGATAACATCTAGGGGTGTAAACGTTTGTTGACTTTTCTTGACCAGGCCAGGTCATTCTTGTTGTCCATCTAACGTTCTTCAAACATTAATTCAGGTCAGAAACTCGAGTGTTCTATGAAGTCCATCTGGATCATAAGTTTTGCACTTTGAATTTGGCTAGGGTGAGCATGAGATATTTCACTTCAGGTATGATTCAAATGACCTACTAAGGAGCTTTTATCAAACAAAGTTTATTTAAGTATACGGTTAATATGTATAGAAAAACAGCAATAATTTTTACCAATTATAAATAAGAAAAAAAAAGTTGTATTGTATAAACAGTGAATATAGGAAATGTCCCAATCAAACCAATCCCATAAACAAACCCTTTTCCTCAGGTTTAACACAGCAAGGACTAATGCTCACATGATACTGGAATTTAGTCCTTTGGTTGAATGCTGCAATTCTCTTGAGACTCACACAGACAAGCTTGGAGTCAGAACAGCTTCCCAAAATACCACGGAGACTCTAGTCAAGCCAACCACTGACAGCAGATTTTCTACTTCAGAAGGCCAGGAACCTTGCTTCCAGCTAACAGCAGAATTTCCAAAACGAGGGAGAGAGAGGGAGACTCTGCTTTCCAGCTCGATATCCACCCACTGCTAAACTAAAACTGAAAATAAATCCTTAGATTGTTTTTCTGGGGAGGAACCACCTCACTTTGGCTTGTCAGTCAATCTTTCCCTGAACATGCAGGGTCATAAAACAAATTCCAGAAAGTACTTGAGGCCCATAGTAAAAATAAACAAAACCCCATTTGAGCCATTGAAGGGGCAATAAAAGGTCTTCTCCACCCCAGCAACAATTTTTTTAAAAAACTGACGCTATGATAGCTGTAGAGATCATGATTTTAAAAATTTTTTTTAAAGATGTACTCATGTCACCCATCTTGCCAAAGGTAGAAACAAGCCAAAGTTATTTGCCTTTTTATTAAGAAGTCTTAAATTTATCAGGTCACAATTCAAACTTCTCAGCCCTTCAGAAAGTAAACCAACTTCTGTTGCTGACCTGTAGCATTTTATCCATTCATAAAATATCTAAGCTGCATTGTCTCCTTTTATATTTCATGTGGGTGATAAATTGTATTTAATACTCTATCCAGTCTATTTGGAAGCTTCTTATCATTTTTTTCCCTTAATTTGGGTTGAACTTTCGAAAGGGTTTTCAGTTTTCTTACCAGTCCACCTAATTAATTGTCTGTTGAGGCAGACATTGAGTTTAAATTGTTATAGTGTCTGATAAGATCATGAAATCACAGCACAACAAACATAACTTAATATGGAAGATCAAACTCAAACTGCAGACCTTTTGGCATTAATGCTGGATGAATAAATGTTTACAATTGACCTGAGAGCTGAATGTATATAGGTATGCTTTGGCTTTAATTTTTATCAGATACTTGGTATAAATTGCTTGTATATTTGGATTGAGACTGATTTTTGTTTTTGTGCAAGAAAATAAAATAACAGAAGCTCAGGCAGACTACTATGTAAAGTTAAAGCGTGTGGGATTGTGTAGTGTCAGGAGATGGATAGAAAGCTGGTTAGCAGATAGGAAACAGAGTTGGCATAAATGGGACTTTTTCCAATTGGCAGGCAGTGACTAGTGGGGTACCACAGGGGTCTGTGCGAGGACCCCAACTATTCACATTGATTTGGAAGAGGGAACTAAATGTATTATCTCCAGATGAGCTGTGAGGAGGATGCAGAGATGATTCAGCGTGATTTGGACGGGCTGAGTGAGTGCGCATATGCGTGACAGATGCAGTGTACAGTGGATAAATGTGAGGTTATCTATTTCGGTAGCAATAATAGGAAGGCAGATTATTATTTGGGTGTAAATTGAGAGAGGTGGAGACTCAATGAGACCTCGGTGTCCACCAGCATCAGTTGCTGAAAGTAAGCGTGCAAGTACAGCAGGCAGTAAAGAAGGCAAATGGTATATTGGCCTTAATAGTGAGAGGATTTGAGTGTAGGAATAGGGATGTTTTACTGCAATTGTCGGTGACGCCACATCTGAACTAGTGTGTGCAATTTTGGTGTCCTTATCTGAGGAAAGATGTCCTTGCTATATGAGGAGACGCTAAGTCGGTTTGGATTATATTCATTGGAGGGGATCTCGGAGAAACTTATAAAATTCTAACAGGATTAGAAAGGATGGATTCAAAAAGAATGTTCCTGGTGGTGGGGGAGTCCAGAACTAGGGGTCATAGTTTGAGGATAAGGGGTAAACCTTTTAGGACTGGGGTGAGGAGAAACATCTTCACCCAGAGAGTGGATGAATCTGAGGAAGTCACTACCACAGAAACATTGTGTGATTTAAAGAATAAATTAGATACAGCTCTTGGGGCTAAAGGGATCAGAGGATGGGGTGGATGGGCTGGAAAGGTGGGATCAGGATACTGAATTTGATGATCGGCCATGATAATGAATGGCGGAGCAGGCTCAAGGGGCCAAATGGCCTACTCCTACTCCTATTTTCTATGTTAACTTTTTATCAACATCTTTGAAATTGAATGGTGACCAATCCAATAGATCCAGTGACAGACACATTGAGGTTATGATCGGCAATGAGGTGCTCTACCTTCAGAAAGGATTTAAAGGCACAACTGAAATGTTACTTTCTACTTGTTGACAGTCATGGCTGGAGCATAACACTTGGTTACCAAGCAGTGCTGTTCAAGGCAAAGAAATCTCCTAAAATTAATGTGAAGCACAGTGACTGTGATGTGTAGTATTTAAGAAAGAACTTTATACAACACATTTCACTTCCTGAAGAGAACAAACAAAATTTTGATGAAGTGCAGCCATTATTCTTGTGGAAGCTAATATAGCAGCCAATTGTGCATACAAGAGATCCGACAGATAGAAAGATTTGCATTTTCTCTCATGCCTTTCACGACCTTGGTACTCCAAAGCACTTCACAATCTATGAAGTTTTTCTGAATCAGTCACTGTTGTAATGTAGGAAACACGGCAGTTTTCATTTCTGCAAGCTCCCACAAACAGCAACATGATTACTCAATAATTGGCTTTTTGTAATGTTGATTGAGGGATAAATATTGACCAGCACACTTGGGATAACTTCCTTGCCCCTCTTTGAAATATCACTATGTTATAGAAACATAGAAGATAGGAGCAAGAGGAGGCTATTTGGCCCTTCAAGCCTGCTCCGCCATTCATCAAGATCATGGCTGATCGTCCAACTCAATAGCCTAATCCTGCTTTCTCCCCATAACCTTTGATCCCATTCCCCCAAGTGCTATATCTAGCCACCTCTTGGATACATTCAATGTTTTGGTATCAACTAGTTCCTGTGGTAATGAATTCCACAGGCTCACTACTCTTTGGGTGAAGAAATGTCTCCTAGTTTCCATCCTAAATGGTCTACCCCGAATCCTCAGACTGCGACCCCTGGTTCTGGACTCCCCCACCAACAGGAACATCCTCCCTGCATCTACCCTGTCTAGTCCTGTTAGAATTTTGTAAGTCTCTATGAGATCGCCCCTCGTTCGTCTGAACTCCAGCGAAAATAATCCTAACCTAGTCTATCTCTCCTCATTCACCATTCCCTCCATCCCTGGAATCAGCCTGAAAATCTATCATTTACCATTTATATCAATCCAAACTGTTGCTGATTTGGGCAAGGGATGAGGGGGTGGGGGAGGAGGGAGATAGGAGATATGAGGAAGAACTTGTTTCATGCAGGGAATTTTAATGACCTGCTGCTCACTGCCTGTGAGGGTTATGGAAGCAAAGATGATCGATGACCAAAAAAGGAAATTGGGTGGACACTTGATGGAAATAAAATTGCAGGACTACAGGAATACAGCAGTGGAATGGGACCAACTGGATTGCCTTGCACAGGCATGGTTTCGATGAACAGAATCACTCCCAGTGACTGACTCGAAGAGGGCAAGTATTCCTAGATTTGTTAGTAAGCAACGAGCAGAACTTGGTTTGTGTAAAAGCCAGGTAACATTTGTATAGTTGTGACTATAATATAACTGGATTCTATGCTCAACTTGAAAAGAGAAACTTAACAGAATTACTAAGACTCTGGTACAGCTAATTTTAACAGTTTGAGACTGACTGATGACAATAACTGGATCAACACTATTATTGGGCAGGTGAACAGTGAGGAGTTTAAAAAAAAAGCTTTATCCAGGACCAGTAGATGGCCCTAAGGAGCAAAAATAGCAGTAATCAACAAAAGGGGAAGTCACAGATAATGTAAACTAAAGGAAGGAGCATCCCTAGGGGACTGGAAGTAAAATACAAAAACAGCCAATGAAAACAAAAACTTGAATAAGACTTGCAAAAGTGAGTTTAAAAAACTGATTAACATAGGAGGAAGTGTTGTCAGGGGTAAGTTTAAAAATAGATGCTGATAATATTGCAAACAAATATAAGAAAATGGCTAACTTAATACTTTGTGTCAGTCTTCACAGTAGAGGAAGAAATATTATACTCCAGACAGACTAATAGTGAATCAAGGACTGGAATTCATTCAAGTTTACAAGCAAGAAAATAGTTGTAGAAAAATAATACCATGAAAGACTGACAAATCCACAAGATGGCTTCTATTCGAGGTTTTTAAAGGAAATAGTGGGAGGCATCACCCAATAACTTTGAAAGATTATAACCCAAGATATCTAGATTCCAGAATTGTCCCTTAGATGGAAGAATGCAAACTTAAGCATCATTTAAGAGAAGGGAGAAACTGTTGACTGGTTTAAAGTTTATTTTATTAGTGTCGAAGTAGGCTTACATTAACACTGCAATGTGAAAATCTCCTAGCCATCACACTCTGGTGCCTGTTCGGGTACACTGAGGGAGAATTTAGCATGGCCAATGCACCTAACTAGCAAGTCTTTTGGACTGTGTGGGAGGAAACCTACGCAGACACTGGGAAAACGTGCAGACTCCACACAGACAGTGACCCAAGCCAAGAATCGAACCCGAGTCCCTGGTGCTGTGAGGCAGCAGTGCTTACCAACGTGCCGTCCTGGTTGGGCAATTGGTGAGGCAGCCGAAGACAGTAGGGATAATGAGTATGCACTTGAATTGGAAGGATGTGACTCATGCTGTCTTATGGTTAATGACTTGCATAATATTGTAGCCACATATCCACGTTTTCTGATGATTGAGATTGGTGGCAGGGTAAGAAATGTAGATGGAAACTTAAAATTATACATAGAAATTGATAGATGAATTAAGTGGGAATAACTATGGCATTTCACTGGAATAATACTAGAGCTGTATAAATTAGAGATACATTCCCTGGAATGAAAAATGAATCTCTAGGAGGCCAAGAATGAGTGACTCGCTGTCAGCAACAAGGCCGGAACAGGCCCAGGGCACTGTTACTCAGCCTTGCACCAGGCTCAACCCAGTTGTCATCTGCAAATTGAGCTACTCTAGGGAAATTGAAGGGGTCGAATTTGATCCCCTTCTGCTGATATTGCATTAAGCCATCGGTGAGTTATCTGTTAACCGGGTTTGGAGTTGTTGAGCGAGAAGAGTGCTGTGTCAGTGTGTGGGACAATCGCAGCTCAGGTGCTGAGTCGGTCATGTAAACCTTGAAAGGGTGAGGGGGTGCGATTTAGTAAGGGAGGGTGGGGGGAATTTTGTTCCCAACTCTGCTCCATGCCTACTCCCAAAATTCCAAACATGGCTGTCCTCACATATTTAACTGGACACCACTTACCTGGAGACGTGCTGTGATGCTAACACTGGTTAACACGCAATGACCACAGGAAACTCCCCCTTCCTCTTGGGTATCACTGATGCATAGACATATGGAAAATATTGGGGTGGCACAGTGGTTAGCACTGCTGCCCCACAGCTTCAGGGACCCGGGTTCGATTCCCGTCTTGAGTCACTGTCGATGTGGAGTTTGCACATTCTCCCTGTGTTTGAGTGGGTTTCCTCCGGGTGCTCCGGTTTCCTCCCACAGTCCAAAGATGTGCGGGTTAGGTTGATTGGACATGCTAAATTAACCCTTAGTGTCCTGGGATGTGATAGGTTAGAGGGATTAGCAGGGTAACTAAGCGGGGATAAGGCCTGGGTGGGATTGTGGTCGGTGCAGACTCGATGGGTCGAATGGCCTCCTTCTGCACTGTAGGGATTCTGTGATAAATAGGAATAGGTATAGGGCATTTGGCCCTTCAAGCCTGTTCCGATATGATCATGGCCAATCCTCTGTCTCAACACCATACTTCTGCACTCTCTCCATGCCTCTTGATACTTTTAGAGTCTAGCAATCTATTTCCTGCTTAAATATGTTCATTCCCTCTGTGGTAGAGAATACCACAGGTTCAGCATCTTCTGAATGAAGAGGTTTCACCTCATCTCAGTCTTTTGTAGCCTATCTTGTATCCTGAGACTGTGACGCCTTGTTGTGGACCCCCCAACCCAAGGAGATAACATCCTTGCATCCAGTCGGTCTAGCCTTGTCAGAACTTTGTACCCTTCAATGAAAGCCCCTTTCATTCTTGTGAATCCAGGTCTACATGACCCAAACTCCCCTCATACGACAATCCTGCCATCCCAGGAACCAGTCCAGTCAACATTTACTGCATTCCCTCTATAGCAAATATATCCTTTTCTTAGATAAGGAAACCAAAACTGTACACAATACTCCAGGTGCCATCTCACCAAGGCCCTGTACAGCTACAGTAAGAAGTACTCCAGTCCTCTTGTAGGGTTCCTATTCTATTCCTTTACAATGAACTAACTGGAAGGTCAATATCCTGAACTGATCAAGTGGCAGTTACATTTAGAGTATAAAAATGCTTTCATCTCATGGCACTTTTATAATCTCACCCATTTGGAGTGTATTTGTATTTCACCACAGATGACTAAAAAGTGCTGTAATTTTCCAGCCTCTCATTCTGCACTGATTTGGCTGCTTTACGCTATAATGTGTACATGATTCCTTGTCACAAAAACTTTCAGCCCTTTTTTGTCTTTGGCCTCTCTCATCCCCAATCTATGGAGGAGGTGATTTTGAACATGTGGGGCAGCACAGTGGTTAGCACTGCTGCCTCACAGCAGCAGGGATCCAGGTTCAATTCCGGCGTCGGATGACTGTGTGGAGTTTGCACGTTCTCCCCGTGTCTGCGTGGGATTCCCCTGGGTGTTTTGGTTTCCTCCCACAGTCCAAAGATGTGCAGGTTAGGTGGATTGGCCATGCTAAATTGCCCCTCAGTGTCAGGGGGATGAGCAGGGTAAATACGTAGGGTTATGGGGATAGGGCTTGGGTGGGATTGTTGTCGGTGCGGGTTCGATGGACTGAATGGCCTCCTTCTGCACCATAGGGATTCTATTCTAAAACCCTCTATGACTAGTGGGTTTTCATACTGGTCGGATAACTCCATTATTGTTGTATTGTACGATTACGAAGCTAGAAGGTGAACTAGATGGAATAGGTGTTCTGTTGGTCTTCCATTTCTGTTCGTATAAATGAATGACCAGTTTTTTTAATTGTGGTGTTTTAGTCAGAGGGAATTGGAGAATCAGAACACTAAGAAATTTCCCCACTTGTTGAATAGAACCATATCTATCAGAGCAAGCAGACTGAGCCTAAGTTTAATATATCTCCAGTTGTTGGGTTTTTTTAAGTAATGCCAAAACTTCAGCTAATACAAAGATGCATGAAGTCAGTATCCTGGTTAATGAGGTATCTTTATTTGACCAACGATTACTGAGAGAGAGAGCGTTGGGCAGTCCAACACCTCTCTGAAGAGAAGGCCCTGAGCATTCCAATACCACTCTGAAGTTACAATGCTGACAGGACAATTATACATTTTCAAGTTTACTTTTCCTGCCTTCCCGTTAGTTATGGACCAGTCATCATTAGTGCAAATCAATCATTGTTAACAGTTGTCATATACCTTAGCCGATTACATTCTACCCGCTGACATCATTGATCCGTAGAATCCGGATGTTTCTTGCCCCTATTGCTAGCACCCCCTGATGCTGAGCTATCGAGTTCAAAGATACTGTTCTAACCAACTCTCAATTATGTCAATGGTTGAGTCAGACAGTTGATATTCCCATGTCTAAGAAGCATTGTCTTATCAGCACAAATTGAACATTCATACTATGGTCTTGGGAACCCAAACTGTCCGTAATTTATGCTGATAAGAATATACACGTTCTGTGGTTTTATTGTTCCAAAGAATGTGGTTCGTCTCACTCCGTCTTCATCCCATGATGCTCTGGAGCAGCCTGTCTTTGCCTAAAGTGTACAGATTTTTTTAAAAATACCTTTTAAAATCCAAAATACATGTTTAAATCAAAAATACTTGGAAAATCTCTTACTATGATTATATGTCTCTTTATGCAGACTGTACCCCTGTTATTCTGTAAGTCTGACCTGGAGTCTTTTCACTTAATGCTAGTAGTTTAATTAGTGTCTTAAATCCCTGATTATTTGAAATTTCTCTAACACCAATAATGCATTTATTTGACAGCCCAGATTATCTCCATTGTGGGGCTTGAATCTACATCCTGAGCTGAGAGTACTACTAACTGAGTCAAGCTGACTGTAGTCAAAGATGATTTGGAGCAAATCCTTTTACCCTACAGACGTATACTTCCTACCTTGTGTTGCTGATGGCTTTTTTATTAAGGAAGGAAAAAGTATGTCAGTTAAAAATGAAAAAGGAACACTTGGGCTAGGGCTAGACCATTTGTCTACAATACAAAGAAAATTACAGCACAGGAACAGGCCCGCCAAGCCTGCACCGACCATGCTGCATGACTTAACTAAGACCCCCTATCCTTCCGGGGACCATATCCCTCTATTCCCATCCTATTCATGTACTTGTCAAGACACCCCTTAAAAGTCACTACCGTATCCGCTTCCACTACCTCCCCCTGGCAACGAGTTCCAGGCACCCACCACTCTGTGTAAAAAAAAAAAAAAAAAAATCTGCCTTGTACATCTCCTTTAAACCTTGCCCCTCGCACCTTAAACCTATGCCTCCTAGTAATTGACTCTTCCACCCTGGGGAAAAAGCTTCTGACTATCCACTCTGTCCATGCCTCTCATAATCTTGTAGACTTCTATCAGGTCGCCCCTCAACCTCCGTCGCTCCAGTGAGAACAGACCAAGTTTCTCCAACCTCTCCTCGTAGCTAATGCCCTCCATACCAGGCAACATCCTGATCAATCTTTTCTGTACATTCTCCAAAGCCTCCACATCCTTCTGGTAGTGTGGCGACCAGCATTGAACACTATATTCCAAGTGCGGCCTAACTAAGGTTCTATAAAGCTGCAACATGACTTGCCAATTTTTAAACTCAATACCCCGGCCGATGAAGGCAAGCATGCCGTATGTCGTCTTGACTACCTTCTCCACCTGCATTGCCACTTTCAGTGACCTGTGTACCTGTACACCCAGATCCCTTTGCCTATCAGTACTCTTAAGGGTTCTGCCATTTACTGTATATACTGTATACAGACAACCTTTAATTTAGAATGGTAGTTGAGGAAGGTTATAACGCTTTTTAAAAACTTCAGAAACCTTTGGAAGCTATTACTTTGATTTGCCAAAGTAATTTGTAAAATGAGTGAAGGTAAAATATTGGTAATATGTTTCAAAGCATTATTGTTGCTATAGTATACCCATGCCTTGTTTGTGGAGGTTTTCTCTTTGCAATTGTCAAACCTCTTGTAACCTAAAATTATTTGTTAATCAGTTGAGAGGATAAACATTTAAGATAACAGTTCTATCCATAAAACTCAAAGAATGCTGCTCCATGACCCTAATTTGATATATTCTAATTTGTTCCAATGCAGTGTTCAGTAAAAGTGGGAAGATAGTCTGCCCAACTTGAATAATTCATCAGCTACTGTCCAGAGCTTTGTCTCATTATTGTGAAAGCTGTTGCCGGTCCGATTTTCCATTTTCAATCCTGTAAGTGCTATTGACCCAAAAAATACAGCTGAAACTTAATTAACCTTGCTTCAAAGTGTTCTTGAGTGTTACACCTACACAGATGCATGCACTTAAATATTTATCTTCCCCCTGTATAGCTACTGGCATCAGATTAAAAATTAACTATTATAACTTCTCCATTGTGATTTTTTTTTTCTCTCAGTTGTTTGTGAAGGAGGAATTTTGGATTTAAAAACAATGAGTGGTGGACTGGCACCAAGCAAAAGCACAGTGTATGTATCCAATTTGCCATTTTCACTGACGAACAGTGATCTGCACAAGGTAACACTTTAACTGTCATTTGCATTATAGGTGTTTGAAACAGATACTGTACTCTGGACTGTGCATTTCACTCTTAGGATATTTTTTTCTAACATTGCTAAGATTATGCTTTATTTATCTTGCCCTGTTGGAATTTGAAGCTAGAGCTCTCTCAATGCTTTTACAGTTTATCCAATGGCAAGGATGGTCCCAGGAATGAACCTGGCCTTTACTCGAGGAAATTTCAAGGGGCAAATAAATAATTTAATATTTATTTGCATCTTTTCATGTCCTCAAGGTGTACGGCACAACCAATTAGTTGATATATTTACTATTATTATGCAAGTAAGCACAGCAAAGATGCAGAAAAGAGAATGAAAGTAATGACCAAATATGTGTTGAATTGTACTGATTGAATGAGAAATATTTGCCAGGATACCAGGAGCATACAAATGGTGCCATGAGAGCTAATAGATTTGAGTAATGCACCTTACCAATGAGTTGTGACACTGAGTGTCATGGTTGATTTTAATATGGTCACTGAATAAAGTACTTGGCAGTGACGAGCTCCTCTTGGGTGCTACATCATAAAAGAGGCAACCCTTCAGGGAAAATAAAGAAAGTAACATATAAATAATTTCTGCAAATTAGATTTGAATTTACCCCCTTCAAGTGCATACTGTGTCCTCTGCTTCCACTGCTGTGGATGAGGAAAAGCAGCTTGACCTCATCTACATTATCTCGCCTCTTTAAAATCCTAAACAACAATCGTATCACCTGTCAACATTCTCTTTTTCATTGAGAACATGCCTAATTTATATAATACTCCTCATAACCCAAATATACTATCTTGATCATTCCAGTTGCCTTCTGTGCCCTTGCAATAGTTGTAATGTCCTTCATGTATTTCAGTGATGAGAAGTATACATGGTATTCAAAATTTAATCCCATAAAGGATTTAATGCCATTAATTACCCTGCTGTTTTGGTTCAATACTATCCTTTTTATTATATCTCCACATTTTATTTATTTGCTTTATTCACTGCCACTGAGCAGAGTTACAATGACAATCAAGATCTCCAGATGTCTTTAATTTTCAATACATTTTGTTTCCCTTCAAGTAATAGCCCCTTTCTTTATTTTCTGTACATATTTGAAGCACTTGTTCACTAAATTTCATTTACCATCTGTCTGCCCAATAGCCAAATATATTCAGATCCTTCTGTAACTTATTCTATATAGTTGAGAGGTTTTCACCTTTATTAGCTTTGCAATAGCTTCCCAGTTAAATCGAAGAGTACATCAGGGATTTGATTTGTCCCCAAAACTGTTCAACCTGTACATATCTTCAGAGACATCTACCATGATGAAACAAATGTTGATGGGTTGAACGTCAAGAACTTGAGATATGCAGATGACACTACTCATTATTTACAATTTCCTGTAGGGTCTTGTCTCTTATTCTGCAAAGTAAAAGCAAGGAGTGTGGAACACAAGGTGACCAGATTTTCAAAAGTCAAAACCAATGTACTTTGAAAAGCCTTGGGAAGGTGAGGCTCCATGATGATTGACATGTTGGGTGACCAGGAGTCTGGGAGAGGGCAGTTGAAGATCGGAGGACATATCATGCCATCTCCCAGAATATGTCCAGCCAGATTTGAGAACCCAATTCCATCGATTATGAGTCACTAAGAAGTTCCCAATCAATTTAATTTTAACTCGATATCTTTTCCCCTGGAACACACAGGCCTTCAAGAAATCATGCTGTTTCGGTTTGCTGTAATTTTACACTTTGCATGCTACTCTACTATATAAACAACAATATGTGATGAAACTATATTGGGGGGTGCGGGGAAACACACCTTAGAATCTCCTCCCAAACAGTGCTTTCTCTCAGATGCCTTCACCAAGAATTCACTTCCAAGATTCCAGTCTCTTCTTTTAGTATTCCACTGCCTTG
Organism: Mustelus asterias; assembly: GCF_964213995.1. Lineage (NCBI taxonomy): Eukaryota > Metazoa > Chordata > Chondrichthyes > Carcharhiniformes > Triakidae > Mustelus > Mustelus asterias. Next base: position 53,842,369 of record NC_135809.1, read on the forward strand.
GATTGCCACAAGCATTCAAGCTTCCACACAATCTCTCGGGTACCCAACCATGCTAACAGAACACAACTGCTTCACAGGCTGTATTAAGATATCACCAACCTTAGGATTACTTCACCTGTCTGGCTTCTCGCTAGCTGACTTCACCTTTTAGCTCTGTCTTTAACTGGGAGCTGCTTTCTGCCTCTCTCTTTAACTTCACTGAACAGTACCTTATTCAGATTCCAGTTGTTTGTCCCTTTGACTTAAGTGTTCCTGGGATTCCTCTTTTCATCACCTTTTTTCCAGAATTATCTGTTCTTGAGCTTCTGGTACTTTCTGCCCCTTACTCTATTGTCTTGCCTCTCTGCTGTCTGTTTCTTTGAGAGCTACTCCCTTCTCAGGTACCTGGTTTCGATCCCTTTAATCACATTTTAGTTTAATGTTTTAAGTTTCCTTTCTACTTTGCCTTTTGTTTCAGGCACTTCCCTTTTTGGGGACTACCCCTTTTGATTTGTCTCTCAGTTAATTTGATTTAGTTTAATTGTTTTGCCAAAAACATTAACTGAATCACAAGTGTTTATGCTTTTCAGTGAGGGGTCCCTGGTTGCTACCCAACAAACTCATCTTTTTTTAACTGTTTGTTTTCATAGCTGATCTGATTGTGACATTAGTTCCACATTCCCGCCTACTCCCAATAACCTTTCACCCCCTTGCTTATCAAGAATCTTATCTATTCTGCTTTAAAAATATTCAAAAAATTTGCTTCCACCACTTTTGATAAAGTGTTGTTCCAAAGACTCATGACCCTATGAGAGAAAAAAATTCTCATCTCTGTCTTAAGGGGTCACCCATTTATTTTTAAACAGTGATCCCTAGTTCTAGATTCTCCTGCAAGAGGAAACATCCTTTCCATCAGTCCTGTTAAGACTTCTCAGGATCTTGTATGTTTCAATCAAGTCACCTCCTATTCTTCCAAACTCTGGTGGACAACAGCCTTTCCAACCTAAGACAATTCTTCCATTCCAAATATCATTCCAGTAAACATTCTCTGAACTGATTCCAATGTATTTACATCCTTCCTTAAATAAGGAGACCAATGCTGTGCACAGTACTCCAGATGTAGTCTCAACAATGTCCTGTATTACGAAAGCATAATCTCTCTATTTGTATTCAATTCCCCTCACAATAAACAGTAACATTCTATTAGCTTTCCTAATTTTTTGATGTACCTGCGTACTAACCTTTGGAATTCATGCACTAGGACACCCAGATTCCTCTGCATCTAAGAGTTCTTCAATCTCTTAATCATTTAGATTAAAAAATGGACAATTTCATATTTTCACATTTTGTACTCAATTGCCAGATCTTTGCCCATTCACTTAATCTATCTATCTCTCTCTCTCTCTCCCTAAGCTCCTTATGTTCTCTTCACAACTTGCATCCCTATCTTTCTTTGTTTCAGCAACAAATTTAGCGACTATATCTTCAGTCCCTTCATTCAAGTCATTTTGATAAATTGTAAGAAATTGAGGCCCCAGCACTGTGGCACATTACTCATCTCATCCTCCCAACCAGAAAATGACCCATTTATGCCTACTCTGTTTCCTGTCTTCTATCCATGTTACCTCCTGCACCTTGAGGTTTCATTTTCTGCAATAAGTTTTGATGTGGCACAAATCAAATGCCTTCTGGAAATCTCCTGCTTCCCCTTTATCCACAAAACGTTATTTCTTCTTAAGCCAACAAATTGGCTTAAACATTATCTTCCTTTCACAAACGCATATTGACTCTGCCTGATTGCTTTGAATTTATCCAAGTGCCCTGCTATAACGTCTTTAATAATAGCTTTTAACATTTTCCCTATGACAGATGTTAAGCTAACAGGTCTGTGGTGTCCCGGCTTTATTTCTCCCTTTTTTTTGAAGAAAAGAGTTGCATTTGCTATTTCCCAATCTGATAGAACCTTCCCCAAATCTAGGGAATTTTGGAAAATTAAAACCAATGCATCAACTATTTTACTAGCCACTTCTTTTAAAACCCTAGGGTGATGTCCATCAGGACCTGGGAACTTAACAACCCACTGCTCAACAATTTGCTCAATACCACCTCAAGATGATTCCTCCCTTCTATTCCCTGATTTGCAGCTATTTCTGGGATGCTACTTATATGCTCTATACTGAAGACAGATGCAAAAGATCTGTTCAATTCATCTGCCATCTCTTATTTTCCACTATTAATCCACGGACTAATTTTCTATAGGACCAATGCTGCCTTGTGAACTCTAGCTTTCTCTCATATTCTATATTTTCCCTTCTTATTAATCTTTTAGTAATTTTTAAAATATTCTGTCCATCCTCTGACCTGTCTCCCATTGTTACACAATTATCTGCTTTTTAAGTTTGAAACTTACTATAACATTTCTAGTTAACCAAGACTGGTGGATCCACTTGTTGGAATTTCTCTCTCGTTGAAATTCTGAAATGTCCCTTTAAATGTCGTCTCCTGTATCTCTATTGACCCATCTTCTAACCTAATTTGCCAGTTCACTTTAGACAACTCTGCTTTCACGCCTTCATAATTGCCCTTACTTAAGTGTATATTATTTGTCTTGGACCATTCTTCTCTCCCTCAAACTGAATGTACAAATCAGTCATATTATGATCAGTGCTACCGAATGGCGCCTTCACCAAAGGGTGATGAATTAATGTTATCTCGTTGCCCAGTAACAGATCCCCTGTAGGCTGCTCTTGGGTTGACTCCAGAATATGCTGTACCAAGAAACTATCTCAACAACATTCTATAAACTTGGCTACCATTTCCCATCTGATTTTTCCAGTCTATATGTAGATTACAATACACCATCATTGTTCTGTCAAGCACCCATTATTTCTTCTGTTTGTACTTCGTCCTACCATGTGCGTACTGTTAGGGGACCTGTAAACCATTCCCACAACTGACTTCTTGCCTTTATCATTTCTCATCTCTACCCAAACCGATTCTACATCCTGGTTTCCTGAACTTGGGTTATCCCCTAATTCCATCCTTAATTAACAGAGCCACACCTCCCCCTTTTCCTAGCTCTCCGTCCTTCCTAAATGTCATGTACCCTTCAGTATTCAGGTCCCCGCATGTCTCTATGATGGCTATCAGATCGTACTTATTTCTTAGTTCATCTGTTTTGTTTAGAAGGCTATGTGCATTCAGATATACAGCCTTTAGTTTTGTCCTTTTTAGTATTTTTGTAACTTCTGGCCTTATCTGCTGATTTACTGTTAGATTTTCTGTCAGGATCTCTTCATCATTTCCCATGTTAGTACTTTTGTCTTTTACCTTATCTGTACTCTTTGATTTACCACATCTTCCCAAATTTGATCCCTCACCCGACTATTTATTTTAAAGTCCTCTCTACTTCCCTATTTATGAAGCTCACTAAAACACTGGTCCCGTCATGGTTTACGAGTGGACCATCGCAATGGGTCAGTCCCCATTTTTCCCAGTACTGGTGCCAGTGCCCCTTTAGAACTCAATTCTATCACGTCAATCTTTGAGCCACACGTTCATTTCTCTAACCTTATTTACTCTCTGTCAATTTGCATGTGGCTTGGGTAATAATCCAGAGATTATTACCTTTTAAGGTTCTGTGTCTTAACTTGGTGCTTTACTCCTCATACTGACTCAGCAAAACCTCTTTCCTTGTCCTGTCTGTTATTGATATCTACATGGACCACGACAACTGGATCCTCCCACCCCTCCTCCCAAAATCCTTTCTAGCCCTGAGCAGATTTCCAGAATCCTGACACTGGGCAGTTTGGTAAAAAGACCAAAGGTTAATGAACCAGGACATTTTACAGAGGACTAAAGCAATCCCAGTCCAGTCAACACTGCAGATTTTTCTTAAATATGTTGGATTGACAATTGGACAAGTCTAACTCAGTCAGTTAATTACCACCCTATCAATCCTCAAATGAAGTTACGGAAGGAGTCATTCTCTTTGCTGCAGAGAACAGTGTCAATCCCCTCACTATGCTGTCCCCTACAACCACTACAATTTTTTTTTGCTCCCCCCACTTGAATGACTTCCTTTTTATTTTATACTTTTCCAATTCAATCAAATCAAGTCCAATTCAGAGTCACAACAAGTTGAGACATTTCCGATCCAGTCTGACAAGACAGGGCATGCAATCCTCTACCCTGTCCTGGGCCTGATCTACATGAGCCAAGCTGATTGGAGCAGGCGGAGAATTCCTCCTCCAAGGCTTGATCTCATTTGCATCTTAGCCAAAAGGCCGAGATACCGCTTTTAAAAATTGCTTCATATGAAGCATATGAAGCTTATAATCTGACCCAATGACCACTACCAAGTGCAGCATCAGCAGACTACACTTGATCTTAGCCAAAAGGCTGGGAATGACTTCCTTTACCATGTCCAGTCAGCTCATCCACCCTGCAGCCCTCATTCTCATTCAAACAAGCTCAAAGAACCTCAAACCTGTCAGACAATGGCAAAGGTCGAGGCTCCAGCACTCCTGCCCTCTGGGCCTCCCTTATCTACCTCGATTTGCAGTCACACTCTCTTGTTCCCAACAACTAACCAAATCAGAAGACCCTATCTTAAGGAGTATGACCACCTCCCGTTAAAGTGTCCAGATAACTCTTTCCCCCCCCCCCCCCCCCCCCCCGCCACCCCCGATGCATCGCAGTGTCTGCAGCTCTTCTTCCAGCTCAGTGACTGAGTCTTTGTTCCTCAAGCTGCACACGCTTACTTCATATGTATTTGGCCTGGAATATCACAGTGATATCCAGGATTCCCCACATACTGCAGCCAGGACACATCACCTGACCTGCCATCCTTTAATGTGTTTAAATTAACTGAATTATTTTCAATTATTTTCCTCCTTTATGTATTTTATGAACCTTGCCACCAATTCCCATACTTTTTTAAACTTTAGGAATGGAATAGACCATAACCACTTCACAGATTATCCCCAAGCAGGAAGCTTCTTCCCCTATATTAGAGTAAGAACCAATTCCTACAGGGTGAAAATGTTAGAAATGGCAAAGGAACACCTCTTTCCTCTTTTTCTTAACTCACCTTCTTCAAACAGTTCTCAGCATTCTTGTTCAAAGCCACACTCGTGCACCAATGGTATCCTGGGGCTGACAATTGACTCTTGACAGCCATCCTTCTTTGTGTCTGATATAACCCCAACCAGTTAAGGTTTCCCCATAAACACTCTTCTATTTTTCTGGCTGTTCCTTGGTACGATGCTTCTTGGAATGTTGTCTAGATGTTAAATGTTGACAGCAGCTACACTCACTCCTCAGATATTCAGCTCTTGGATCTGTGCACCTGTGAAATGACTTTTGATGCTTTACTACATTTAAAGCATGATAGAAGTGCATGTTCTGTCTGGTGAGGTCTGAAGCCAAGAGGTTGTGATGAAACCTATGCTGAGCATCTGTGAACAGGTTATTGATGTGTAGATTCCATTTGATCATACAGTTTATGATTCTTTCCATAACTCCATTGAGGATTAAAAGTGGGCTGATAGGGTGGTAATTAACTGACTAAGTTAGCCTTATCCAATTGTCAGTGTTGCAAAGTTTGGTAGAGTAATTGTAGATTGGTAATTGTAAAATGCTAGGGAGAAAGCATTGCATGGTCCCTTTAAAAGGTGGTGCTTTTTCTGTGCTTCGAGAGTTTTTTAAAAATGCAAGTACATAGGGAGCCCCAAACTGAAACATTTGTTTCGAAAGGCCAAGCAGCAGTTTTTACCAAGACAACAGGCTTTTGAATTTAGCCAATCAATTTAATCAGGCACTTAAGAACCTATTAAATTTAAATCTGAGGTTTTGATAACCTAAGACCAATCCTATTGTGAGAAATATTGATATGTCATCACAGGTATAAAAGAAGAGGGGCAGTGGGACAAACGAGAGAGCAACTGCCATCTGTCAGAGGTAACAGCTCTCAGTTCAACTCTCAAGAAAGCGAGAGAATAGCTGGCACTCATAGCTTCATCTATGTCTTAGAGAAAGTACCATTTAGGTACCAAAGAAGAAAGAAGTTCCAGAGAAGAATAAAAGGCCCAGAATATTCCAAAAGAGACACAGCCTGGTTGTAATTTAGAGAGTGACTAAATTCTATTTTTGTTAATGAGTGGGAATTGTATTTATTGGAACAGCACACCATTCAAATCTTGTTTTATTTTGGGATAGTTAGAAGGGATTTATTTAGTTTGTTAATAGTTTAGTTAACAATTTACCTAATAGTGAACAAATTATGTGTTGATTTTAGAGTGAGTGTCAGGGATTTAATTTGTATTTAACCATTCGAAGTTGCTGAAGCGCAGGTCACACTACTTCTCTCACACTTTTTACAGATTATAAAGTGAGGTACTCCTCTGTGTTTCAGTGTTAGTCCTCAGAGGGAGGAATCAACCTCCACTTTATAACAGTCAGCACAACATATTTAAGAAAAATCTGCAGAGCTGACTGGAATGAAATTGTCTTAATCCTCTGTAAAATGTCCTGGTTCATTAACAATTGGTTTGTCTCATTTTTCTTTTTACCGAACTGTGTATAGTTTTACAACGCTGGAGTTTAATAATGGTCAAATGCATTTTTGGGGGCAGGGGCAGGAGACAGAGAGACCAGACAAGATAAAAGTAACAGGCTAGTCTCCGGAGAGCAGATAAACTAGTTGCATTTTTGTGCGGAGAACACACTTTTTCCAACTAAACGGCAGAATCTGGAGGGTAGGCCACTCCAATGATATTCTATTTCTCCAGTAATGACTGGCAAAGGCATGAGGGCAGATCCCTTGGTCATTCTGTCAGGGAAACCCTGTTTGGTACAGGGAGCATAAAAGAAAATACTTCACGAAATAGGCTGAGTACAAGATTAATATGAAAACCGAACATTCTTCACAAATCAAAATCCTTTCTGTAAATGTTTTAAACATTTTCATTGCTAGAAGGGTTTTCTGGGTTGCAAAGCTTCGTAGCAGTAAATAAAGAAATAGATATTACACAACTGCTATGATCAAGCCTCAATGTGCAGGGAAGCAGCTATGATTTTGAGGCAAAATTGAATTTTAAGATTTGAAACGACTTGTTTTGAATGTGTTATTGGAAAAATTGAGTTTCTATATTTCTGAAGGTTTGTATAAAAGTGTCTCATTTTACAAGTGATCCATCCGATTGCAGAAGGAAATTGACATCGTTGCTATCCTACATTTGCAAGCCTGCTTAACATATTTGTACCAATTCTTCAGTGTTGATTCATGGAAGTCAAATATTTCTCAGATGCCAGTGACACATGAAAGCAATCAGCAATTCAAACTTGCATGACTTGGGATACAGCTCAAAATGCTGTCTTCATACACAACCCTACTTTAAAAGAACAAAATCTGCAACTGTACTGCCAGATGTTTTTCATCATTTAATTGGATATCTAACCATATTAAAAATCCTGTTATATTTCTTATCGACATCTTTCCATTGAAGATTCGTATGATCACATTTCTGTTGGAAACTTTCTATGATCTTGTTCTGTAATTAAACCAGTGAAGGTACTTCAGTGCTGTCACAGTCAGAAGATCTAGTTATTTTTTGTTTTTTTCATTGCTGATCTTGAAATAGGAATTTATAATAGAAATATAAGTTGACTATTAATTGTGCTGGCACTAATTCTTCACCTGAAGACTACACTTGGTCTTGACTTCCATGTGCAATGTAATATCACAGAAGATTGACTAATAATTATAAAATATATCACACCATTCACTGAAATCCTCTTGGCAACAGATCTGGCATATGCTTCCATGAACATTTCCATTCTTGTACAATTAAATTTCTGCAGTGCAATTGTTTTCCTTATCTCATTTCTTTAATTGCTCCTCATAAATAGATAAGCAGGCAAAACAACAACTACAGTTGAGAATATCATCTACTAGCAGGAGGAAATAATTGTGGAAGCATGAACATTTTTTTTAACCATCCAATTTTCAGACTTTAGGGGGGCGGGGGGGAGAGGAGGAGGAAGAAGAGTGGTGGTGTTGACTGTAACTCGGTGGTCATACTTTTGCTGATAAGAAGTCAGAGACTTGAGCATGCAATTTAGGCTGACACACAATTGCTGTATTGAAGTTCTGCCCTGTCATATGCCTCACCCTATCCACGGAATTGGACTTTAATATTGAATCTAAGAGATTCACATAAGGGAATTGACAAACTGTCCTCATTTGTTAAAATTTGTTTCCAACAGATATGAACTTCCATATATTGTGGGGAGATGGTTATGGCCTGTTATTCTTACCTATCTGTAGAACTAACATTCACAATTGCTCCCCAACCCAATGCTACTGCTGCTTCCTCTTCAGTGATCACTCCCTAACATGTATGATTGTCCACTTACGAAACTCCATGTTATTGAACATGGGTTCTGTGGGTCCTTGTGGGGCTGATTAGCCCAACCCTGGAGCCGCATCTTCAACCACATACTTCTGTGATGATACTGTGCCTTTTGAGAAATATATTTTAATCGTCTTTCTTTGCAGGATATTTTGTCGGGACTGTGTTGTCTGACCGGTATCCTTCATTGTTGCTGAAGGAGGATAATTGAAGCATTTGTTGATTTAATCTGAACTAATGCAGTGTTCTGTGGTTTTAATGTCCCCTGGGATTGTTGGGTGAAGTTTAATTCGGGTTGGTTTGACAGGTCATGTAATGTGGCCAGGTTCAGCTATTTTTCACAGAGCCATTCAGTTTTAGTTTTGTTTTTAGCTGCTTGAAGCTGAGAGAAACAGCAGCATCTTTGTCAGCCATTGATGAGAGGTGGCTCCCCAGGTAAGGGTAATGTTCTGTTAGAATGTAACTGGTAACAACGTTGTATTGGATGTAATGGGAACAAGATAGAAGGGCCAGCTGACCCAGTAAACCATGGAACCAATTACAGGATGATGTAATAGTCAGCTGACCAGCTGACTCACTATAAATAAGAACCTGTTTAGAATTGTGGGGAACTTGGAGTGGCCCAGGGCGCAACCCCAAGTTTGGAGTAATGAAGTTTCTTTATTAAACCCTTTCTTTGATTTATAAGTTGGAGTAAGTTTTGTTGTATTTTCATTATCTGCATTTTGAAGAGTTTCTTCTGGAGAAATATTGGTAGCAGAGGAAAACCCATCATGGTGTTTGTTTTTGAAGAAGTACTACAACCATGGCAGAAGGTAGAAGTAAACCGGTGGGATTTGATTGTCCTCCTGTCTTTTCAGATGCCGAACCATATCGGCAATGGAAGGCAGAGGTGGAAATGTGGACCCTTGTCACCACAATACCAAGGGGGAAAACAAAAGCAAAGTATGTCATTAGCTTTGTCGCTTCCAATTAGGAGCAAAGTATTTTCCGATTGGACAGCAGATGCCCTGAATTGAGAAGAAGGGCTACAGCTCCTACTACAATTCTTAGGTAAATTTTACCAGAAAAATGAGTTCTTAGAGAATGATGAAAGATGGGTGATGTTTGACAGGATTAGGAGACAGGACACCCAGTCCATGGAAAAGTATATCATGGATTTTGATAGGGGCCACAACAGGCTAATGAAATTTAATTTGGAGATTCCAGATGCAGTATTGGCCTCTAAGTTGTTGGACTATGCATGTCTGTTGCAAGTGGATACTCTTTTAGTAATGGCTGGAATACAATTAAGGGGAACCGAGCCCCTCCTTGATCAAATGGCAGCATCATTAAAAACATTTTTCTGGAAACAATCCTTCCCCGCCACCTTGTTCAATGCAGACCGGAATGCCAGAGCACCCAGAACAGAGGAGTCAATGGTGACTCAACCACATGCCAGACCAAATGGTACACAAAGACCTTTAAACAGAGACAGTTACATTAATAACAGACCTAGTGTTGAAAACGGGTATAGCCGATTTGAAAATGGGGAAAGAAGACACATGGGAAACTGATAAAAGATGTTTAAATCGAAGAAATGCTAGAGGGATTATGAATCGCTGTTTCCAATGCGATTTCCCCATTCCACTACATTGTAAACTGTCCGAAAAGAAGAAATCGTGTCTTTGAAACCACATGTGACACAGAATACGTGAAAACCAATAGTGATGAGGATAAGGACCAAGAAGGCATTGTTTTGGTGGCAGAAAAGTTGAGTCCCATAATGAGCATCCTGATAGACTCTTTCAACTGTGCTGTTTTAGATAGTGGATGTACGTCCACTCTGTCTGCGGCCAAGAGTGGCTAGATTGTTATTTAGGGTCTCTTGGTCATAAAGACCGAAAGAAAGTAAAAGAACATGATAGTTCCACCTGCTTTAGATTTGGAGATGACAACACTCTAACGTCCTCCAAAAGGGTGACACTTCCCTGTAAGATTGCAGGAATCAGTTTATTTATAAGTACAGATGTAGTTTCCAGTGATATACCTTTGTTGTTAAGCAGGTCTGCAATGAAGAAAGCTCAGATGACCATCGATTTGAAACAGGATAAAGCTGTGGTATTTGGGAAAACTGTGTACCTACTTTTTACAAGATCTGGCCATTATTGGCTTCCTTTTAAGCAAACCAAAATTATCAGACCAAAGGGTTCATAAGGCATTAGTGTCGCTAACAGACAACAGCATGATGGACCAGAAGATTATTCTGAAACTCCATAAGCAGTTTGGTCATCCAGCACCACAGAGACTGAGAGCACTGCTGCAGGATGCAGGTGTGCTGGACAAAGGATCTAATGATCTCCTGGACCAAATATCAGCCAAGTGTGAAATTTGCATAAAATTTAGAAGGACACCCCTGTGTCCAGTCGTGAGTCTACTGTTAGCACAAGATTTCAATGATGTAGTGGCGATGGATCTAAAAGACATTGACACAAGGACTAAGGCTTCTATCTATTTTTGTTGACATGGCCACCCGGTTTAGCATATCCACGGTGATTTACAGCAAAGATAAAAAGACCATTTATAGATAAAATTATGACCCACTGGATTGGAAGCACCATCTAAATTTTTGACGGAAAATGGGGGCGAATTCGCAAATGATGAGTTTCAAGATATGTGCGAAAATTTAAATAATGCACAATGTAGCAGAGAGCCCATTCATCAATGGCCTCTGTGAAAGTAATTATGCAGTTATAGATGACATGTTGCATCAAATTTTGGCAGATCAACCGGGCTGTAAATTGCAGGTTGCATTAGCATGGGCAGTGCACATCAAAAATTTGTTACAAATGATGGGGGGCTATAGTCCATACCAGTTGGTATACGGGAGGAATCCGAAGCTGCCATCAGTAACAGATGCTCCCCTGGCGCACGAACGGACAAGCATTAGCACCATGTTTTCTGCACACTTAAACGCTATGCATGCAGGGAGAAAGGCCTTCATCAAGGCTGAGGTTTCAGAATGGATAGGAAGGGCCTAAGGAATCGCATAAGACCGTCGGGGGTATACTTTGAGAAAGGGGATAGGGTCTACTATAAAAGAGTGGAACGAGCGTGGGAAAGTGATAGGAACAGACAGCAAAGTAGTTATAGTACAATACGGTAACCAGACAGTGCAAACCCACTCTTCGAGAGTAGTGGGACTTGGTATGAATTTGGAGCATCTGAGCAAGATGCAGAAGTGCAGAAGGTACCTTGTACCTCACATGCACATACCCTGAGTTATTATGAGGAGCAGTCAACAATAGATGAGAGGGAATCTGATGATCAATAAAGTACCAGTGAAGCAGGGGATAAAGTTGCTACTTCAAAGGTACAGCTCCCCAAAGTAGGCACAGTGGTATCGTACATATCCGAAGGGTCAAGCGAGTGGAGGGAGGCCACTATAATCAGGAAAGAAGGAAAGGCCTCTGGAAAGTACAAACATTGGCTCAACATACAAGAGCAAGGGCAAGAAGCCAAAGCTATAGATTGTGAAAATGGGGTGGACAGATGGAAACAAAAAAAGTGAGACTGAAGTCCTGAGGATGAGACAGTAAGCATTCATGAACCCAGGAAAAAATCACGAATCTGTGACCGAAGAGGACAGCAGTCTGAGAGTAGCAGCCCTGACAGAAACAGACATGGCAGTAGAGGCTGGAGTTTAACGAGGAAGGCGAGGAATCAAATCAATGATAGGAATAGGAGTAGAAGCCCCCATGATAAGGAAGTATTGATAGTTGCAAACAAAATGGAGCTTGTGGAAGTAAGAGAGGCCAAACAAAAAGAGCTGGACAGTTGGAAGGAGTTTGGGGTGTACACCAAGGTACCAGATGAAGGGCAACCTGCTTTGTCCCATAGGTGGGTTTGCACAGAGAAAGTTTTGCAAGATGGAATGTATAAAGCTAAAGCCAGATTAGTAGCCCGTGGGTATGAGGAACATTTAGATGGGAGAGACATTAGGGTTGATTCATTCACAGGGAAAGTGACACTGAACATTTTTTTTGCTGTTCTATCATCTAATAATTGGATATGCAAATCAATTGATATCAAAGCAGCACTTCTGCCGGGCGAAACATTTCGGAGAAAAGTTTTTTTGAGGTCACCCAAAGAAGCAGGTAAAACACCGGGACATCTGTGGAAATTAAACAAATGTGTATATGTAATGCATCAAGAGTTTGGTATTTCTCTGTACGCTCTGTATTGCTGAAGACTGGCTGTGTCCAGATAAAAGCAGATCCAACAATGTTTTACTGGAAGGCTAAAGGAAAATTAGCTGGAATTTTTATAATGCATGTGGATGATTTCCGATGGGGTGGCACAGAAGAACTTGAAAAAGGATAATTGAGAAGCTGAAAACAGAATTTAAAGTAGGGAGTCAAGCAGCTGGTGCTTTTCGATATCTTGGTCTTTATATCCGACAAAGTACATCTGGTGTAACGATGAGTCAATAGGGATATCTAAAAAGTATTGATCCCATTCTCATCACCGGAGAAAGGTCAATGGAAAAAGAGGAACAGGCCAACGAGAAAGAAACAGAGCTGTTAAGTATGATAGGACAGCTAAATTGGCTATGCGCACAGACAAGACCAGATGGGAGCTATAATGCCCTAGAGCTCAGTAATATTTTGAAGCACCACAGTCAGAGAGATCTTGCAAGCTAATAAAACATTAAAAAAGTTAAAATTAGCGGAGTGTGTAATTAAATTCCCAGCACTAGGAGAACCGGAAGATATGAAATTGGTTGTGTTTAGTGATGCTTCACATGCCAATCTACCAGGTGGACAAGTGATGCTGGATTCATAATATTCCTGGTAGGTAAGGAAGGAAAATGTTGCCCCTTGGCCTGAGAAGCAAAGGGTAGTTAAAAGCACATTGGTGACTGAAACCCTAGCATTAATGGAGGCGTTGGATATGGGGATATATTTGTCTGACACATTAACAGAATTATTTTTCATGGGCACATTAGGTAAGTAAGTATCAATTGGGTGTTATGTGGACTTTATGGGACAATGTTCACTCAACAAAAAGTGTAGCAGAAAAACGACTAAGAATTGATTTGGCCAGCATTAAACAAATGCTGGAAAACAAGGAAGTTTCCAAACTTAACTGGGCGGTGCAAATCTACAGGTATCCGACTGTTTTACAAAAAGGGGTGCAGGTACTGGAAAGTTATTAAGAATACTGGAGGATGGTTGTCTTAAGTTATTTTTTTTTAAATAAAGGGAATCTGTTAGAATGTAACCGGTGACAACATTGTATTGGATGTAATGTGACCAATGGGAACAAGATGTAAGAGTCAGCTGACCCAGTAAACCATGGAACCAATTACAGAGTGGTGTAATAGTCAGCTGACTCACTATAAATAAGAACCTGTTTAGAATTGTGGGGCACTTGGAATGGCCCGGGGCACGACTCCAAGTTTGGAGTAATGAAGTTTCTTGATTAAACCTTCTCTTTGATTTATAAGTTGGAGTAAGTTTTGTTTATTCATTATCTGCATTTTGAAGAGTTCCTTCTGAAGAAATATGTTCCACGTTTAGAAGGTTTCTCCATTGATCTTGATAGAGTGAGAGACTGGATCTTGGCCTGGGGTTGGTAAAGGACTTGAGGCATACATAAATTTCAGGAAATTGAGAACGGATAAGGCTCTTGAGGAATATTAAGATAGCAGGAAAGAGCTTAAACAGGGACTTGGAAGGCTTGACAGGGCCAAGAAATGTCTTTGGCAGACAGGATTAAGGAGAATCCCAAGGCTTATTATGCATATATAAGGAGGAAGAGTGTAGCTAACGAAAGAGTGGGTCTACTTGAGGACAGTGGAAGGAATTTGTCTGTGGAACCAGATGAAGTGGGTGAGGTCCTTAATGAGTATTTTGCCTCCGTATTCACAAAGGAGAAGGATGTGGGTGGTGAGTGTTGAAAGGAGGATGTTATGTCAAGAAACAGGTGTGAAGTTTCTCCACTCTTGTCCTTGTGTTTGATTAACTCGCCCTGTGTATGGCCATCCATTTTCAATCGGCATCGACCATTACCAAGAACATAGACCCCGTGAACGGTCCGGCACTGTCATGTGCAGCCATGTCTACAGCCGTCCTGGCCATTCCTAAGTGTGAAGAGTAGTGACTGGTGACGGTTCTGCCCATGTTGATATTGCCAACACTGACCCATGAGCAAATATCCATACCTGGCCACCAGACATGGTAACTTGGAGGATCTTCAGTTTGCCACTTCTGGGTGGCCATAGTAAAGTTCAGCCAGGATGGGATGGTGAACCTGGCTCAGGATAACACTCTTGAACCCCATAGGAGTGTGCCATCTTCCACAGTCAGCTGCTCTCTGCGACTCCAATATGGGTGCAGTTCAGGCTGTAACAGCCTTTTGGATACCCCCATCAGCACTAGCTGCTTCAATTCATTCAGGACTGGGTAATTTTGAGCCAGTAAGAAGTTTAACAACACCAGGTTAAAGTCCAACAGGTTTATTTGGTAGCAAAAGCCACACAAGCTTTCGGAGCTCTAAGCCCCTTCTTCAGGTGAGTGGGAATTCTGTTCACAAACAGAGCTTATAAAGACACAGACTCAATTTACATGAATAATGGTTGGAATGCGAATACTTACAACTAATCAAGTCTTTAAGAAACAAAGACTTGATTAGTTGTAAGTATTCGCATTCCAACCATTATTCATGTAAATTGAGTCTGTGTCTTTATAAGCTCTGTTTGTGAACAGAATTCCCACTCACCTGAAGAAGGGGCTTAGAGCTTCGAAAGCTTGTGTGGCTTTTGCTACCAAATAAACCTGTTGGACTTTAACCTGGTGTTGTTAAACTTCTTACTGTGTTTACCCCAGTCCAACGCCGGCATCTCCACATCATAATTTTGAGTCCACAGCCAAATATTATTGGCTGTCATTGGGAGAGTTTCGAAAAAGTTCATGATTACCGTCTCTTCCATTAGGGGTACGACAAGTATCTGTTAATCGTAATCAAACCTCAGCATCTGCATTCGCAACTCAGCCTCCTGAAGAGTGTTCCAATCGATAATGCAAGGCAGATAGTAATAAAGTCCAAAGCTGGATATGGGCCGATGTTATGGGCTGCACCGCCATGCAGATACTTCTGAAATTTCTTTGTCCAAACTAGCACCATAGACGAGGTGTCACAGTGGTTAGCACTGCTGCCTCATAATGCCAAAGACTTGGGTTCAATTTCTGGCTTGGGTCACTGTGCGGAGTCTGCACATTTTCGCTGTATCTGAGTGGGTTTCCTCTGGTTTCCTCCCACAGTCTGAAAGACATGCTGGTTAGGTGCATTGGCCATGCTAAACTCTCCCTCAGTGTACCTGAACAGGCACCAGAGTGTGACAACTAGGGGATTGTCACAAACTTCATTGCAACGTTAATGACTTTATAAATGTTAAACTTCCTCTGACTATGAATTGCTGAATGTCGCTGGGAATCCTCATCTAGCTTTAAATGTGAGTACACATGAATAAGTTCATAATCGGAAACAAAAATCCTCTTTGCGTTTAAGTCCTCGATCCAAGGGATTGGGTATTTATCCAGCTGCGAGAAACAGTTTACCGTTTGTTTAAAATTTCCCAGTACAAAGTATTTGTATTCATTCTTGGAACTTGGGTGTCGCTGGCCGGCCAGCATTTATTGCCCATCCCTAGTTGCCCTTGTTCAGAGGGCAATTAAGTGTCAACCACATTGCCCTGGAGTCACATTTAGGGCTGACCACGTAAGGATGACAGATTTCCTTCCCTGGCACATTAATGAACCAGATTGGCAGGGGGGTGGGAACCAAAGCAAAGGTGAATTAGCTGAAGGGGAACCAGAGAGTAGGGCCAGTAAAACTCAGAGAAACAGCAGGCAGGGTGAGGTTGCTAATCAAAGTGTCTGGTGGACTGAAGTGCATTGCTTCAATGCGAGAAGTATAACCGGTAAGGCAAATGAATTTAGAGCTTGGATTAGTACTAGGAATATGATGATGTTGCCATTACAGAGACTTGGTTAAGGGAAGGACAGGATTGGCAGCTTAACATTCCAGGATACAGATGTTTCAAGCGGGATAGAGGGGGATGTAAACAGAGTGGGAGAGTTGCACTACTGGTTAAGGAGAATTTCACAGCTGTACTACGGGAAGACACCTCAGAGGGTTCATACGCAAGGCAATATGGGTAGAGCTCCGGAATGGGAAGCGTGTAGTCACAATGTTGGGGGTTTACTATAGGCCACCCAACTGTCAGTGCGAGATAGAGAAACAGATATGTAGGCAGATTTTGGCAAGGTGTAAAAGTAACAGGGTTGTCGTGGTGGGAGATTTTTACTTCCCCTATATTGACTGGGACTCACTTAGTGCTAGGGGCGTGGATGGGGCAGAGTTTGTAAGGAGTATCCAGGAGGGCTTCTTGAAACAGTATGAAGATAGTCCAACGAGAGAAGAGGACATACTGGACCTGGTATGGGGAATGAGCCCGACCAGGTGGTTGACATTTCAGTAGGGGAGCAGTTCGGGAACAGTGACCACAGTTCAGTAAGCTTTAAGATACTGATGGATTAAAAACAAGTGTCCTCAAGTTAAGGTACTAAACTGGGGGAAGGCTAATTACAATAATATTAGGCAGGAACTGAAGAATGTAGTTTGGGGGCAGATGTTTGAGAGCAAATCAACATGTTGCGTGTGAGAGGCTTTCAAGTGTAAGTTGATAGGGATTCAGGACCTGCACGTTTCTGAAAGGATGAAGGATAAGTATGGCAAGTTTTGGGAACCTTGGATAACGAGAGATATTGTGAGCCTACTTAAAGAGAAAACGGAAGCATTTGTCAAGGCTAGGAGGCTGGGAACACACAAAGCAAGTGTGGAATACAAGGAAAGTAGAAAGAAACTGAAGCAAGGAGTAAGGAGGGCTAAAAGGAGTCAAAAAAGCATTGGCCAGCAGGATTAAGGAAAATCCCAAGGTTTAGAGGGTAGCCAGGGAGAGTGTTGGTCCACTCAACGACAAGGGAGGGAATCTATGCATGGAGCCAGAAGAAATGGGCGAGGTATTAAATGAGTACTTTGCGTCAATATTCAACAAAGAGAAGGAATTGGTGGATGATGAGCCTGGGAAAGGATGTGTAGATAGTTTGAATCATGTTGAGATCAAAAGAGGAGGAGGTATTGGGGTTCTTGAGAAACATTAAGGCAGACAAGTCCCCAGGGCCTGATGGGGTGTACCCCAGAATACTGAGAGAGGCAAGGGAGGAAATTGCTGGGGCCTGGAGAGAAATCTTTGTATCCTCACTGACTGCAGGGGAGATCCCAGAGGATTGGAGAATAGCCAATGTTGTTCCTTTGTTTAAGAAAGGTAGCAAGAATAATCCAGGTAATTACAGGCCGGTGAGCCTTACATCAGTGGTAGGGAAATTATTGGAGAAGATTCTTCGAGACTGGATTCATTCCCACTTGGAAATAAGTGGACGTATTAGTGAGAGGCAACATGGTTTTGTGAAGGGGAGGTCGTGTCTCTCTAACTTGATCGAATTTTTTGAGGAAGTGACGAAGATGATTGATGAGGGTAGGGCAGTGGATGTTGTCTACATGGACTTCAGTAAGACCTTTGACAAGGTCCCTCATGGCCAACTGGTGCAGAAGGTGAAGGTGCACAGGATCAGAGGTGAGCTGGCAAGGTTGGTACAAAACTGGCTCGGTCAAAGAAGGCAGGGTAGCATTGGTAGCAATGGAAGGGTGCATTTCTGAATGGAGGCTGTGACAAGTGGCGTTCCTCAGGGATCAGTGCGAGGACCTTTGCTGTTTGAGATAGATATATATATATATATATATATATATATGATTTGGAGGAAAATGTAACTGGTTTGATTAGCAAGTTTGCTGATGACACAAAGGTTGGTGGATTTGCGGATAGCAATGAGGACCATCAGAGGATACAGCAGGATATAGATCAGTTGGAGACTTGGGCGGAGAGGTGGCAGATGGAGTTTAATCCAGACAAATGTGAAATGATGCATTTTGTAAGGTCTAATACAGATAGGAAATATACAGTAAATGGCAGAACCCTTGGGAGTATTGATAGGCAAAGGGATCTGGGTGTACAGGGACACAGGTCACTGAAAGTGGCAATGCAGGTGAGAATGTAGTCAAGAAGGCATACAGCATGCTTGCCTTCATCGGCCGGGGTATTGAGTTTAAAAATTGGCAAGTCATGTTGCAGCTTTATAGAACCTTAGTTTTAGGCCGCACTTGGAATATAGTTTTCAATTCTAGTCGCCACACTACTATAAGGATGTGGAGATTCTGGAGAGGGTACAGAAAAGATTTATCAGGATGTTGCCTGGTACGGAGGGCATTAGCTATGAGGAGAGGTTGGAGAAACTTGGTTTGTTCTCACTGGAACGACGGAGGTTGAGGGGCGGCCTGATAGAAGAATACAAGATTATGAAGGGCATGGACAGCGTGGATAGTCAGAAGCTTTTTCCCAGGGTGGAAGAATCAATTTCTAGGGGGCACAGGTTTAAGGTGCGAGGGGCAAGGTTTAAAGGAGATGTACGAGGCAGATTTTTTACACAGAGGGTGGAGGGTGCCTGGAACTTGTTGCCAGGAGAGGTAGTGGAAGTGGATACGGTAGTGACTTTTAAGGGGCATCTTGACAAGTACATGAATAGGATGGGAATAGAGTGATATGGTCCCCGGAAGGGTCGGGGGTTTTAGTTAAGTTGAACAGCATGGTCGGTGCAGGCTTGGAGGGCCGAAGGGCCTGATCCTGTGCTGTAATTTCCTTTGTTCTTTGTTCTATTCCAAGACACATTGAGATTACAAAATGAGGAGGTATTGGAGGTTTTGAAAAACATTAAGATGGAAAAGTCCCCAGGGCCAGGTAGGGTCTATCCCAGAATACTGAGAGAAGTGAGGGAAGAAATTGCTGAGGCCTTGGCTAAAGTCTTTGTATCCTTTTTAACCACAGGTGAGGTACCAGAGGATTGGAGAGTAGCTAACATTGTTCCTCTGTTTAAGAAGGGCAAAAGAGACAATTCAGGAAATTACAGGCCTTCCATCAGTGGTGGGGAAATTATTGGAGAAGATTCTTAGGGACAGGATGTATTCACATCCAAAAGAGAATAGGTTTATTGGCGATAGACAGCAGAGTTTTGTGAAGGGGCGGTTGTGTCTCATAAACTTGATTGAGTTTTTTGAGGAAGTGACAAAAATTGACCAGGCAAGTGCTGTGGATGTTGTATACATGGACTTTAGTAAAGCCTTCAATAAGGTTCCTCGGCAGGCTGATACAGAAGGTGAAGTCATATGGGATCCGAGGTGAGCTGGTAAGATGGATACAAAACTGGCTTGGTGTATATATATATATATATATATATATATATATATATGATTTAGAGGAAAGGTTAGATGGTCTGATTAGTAAATTTGCAGATGATACAAAAATTAGAGGAGTAGCGGATAGTGAAGAGGATTGTCGGAGGATACAGCAGGATATAAATAAGCTGGAGACCTGGGCCGAAGATGGCAGGTGGAATGTGAGGTGATGCAATTTGGACGGTCCATTGCAGAAGCAAAGTATACAGTAAATGGTCGTGCCCGTAAAATATTAGCATACGAAGGGATCTCGGCGTACACAGTTCCCTGAAGGTGGCAACTCAGGTGGACAAGGTGGTCAAGAAGGCGTATGGCATGCTGGCCTTCATCGGTCAGGGCGTTGAGTATAGGAGTTGGAAAATCATGTTGCAGCTGTATAAGATTTTGGTTAGGCTGCATTTAAAATATTGTGAACAATTCGGGTAGCCACACTAGCAGAAGAATGTTGATGCAATGGAAAGGGTGCAGAAGAGATTTACCGGGATATCTCCTGGTTTGGAGGATGTGGAGTATGAAGAAAGGTTGAACAAACTTGAATCATTTTCATTGGAGGATGGAGGATATGGGGGGACCTGATAGAGGTTTACAAGATTATGACAGGCTTGGATGAGTGGATAGTCAGAGGTGTCAAAGAGTCAATTACTCGGGGCATAGGTTGAGAGTGAGAGGGAAAAGTTTAAAAGAGAAGTAAGGGGCAGGTTTTTCACACACACGGAGGTGAATGCCTGGAACGTGCTGTCGGGGGAGGTGGTGGAAGCAGATTCTATAACAATGTTCCAGAGCAGTGGTTCCCAAAGGGTGCGGCGCGCGCCACACTGGTGCAGCGTGAGAGGATGGCAAGTGTGGCGGGAAGATTCAAGGACAATCAAAGAAACATTTAAACATGGTTTAAATAAGCATTCTTTCATACTTTCTGGATGTCCCATGATATCATAAAGTAGTTGTGTTCTATGTTATGAATCAAGCACTGCTCGGAGTTGGTTTTTTTTGTTTTTGAATGTATTTCTTATCAATAAAAAATTTGGTATGGCGCGAGCAAATTTTTAATCCGAAAGTGCAGCCCAGTGAAAACAGTTTGGGAACCACTGTTCTAGAGGCATCTGGATGGATACATGAACAGGCAGGGAAAAGAGAGATATGGACCACATACAGGCAAGACAATATTAGATTAGAGAGGCATGTGTTGGCACATACTTGGTGGGCCAAAGGGCCTGTTCTTGTGCTGTACTGTTCTTTGTTCTTTGAGTCTTTTTGAGGTCGAGGCTGAGACCGATTCTTCAGTATGCTTCCATGGAGGTGTCATGCATTGCATGGGGATTCTCTTGAGAGAGCGACGTCATCCGCATACTGATGTCAGTGTCGTATTCTTGGATTTCAACCGGTTGAGGCTGAAAAGTTTTCTGTTCATTATGTAGACTATGTCCTTTCCACTGAGAAGCTTGTTCTTGATAAGCTGAAGGATGGTGATGAAGATGGTGAAATGGGTGGGGGCAATGACACATCCCTGCTTGACTCCAGTCTTTATCTCAAAGGTTTCTGTCTTATTTCCATCGGCAAGGACTGTCACTGACATCTTATCATGGAGGAGTTGGAGGATGTTGATGAATTTTTCTGCAGAGCCAGTCTTTAACAGGTCTTCCATAGCACTTCCTGATCGACTGAGTCGAAAGCCTTGGTCAGACCGATAAAGGCCAGGTAGAGTGGTTGATGTTGCTCCTGGTATTTCTCTTATTATTGAGCAGTGAAAATCATGTCTGCTATTCCACAATTTGGTCGGAAGCCACACTGGCTTTCTGGAATGATTAGTTTAGAGACTGGGAGAAGGTGGCTGGTGAGAATTCAGGCAGTGACCTTCCCATTGATGGAGAGTAGGGAAATTCCTCAGTCGTTCCCACAGTTCACTTTGTTTCCTTTCTTGAAGAGGGTAGTGATGACAGCATCCCTGACATTGGCAGGAATTTCTTCTCTTTCCTAGATTTTCACAATTTCACAACGCACAAGAATAAAGTGTTTGTAATTGACAAGCTACTTTAAACACAAATAGATGTTCTGTTAGCCAACTGTAGGTTCCAACCAGGTGGCTTTTAAACTAGCAAAAATGCTGTTAGTTCATTTTAATTAACTTTATAGGTTTGACTGGTCAATCTTCTGATTTTTCTTCCATATATATCCAGTTTTGACAATTTTTTTTTCTTTCAGATTTTTTCCAAGTATGGCACAGTGGTCAAGTAAGTGAAACATAATTCATGTTGTTGGAAATTCTTCTGTGGTAAATGTCAGGTATTGAGGGAATTAAATGTATTACAATTTATTTCTTTGTTTTAAAAATAATTGATCTAACTAAAATTTGTAAGATCAAATGTTTGTTTAACGATATGCCAAAATGATGAAAAATAAAACAATATTTAGATATCATGATCTAAACATTGTAAACTTGGTATTAACACTTAGAAAGCTCTTGCTCTGGCACTTTAGTCTTGCGTTTAAAATCCCAAGTTCATCTCCGCTTTAACAGAATCTTTTCTCTCTGTTGCACCAGAGTGAATGTTCCAGTGTCCGAGTCCATTTATTCAATCTTCTGAGCTTAATCGAATGTAATAAGGTGCCCTCTAGCAACTCATTGTTCTTTAACCCACCACAAAGATCGTTTCTTCGAACAGGAGATCTGTCCTCGCTCTGCTTGGTGATTAACTCAAAAACAGTCCATTTCTTCTACCTGGCATAGCAGCCCGTGTCTAAGGTCATCTTTCCCAAATCTTTCTGTCTGACTGCCTCTATGAGTCTGTATACAGCAAGGCAAGCTACTGCCTCCCTTGTGTCCAGGTGTTCAAACTTGCGCCTTACTTAGACTGGCAATCAAGTCACATGGGTTTGTCTCTCGGTAGATTTAGTATGAGGTCACATGGTCCTGTCGCATCACATTCGTAGAAAGTAACATCCCCCTCTCCAAACGACTCAATTTTACCTTGAATTAAAGGAGACAGTTTATAATATATTAGTAGTGTTTCAATTTCTTGGTTGATGTTTGAAGAACCTTTTAATGTGATTGGCTGTTTGGAGAGTTTGATGACATCACTGCAACTCAACATGGAAATCCTCACGAAAGAATGCTGCAATCAATTGCACATTGAGCAAGTTAAAATTATCATCGCAAAGGTGACTATTTGACGTCAGCGGCGATTGCAACCTCTGGGCTAATGTGCATCATACTGTTACCCAGTCTTACTGCAGTTTGTAGTTGGTTATTAAGCTACTCACTATGTCTATTTCACATGTAATTGAATAGTTTTGTGAAAAATTGTAATTGTTTGATTAGGTAGAGAACTTGTATTTGATTATGAGAAATTGAAACTTTTGTATAATAGATCTCAAATTGGCTGAAATCTAGTCCCCAGAGTTATGTTTGAGTTTGGTACTGTTATAGCAGAAATACTCGGTTAAAATCTCTTTGCTGGTAACATTACTTCTGCTCAAAATAATGAATCACCTTGCGGCCTTCTGTGAAAAAATTTTAGTTCAGTGACTGTTTTTGGCTTTTATTCAGATTTACTGAGAGGCTACTTATTTGTTTACAGAGTTACAGTTTTGCGAGATAAAGATTCCAGGAAAAGCAAAGGTGTGGCATTTGTTCTGTTTCTGGATAGGGAATCAGCATATAACTGTACCAGGGCACTCAACAACAAGCAAGTGAGCAAAACTTGGTTCTCAATTCCATTTTAATTTCATTTTCAACTGAATGAGAACTGTCTTGTCTTTAGCATAAACTTTCAAGTGATTCTGTTTTTCTTGTCAACTGCAGTTGTTTGGCAGAACAGTAAAGGCAAGTATTGCAGTTGACAATGGAAGAGCATCTGAATTCATCCGAAGGCGCAATTACACTGACAAATCCAGATGTTATGAATGTGGCGTGAGTACAAAACATTTAAATGAAAAACCTGCAACAAACACTAATTCTTAGGTTTGACTGACATGACAGTATTGCAAAAACGATTTAAGAGGTGTGAAATTACAGATCTTCTAGGATGAAATTAAATCTCAAAGTTGTCATTAAAACCGTGATGAAAACTTCACCAGGCATCAGCCTGGCAACATGGTGTTAAAAACACAACCCACTGTCAGTCCCCACATCAGACACAATCTAGTCCCTTCACGAAATTCACTACTGGGTTGCACTATTTATAATGTACATTATGGATGCATTGTATGTCGATGTTTCTCAACCCAAGGACAATTACAGTCAAGAACAAAATTAAAGACAACCACAAAATTGAATCCTTAGAAAGAAAGTTGATGATTGAAATTGCATAGCCATATGTAAAATTATTTTGTGACATGGAAAATTATGACATATTATTTGTACATATGGGCCAATCCATCTAACCTGTGAGGAAACTGGAGCACCCAGAGGAAACCCACACAGATATGAGGAGAACATACAAACCCACACGGTCACCCAAGGCTGGAATCAAACCCAGGTCCCAAGCACTGTGAGGCAACAGTGCTAATCACTGTGCAACCGTGCCATTATTCAACCTCCACTGTAAGGAAAGCAACAGAGCAAATTACCAGCGGGTTATCATTTGGGATTAAAACTTTCACAATGGGATTATACTGTTAAATGAACATAGACTTTACTCATATTTCCTCCATGGAAATAGATCTCTTGTCGAAGAAATTTAATTCCTCCTTTCTGGCATTTCCTATTTAAACGCCTTGTGTTTCACATCCTGCTTCAATCATTATGTTCTCTTTCCCTCTACCAAATGGTTACATTATGTTAATGCACTTTTCTGCTGTAAATCACGGGCACAGAGTAACTTTATTCTTCTCAGCCAATTGGCTGCAATTGTTGAACTGAAAAATTGCCAAATTTAACATGCTTTTCACCAGCAGTAATCTCAAATATTAACAAAATGTTACTAATGAGATCTATTTATTCGGAGATGAGCTGACATTAAAGGATAGTCTATAGTAGAGAACCAGCCAATCTAGCCAACATATCTTTGACCTTGTGAAAGTAAGAGTTAATGTAAGAGTATATGAATTGACTTTCAGTTTGAGCTTTGAGCAACCCGGTTTTTACAGAAGATCAATCTGTTGCTATTTAGTATCTCTCACAGATTTGTTGGTACGTTTTTAAGCAAGTAATGTGCACATTCCTATTTGGCATTGAAAATGTCATTACATTATGCACCATCAACATTCCATTTGAGGTCAGACAAAGTTTGCCTTATCTCTAAAGTTGAGATTTTAATTGTTGTATTAAAAATACGATATTCATTTCTTAATACAGGATTTTGGCCATTTAAGCTATGCTTGCCCAAAAAATATGCTTGGAGAGCGAGAACCTCCAAAAAAGAAAGAGAAAAAGAAAAAGAAAAAAGTCAGTGAACCGGAAGAAATGTGCGTATATCATATTGTTAACCTATTGAAAATATTTTTTAAGAGGTTTGTTTCAAGGACACGTCTCAAAGCATGTTTCTGCATTTTCAGTGAGGAGGAGGAGGAACAGCAGCAAGAAAGTGAAGATGAAGGAGAAGACCCTGCCCTTGATAGCTTGAGCCAAGCAATTGCTTTCCAGGTATGCAGTTCTGAAAAGATAAATTGATGCATGTCTTTGGAAGAAGTGAAACCGATCATAAAGTGACTTTAACCCGATTATAAATCATTTTTGTTTCTTTGTAAATCATTTTACCTTTCTGTAGTTTTTCAAACAAGCCTTGGGAGCACTATATTTCTCTGTCACTGTTTGGTATTGCAATTTAATTGTAGTTGTAATTGATCACTGTATTGAAGACACAGTATTGATTAGCTTAAATGCTGTTCTGCAAGCTTAATTGGAGTCCTTTGCAAATTACTCATAATACATATACAAAGTATCAGTCGCCTCCTTGATCTTAGCACTGTATTCCTATATAATCCCATGTTGTAGTTTGCTTTAAGTAAGCTAACTGAACAATAACTGAAACAGTGATTAAATAATAATGGACAACATCACATGGATTGTGCTAGAACATTTGGAAGCCTGTTGAATCTTCCCTAATACTTGAACCGCTTGGATTGGGGGTGGGACAACAAAACCTTGGGAGAAGGGACAGAAGTGGGAGAGAGAATGGAAGACTGTAGGGGATGAACAAGTTGTTCAAAAAAGTTGAGAGGTAGGGGTTAAAGAGATCAGAAATGCTGACAGATGGTGCTGGGGCTGCCAGTTTGAGAAGGAGGGATGGGAGAGAATAAGAAGGGATTGGAGGGAGAGGACAGAAAGGAGGATGGTCGGAGACGGATTGTAAGGAAGTGTGGGTGGGAGGGCAGTGGGAGGTGAAAACAGGAGGAGGAAGAAAGAGAATGAAGAAAGACAATGAACATATATCTGTTTCATCAACAAGACAACCTATTTCCGTACAGTGTTCTTCTGACTGGTCTCCGATCTTCCACCCGATGTAACATGGAGCTTGTCCAAATTTCTGTTGCCCATATTCTGACTCTATACAAGAGGTGACATTCATCTGTCACCTCTGTGTACATTGACTCATATTAGCTCCCAGTCTGGCAACTAATTTTAAAATTCTCATCCTTATCTCCAAATCCTTTTCTTGGCTAACTTTGCCTCTCCCTGTCTCAAACAACAACCCTTGGTTATCTCAACGCTGCACCAGTTCTGGCCTCATATGCATCCCCAATTTTAATCACTGCACTGTTGGTGGCTGTGTCTTCAGCTGCTGAGGCCCAAGGCTCTGGAATTCCCTCCCTATATTTCTCCACCTACAGCTGCCTTTCAAGATATTCCTTAAATCTTTTTACTCTAACTTCTGATCATTTGTCCTAATACAAGAACAGTAAGTTAAATCTGGCTACCCAAAACCTGGAGATGTCTGAAACCAGACCCGCTTTTATAAGCTGCCATTCATGAATTTTCTCATTAAATGAGTGAAATAACTTGCGCATTGGACTAGTTATTGACTTTGCGTGCCAATTTTTTCCCAGGCTCCAAATGTTCCGAGTGACCCTTGTCCCCAACCCAGCTCGGCCTAATCTGCTTGACAGCACCCAAACCAGAAATGATGAGATCAGAAATCTGGCACAGACTCTGGTCTGAGGTTACTGGTTTTGAAACACTACCAGTAGCTCCTCCTTGCGTGACTGTTTGTTGTGCAAAAGTACTCTCTTCTGAAGTACCTGGAATGTTTTCCTACATTAAAATTAATTCATGTTGTTGTTAGGACTAATGTTTACACTTGCCAGTTTACCAAGATACTTCATGAGCTTGCTTTCCTGACTCGCCAGGAGTTCTGGCTGGTTGCTTTCATTGCTGAAAAGCTCAACGTCCTTACCATGATAACATTGGTAATTTCCTGGAGCTTAATCACTTCATCCTTGGATTTTAGTAAGTATTGGTCTAAAGCTGAAGGAGAGGATTTTTTAAACTCTCAATTCACAATGTCTGAGATGTGCATTCACTTGCATATGTCAGCCAACTTAGCCATTGAAATGGTGGAGTGTTGTTCATGCCAGTCCTTTTTGGTTCAGGCACACAACTCTGCTTCAGGGACATCATGGATCTTCATTTCTTGCTGATTTAATGGATTTAATTAATTGAAATGTTCCTCGAGTCATTTGATGACAGTTCATTATAAATGTGTCTCGCACCTCATGGATTACTGAAGGGGTTAGAAGGCTGCAGTACCCCATCATATAACATCAGGAGAAATTAGTTCCACTTTGTTAAATGGGTCACAATGTCACATGCAGCATTGTCAACACATTTAGGACTATTTTTAGAATGATGCAACTGCCCAGTATTGTTCATGTACAACTAGTCAGTTGCCTCTTGACACTTCACATGGGAGTTAAAAGGCTGCAGCCAGCCAATTTGTACACAGCAACATCCCACAAGCTGCAAGAAAATTAATGACTAGATCATTTTTTTGATTATTGAGAGTTCCATATTGGCTGAGAGAATTCTCCTACTCTTCTTTGATAAAATAGGATCTTTTATATTTTCCTGAGAGAACAACATGAGCTTCACCTTAGCGTCTCATCTAAAAGACAGCATTTCATTGGTAGTCTCCATTGCTACTCTACTGAAGTGTTATTATTCCGATCAAGAAAATTAAAAAGCTGTAAAAATTGGAGCCAGGTGGGTGAGGAAGAAAGATTTTATTGGAGGTGGTTGAGGAGGAGGGAGAAGAGCTGGAAACATAAAGTTGTGGAGGAAAGGGAGCAACAGTGATCAATGAAGGAGTGCCAGTGCCCATTTCTTCACAATGGAGGAGGGATATGGATGAGTGGGTTAGGAAGCGAATGAGTCCGAGGGAAGCAGAAGACAACATTGGATGATAATGTGGCACTTTACTCGGGCCAGGTTTTCTCCCTTTGAATGGGAAAGCTTCACTGAAGTCCAATTGAATCTCAATTTTGTAAGGGGAGGAAACCATTTTTCTAAATTATGCAAAGACAGTTTTTAGGTCAAGATGGGTTTCCTGCTGAGTTGTTTCTAGGTGAGGGAATAGAAGACGCATGTTATTCTTGGCATGTCAAAGGAAGAATACATTTGGTTCTCAGGTGGTGGGATTTTGTCCAGATTTGTTCTTCAGTGAAGTGAAATATTCTTCAGTCCAAAGATGTGCGGGTTTGGTTGATTGGCCATGCTAAAATTGCCCCTTAGTGTCCTGAGATGTGTAGGTTAGAGGGATTAGCGGGTAAATATATGGGGGTAGGGCCTGGGTGGGATTGTGGTCGGTGCAGACTCGATGGGCCCAATGGTCTCTCTCTGCACTGTAGGGTTTCTATGATTCTATGACCCAAGTAAGCCAGCGTCATGAAAGATACATCACAAGCAATGTGGAAAGCCAAGGATGTGCTTAGTTAAACCAGAAAAAGAATGCCTAGTTTGTTGTTGAGGGAAGAGAAAGGAATCGTTTTTTTCTTTCAAGCAAGGAGAGGTGGATGTGATGGAAGATTTGTTCCTCAGTGTGGATGTGATGGAAGATTTGTTCCTCAGTGTGGATGTGATGGAAGATTTGTTCCTCAGTGTGGATGTGATGGAAGATTTGTTCCTCAGTGTGGATGTGATGGAAGATTTGTTCCTCAGTGTGGATGTGATGGAAGATTTGTTCCTCAGTGTGGATGTGATGGAAGATTTGTTCCTCAGTGTGGATGTGATGGAAGATTTGTTCCTCAGTGTGGATGTGATGGAAGATTTGTTCCTCAGTGTGGATGTGATGGAAGATTTATTCCTCAGTGTGGATGTGATGGAAGATTTATTCTTCAGTGTGGATGTGATGGAAGATTTATTCTTCAGTGTGGATGTGATGGAAGATTTATTCTTCAGTGTGGATGTGATGGAAGATTTATTCTTCAGTGTGGATGTGATGGAAGATTTATTCTTCAGTGTGGATGTGATGGAAGATTTATTCTTCAGTGTGGATGTGATGGAAGATTTATTCTTCAGTGTGGATGTGATGGAAGATTTATTCTTCAGTGTGGATGTGATGGAAGATTTATTCTTCAGTGTGGATGTGATGGAAGATTTATTCTTCAGTGTGGATGTGATGGAAGATTTATTCTTCAGTGTGGATGTGATGGAAGATTTATTCTTCAGTGTGGATGTGATGGAAGATTTGTTCTTCAGTGTGGATGTGATGGAAGATTTGTTCTTCAGTGTGGATGTGATGGAAGATTTATTCTAACAAAGGGTTGTAAGGCAGGGACCTCTGCTTTCAGAAGGGTTGGACAAGGCTAATTTATATCTCAATGGAGGGCGATATGAATTTCTCCTCCGGGATGGTTATCAGTTGAGGATTGTTTTGGTATTTCTGTTCTGCAAAGGTGAGGGAAGGAGTGAAGCAATTCTGTTAGTTTTTTTTGTACTGATCTCTGCCCAATTGAAGTTAAGGGAGTATTTTTGATCATCGTGGGTGTAGGGAGGTTGGAGGCCATATCATGTCAATTATTCTCATCTCCTATATGATGTGCAGAACTCGCATTTATGTGGTGCCTTTACCATAATAAAACACACCAAGGTGCTTCACAGGAGCAATATAAATCAAAATATGACACATGCTATAAAAAGGAGATCATAGGTCAGGTGACCAAAAGCTTGGTTAAAAGAGAAAAGAAAGGTAGAGAGGCTTTTTAAAAAAATTAATGAATGGGATATGGGTATCATCTGCAAAACTAGCACTTGTTGCCCATCTTTTACACTAGAGAAGGTGGTGGTGAGCCAACTGCTGCAATCCGTGGTGTAGATATACCCACAGTGCTGTTAGGAGAGGAGTTTTTTTTTAACCCAGTGGCAGTCAAGAAGCAGCAACATAGTTCCAAGTCAGAATAGTGTGTGGCTTAGAGGGGAACTTGCAATGCTGTGATGCCGTTCCCATGTTCCTGGAGCACTTATTCTTCAAGGCAATAGAGGTTATGGTTTGGAAGGTGCTATTGAAGGAAACTTGGCAAGTTGCTGTAGTGCATCTTGTCGACGGTATACACAGTTTCCACTATGCGCTGGTGGTGGAGGGAGTGAATGTGTACCTGTGGTGATTGGGATGTTGGTTAAGCGGGCTGGTTTGTCCTGAATGATTTCAAGCTTCTTGAGTGCTTTTGGATTCATCCAGACAGGTAGGAGAGTGTTCCACTACACTCCTGGCTTGTAGATGGTAGGGAGTCAGGAGATGAGTTACTTGCCACAGAATTCCCACCCTCCAGTTGTTGCTAATGCCATTGAATGTCAAGGGGAGATGTTTGGATTCTCCCTTATTGGAGATGGTCTTTGCCTGGCATTTGTGTGGTGCAAATGTTACTTGATACTTAAAAAGCCCAAGCCTGAATGTTGTCCAGATTTTGCATACTGATATAGGCTGCTTCAATGTGGGGAGGTGATGGCCTAGTGGTATTATCACTAGATTATTAATCCAGAAACTCAGCTAATGTTCTGGAGACCCGGGTTCGAATCCCACCATGGCAGATGGTGGAATTTGAATTCAATACAGAATACCTGAAATTAACAGTCTACTGGTGAAACCATTGTCGATTGTCAGAAAAAAACAATCTGGTTCACTAATGTCCTTTAGGGAAGGAGATCTGCCATCCTTACCTGGTTTGGCCTACATGTGACTCCAAAACCACGGCAATGTGTTTGACTCTCAACTGCCCTCCAAGGCAACTAGGGATGGGCAATAAATGCTGGCCAGCTAGCAACGCCCATATCCCAGGAATAAATGAATAAAAAATATGAGAAATTGTGAATGGTACTAAATATTTTGAAATCATTGGCATACATGCAGATCTTTTACCTTATTCATGGAAGGAAGGTCATTGATGAAGCAGCTTGAAGATGTTTGGTCCTAGGATATTATTCTGAGGAACTCCTGCAGTGATGTCCTGGGACTGAGAGGAATGGCCTTCAACAACTTCAACCATTTTCCTTTGTGCTAGGTATGATTCAAACCAAGGAAAGTTTTCCCCATCGGCCATTAAAAGGGCACCATGAACTTGGTGGCTCACTATGTCCAATTCTCTGTGAAGGTGGCTACTATTTCAGTGGAGGTAGTCATTAGTGCAAATGCGTGAGACATCTTGCCGGAGAGGAATTCTTGCATTTTCTGTGCAAGGATATACACAGCATCTGGAAATTTTGACAGAAACACGCACACGTGTTGCATTGCTACTCCACAAGTACCTTTTTAGTGCAGACCCCTAAGACTCGGGGGTATGCATCCAACTGAGGTAAGCTTAAAGAGTCCTTCACCCCACTGAATTGCTCAGCTGCTGTCCAAGTGCCCTCTATCTGAGAAGTTGAAACCATATGTTTGTGCACAGAGGC
Organism: Mustelus asterias; assembly: GCF_964213995.1. Lineage (NCBI taxonomy): Eukaryota > Metazoa > Chordata > Chondrichthyes > Carcharhiniformes > Triakidae > Mustelus > Mustelus asterias. The sequence continues at coordinate 53,873,971 of NC_135809.1, forward strand.
GTCACAGATGTCATGTGCATGTGATGTCAGGTGCATCCTCCATACAAGTTCTTCTGAGGACTCCTTGAGCTCCTCTGTCAGTACCTTCGATGCACCCATGGGATAATTCTGTGATTTAGTTCTGAAAATAGGTGAAATTTGGTTCCAAGTTAGCATAATGTAGATCATGGCATTTAATGTATTGATGACATCCATTCAACATGAGTGATAGTTAAGTGGCAATATGCTATTTGATGCTGTCACCAAATCTGTGTCACCTCCATCTCTCAATCACCAATTGTCTATACTGGTGCCACCCTGCCAATCTCAAGGAGATCTCCCTCCATCTGCTATGGCTGCACCTTCATACCCAGTTTTCTGCTTCTCCCTGGAGTTGTGGCTCTCTTCTAATGAGAAAAGGCAGAGATTTGGAAGTGAGAAGAATGAACCAATTGTTCAGCATAGAGGGTGAACATATGAGATGGGGAACTGGAATGAATGAATGTGAGGGCAGTAGAATGAGGATGTGTGCGAGTGATGTTTGTTGAGATGTAGATTTGAAAAGGAGGCTGGAGAAAAAATGTGTATGCCAGCAGGGTGTGTCAGTCAAAGGAATGCGTGCAGGAAAATGCTATACAGGTGTGAATGATGGTCACCGCCAGAGAGTTGCACCTTTTCTGGAGCAAATTAGATCATTAAACCATACTTCTCGGCTGCTGATTCACACCAGCTTGGTGAGTCTGGCTGGTCTCCTGTCATCCTCCGAGAAGAAGACTTTGTGCCTTCACTGCATTAATCATCACCTCCAGGGACAGTTCTGGGAACCTGTGGGGCAGTCTTTCCATGTCTTCACTGCATTCTACAGCTCTTTATTCCTTCTCTATGGTAACTGAATGCTGCAATCACAGCTGCTTTTGAGATCCTGCTAGGTCTGTTTAAATAGCACTCCTTCATTGCTTAGGTGCTCATCCCATCCACTCTTATGATTTAGCCAGAGAATCTGGAGGTAGGATGATAATGTCATTGCTCTGGGAAAGAACCATTGCAAATTGTGCAAATTAGTTAATCAGGTTCTTGGCCTGAAAATGATAGCAATGGGAGCAAACACACTGGATTCTACCTAAGGCTGTTTATTAACCCTGTCTTCAGCCATAATAAGAATTTGACTTTGTTGGTGTCTTTGCTGTCTGGTATTTGTGAGACATACATCACCTGTGAATGTGTAGGTGGCCTGCTGCCTGGCCCTAGAATTGGCTATGGGGCATACTGGAATGACTATTGGGTAATTGTACATGGTGGGGATATTTGGTTTCTAAGCATGGATCTACCTAAGCTTAGGAACTTATCTCACGTGTGCAACTAGACTATAATGGCCAGAAGGAGGTTTTGAACAAGTAGTATCCTGCTTATTGCACAGCTAAATAGATAAATTTTATTACTTGTTTCATCATAATAATGCTTTTTTTTTGCTCTGTTTATCACTCTGTTGGAAGCCTCAATTCCTTTTTGACATCAGGTTCCATGAGCGCCAACCACTTTCCAATCTTGTGCTCAGAGTGATAGATTATTGGACTGCAGGGGCAATTATAGACCCTTTCCTTATCCAAAGTCCATAAATGCAAACTGCCAGCAGTTAACACTATACAACAATTGCAAATATGAATCATTGACCTTTTTTTATTTGATGACAGCATGAAGCTCAGTTGTGTTCTTTGTGATTGAATAAACTATCCAAACTGTCTGATAACCATTTGTGAAGAAGGTCAATCTGTGAGTTACTGGACTGTGTATGTGAAATTAGACCTGAGCATTGAGTCACCATTTTCAGGGAAAGAGTGACACCTGAATAATTTGAGGAAGTTGTTTCATAGAATCATAGAATGATACAAAAGGAGACCATTTAGACTATTGTGCCTGAATTGGCTCTTTGACAGCCATCCAATTAATCTTTTTCCAATTCCCTTTTGAAAGTTACTTTTGAACCTGTTTCCATCACTCTTTCATGCAGCACAGATCACGACAATTTGATGTGTGCATAAGTTTTTTCTCATCTCACCTTTGGTTCCTATTAAATCTGTGTCCTCTGATTACTGATCTGCTGACACTGGAAACAGTTTTTCCTTCTTAACTCTATCAAAGCCATGTTTGATTTTGAACAACCCTATCACATCTCTCTTTAACCTTTTTCTGCTTTAAGAACAACCACCCCAGCTTTTCTCATCTCTCCATGTAACTGAATTTCCAGATCCCTGATATGAGTCTGGTAAATCTTCTGTGCATCCTTTCTCAGGTCTTTATATTCTTACTAAAGTGTGGTGCCTAGAAATGGATACCATGCTCCAGGATAGGGCCTAACCACTGCTTTGTAAAGTGTTGTATAACTTCCTTGTTTTTTTTCACTAACTCTTGTCTCTGTTTATAAAATCAAAGATTTCATATGCTTTTTAACCACCATCTCAATTTATCATGTTACTTTCAAAAATTTGTACCCACCAAGGTATTTCTGTTCTGGCACCTCTTATTAAAATTGTACCATTTTATGTGCTTCTCTTCATTTTCCCTACCAAAATACATCATTTTACACTTCTCTGCATTAAATTGCATCTGCGTATGTCCATCCTTTTCATTAGTCTGCCTCTGTTCTCCTAAAGCCTGGGACTTCTATTCTGCCACTTTAACAACTTACTTTGCATCCAGCGGTTGTTAAAAAGGTAACAAAAATTAAATATGTAAAGGATAAAAGAGTATGAAAAGACTGTGAATTCTAAAACAGTCAAAAATCCTAGAATACCAAAAATTATTTTTGGTATTTATTTTTCCAGATCTTAATAGTTGTGACCTTTTTTGATTTCAGCCAATTATAAAATACAAAAGCCAAGTGTGACATAAGGATGAAATGCATGCTATTATACCATTAGTAATTAAATTCCCATAAATCAAATGCATTGTGTGTAACTTGGCAAAATGATAAATTCTATAATTCAGCCTCCACAACATCACAAGAGATTCACTAGTGTCCAAAGTATAATGCCATGACTTTCACATGTGTCACACGATTGGTAGAAATGGGAAATAGCCACAATTCTAAGATATTCTATCTAGCAGTTTAAAAAAAGAGAAACTGAAATGATCAAGTCACTCAATGTTTTTCATCTAATTTCTCTCATCAGCCTGACGACATTTGCATCTAAATAACGTTTATATTGTAAAAATGTTTAAAACTGTTGTCTTTACAATCATTTGGTTAATTCTAACGACTCAAAAAAAAACTTTATAGTTGGCTTTTATTTAAGATTTTTACTTGGAGGCTTCAGCCTCAAAAATCTGAGCTTTCAATCTGATATTTTCCCAGGACTATGATCTGACGTGGTGTTACCAACTTCACTTGTATATACATTTCCCAAAGTGCCACAGGTTTTGAGTGTATGTTTCAGTATGTTCAATATAATTGGTGTTTTTCCTCAAGTTGAAGAAATTGAGTTTTTTTTCCCCAATTGATTACAAAACAAAGTTGATGATTAATTTCCAATAAGCTTTTTGGGGTAAAATCTCATCAAAATTATTTTACTTTTTTTTTAACCTTCAGAGACTTTTACCTCAAAATAAAGACATGACTTACAGCATCTTTGCTTTCTTTTAACTTGCCTGTGCCTTAAAGGGACAAAGTAGCTTAAACATAATTCTGCCTTAGTAGCAGAAAACTGCTCATTTATAAACTAGCACATCATGTCTAATTCTCAGGGTATGTACAATGCTATCTATGTTTATTATCCAGCTCTATTTGTTGCCCAAAAATGTTAATGGTGTCATCTTGAACTTGTTGCAGTCCTTGTTCCAGTGGTTCTGCAAATTGTAAAACAGCACGACTTTTCCATCAGAGGAAACTTGAATCCTTTTTGTTCTTGTTGAAAGTAGCACACATTCATCTGTCTTTCACTCAGCCACCTAGTAGTTCATGCTGCAGTCATCTGACATGGGCTGCTTAATTGTTGGATGAGTTAAGTGGAGCTGGATGCTGTAGAATAATTATGGAACAGTATTATGGAAAGAAAGTTATTAATGAAGCAGTTGAAAATGTCTGGGTCAAGACCTCTTGAAGTCCTAGTGCTGCAATAACTGGCTGCCAATAACCATGAATGACTTTTGTCAGTTTTGACCATTGGAGGCTTTTCCCTTGACCCTATTATATTCAATTCTGCTATGGTTCTTTCTAGCATACTCATAAAATGTTGCCTTAACGTCAAGGACAATTCTTTTAGCTCCTGCGTTCCAGCCTTGTTGAAGGTGGTGAAGAGCTCTAAAGCTAAATGGTTCTGGTTGAACTTGCCTGGAAATTCAGTGACATGGTTAATGATTCGATATCACTTCATGGCACGACAATATAAAATAAACTATTTTACAGTCAATTAAGTACTTTAATGTATCGGGTAATGTAGGAAATGCAGCATCCAGTTTTCTCACAGGAAGATTATAAATAACCTTGTGGTCTAGTTTTTTTTAATGTTCATTGAGGGGTAAATATTGGCCAAGCCCCACACAAGAACTTCAGTGGGTCCTTTGAGCATGTTGCTAATGATTATGAGGAGGCTGATAGGGCAGTAACTGGTATATGACCAGGTGTTTGTGTGCATGTTTTTTTTGTGCATAGAATATTCCAATACAATTTTCCTCATTGCATAGATTCATCATTTTGTGGAAATATCTTGACATGGGGCTGATTATATCTGCTGAATAGGTTTTGAAAATAACAGCTGATATATTATTGGTCTAATCTGCTGAACTTTGTTGTTTAGCATGCAGATACTTCTGTTGCAGCTTCATACAAAGGTATGCCTGACGTTGCTCCTGGTATGCTTTTGTACAATCTCATTAAATTAGCTGGTGTCCTCACTTGGCGCTGATGGAGGAATGAGGGTATGTAGGGTCATGGGGCCTGTGGTGATATAGCGTGGGGCTGCTGCTCATGAATGCACAATTTGAACTGCCAGGGTTTGTTAACTTGTCTAGCTCAATGTGGCGGTAATTCAGCACTACCTAGTCAAGAGTGCACTTGCTGCCTTCACAACAACTGTGGTGGTGACAGCTATGTCTGTGATAAATTTGTACGGCCAAGGTTAAGTAGGTTACTCCTGTGCAGGATTCCTCAGGATCTGATGGAGGTGTAGTCTGGTTGTTGCGTCTTCAAAACTCACTTGCTTGGTCAATGGTGGTAATACTGAATTGCTTTTAGTAGAAAAACTGTAATTCCCAACTCAAGGTACTTTCTGTCTTCTTGCTTCTACTGAGTGGTGTTCTGGGGTGTTATGAATTTGAGAATCAGTTAGTGGTTTATTTGGCTTTGTTTGACTTGAACCCATGATACTTTGAGATTCAGAGTAGATGCTGAGGATTCCAGGTCCACACATACCATTTTGCTGGTGAGACAGGACATATCTAAGGATGGTGACGGATGAGACCAAGTGAGGATGATCATTCTGTTTGACAGAAGGCATGTATAGACCTGTCTGGGTGGATGTTGCAGGTTTACTTCCCTAAAGGGTAATAGTAAGACAGCAACTTTGATCTGATTTTTTTTTTTCTGTTGCTATCCCATAAATTACCAGTTTATTGAATTAGTTATTGCAGAATTCATTATGGTACAAATTGAACGTGCAGCCTATGGGTAGTTGGCAGAGTAACAGTTAAGTTACTATACAAAGAATCCAGAAAATTTGAATTGAAATGTGCCTATGTGGGATGCGGTATTTTAAAAATAAATGAATAACATCAGTATCCTAATAATATCTTAACACTTGTTCTCAACAGCAAGCAAAAATTGAGGAGGAAGAACTTAGACGTAAACAGACTGCTGGTGATGCAAGTGAATGTTCAACATCTGAACTGTCGAAACGTCCACGAATCAAAAAGAGTGCATATTTCAGTGACGAAGAGGAGCTGAGTGATTAGATATCGTTTTATGTAACAATGAGGAGTACAAATTTATTTAAATGGAGAACTGGTGTAAAAATAAAAGTCCAGATTACTTTAGGATCTTGTGTTTGAGGCTCTCATGAAGTACCAACAACCATTACAAATATGCGGACTGGATATTTTGATATCTTTTAAAATAGTTGAGTTTTTAAAAATGCATCTTTTATTCATAGTCATTTACTCCAAATTAAGTACCCCTTACAGTGGAGGGATTGTGAAGTTGTAGGCAGACAGCTTTCAACTCTTAACTGGCTGCACAGATCTCTGCACAACCAAAGCTCATGAACAGGCTGTTTTTGTTTGTCTGCAGCAATATTTAACTACTGACTGAGTGCTTTTGTGGGTCGTAGACTAAAATTCCAGCTCATTCTGGCCACGATCATAGAAGAATTGGTTACAATTTGGGTGAAATTGTTTTCATCCTCTGGGGAAATAATTCTTGACATTCTAAGTATGTAAACAAAGCAAAATTGTTTCAGCCATATCATCATTAAAATAAGAGGGAAGGGGAATTAATTTGCATTCAAAATCACAGTTCCAATATTTTAAAAATATACAGGAGAATATTGTATAGTTGTCATTGTAATTATTTTCCTATTTATCATAGATTCTTCTCCCATATTAGTTAGCTATGATATATCAGTCAGTGTTTCGCAGTTGGTTCTGCTGCCATTAGGAATGAAAAACAAGAACTCTCAAAAGTTAGAATGGTGGGAAGGCAATGCAACTTCTAAGTTATTCCCTTGTTCCAAACAATGTGAACAGTTTGTTCTCCCTCTACTACATAATCATCATTGACCATAAACTCTGAGGTCATTGTGATTTCCATTCAATGCATCGCAAATGTAGTAAATTCATTTTCTGCGAACATTTTTTAAAATGTTTTTTGCCTCCTTAAGCTTGCAATCCATTTACTGGATTGTACCTTTAAACTGTTAGTAGTTATTCACATTGTTTTTACTGGTAATTGTTGCATTTCATATGTTAAATATTTGGTCCAATGATCTATTTGAAAGCAAAGTCACAATAGTCTGGAAATCTAAAACAGAAAATACTGGCAATACTCAACAGCTCAGGCAGCATCTGTGGAGAGAGAAACAGGGGGCAGGATTCTCCAGCAGCACACACCCTAAGACCATAAAATTCCCGCTTGCACTTACCAGATCTTTGAATGTGCATCTAATTTTCTGTCTTGCCAGCTGCAATTCCCACGGTGGGTGGGATGGGAGAATTTCGGCCAAGGTTAACATTTCAGCTAGATGACCTTTTCATTAGAACTTCTATACGAGAGCTTTAAGCCCACGCATCAAGATTTTAGTGTCAAACATTGCTTTTCAGAAAGAATGGCAGTTATTCCTTGGTGTTTTATCCTGATCCTGAGCTGGAAAGTTGCAAGCAACTTCCAAACTGGATTTTTTCCCACCTGTCATTGAACACTGACTGCAGGCTCCATCTCTGTAATAAGTCTCACAACACCAGATTAAAGTCCAACAGGTTTATTTGGTAGCAAATGCCACTAGCTTTCGGAGCGCTGCTCCTTCGTCAGGTAACCTGACGAAGGAGCAGCGCTCCGAAAGCTAGTGGCATTTGCTACCAAATAAACCTGTTGGACTTTAATCTGGTGTTGTGAGGACTAATAATTGTGTTTACCCCAGTCTAACGCCGGCATCTCCACATCATGGCTCCATCTCTGACAGACTTTGTGGTCTAAACACACTGATGTTCAAATTACAGAACATTTGGCCATTTTCAACCTATAAGCCTTGATAGGTTGGCTCACAGCTTCATTTGTACCTGCATTTCTTTCTTGCTAAAAGCAAATTACTGCAGATGCAGGAATCGTGTATAAGGAGAGAAAAGAGCTGATGTTTTTGAGCTCTTTTCTCTCCTTACAGATGCTGCCAGACCTGCTGAGATTTTCCAGCATTTTCTCTTTTTTGATTTCTTTCTTGCTGGTTTATGCTGTTTTGTTTTCATGGGTCTGGTAGTTTCGAAGGGACTGTTCTTGATACTATTGCCTCAGTTCTTAAATAAATACAAAATTAAAATATCAATAATTTGTATTCACGGCTTGAGATGTGTGTAAATTAATGGTAATAGTAATTCATCCTTTATAAGATACCTGCAAAGGTGGAAATTTTGTATCTAAGCAGTCTAAAATTACAAAAAGCTTGTCCCTCCTGCCTTAAAGGGACAGATCTGCTTAAACACAACTCCAGTTTAGCAGCGGAATAATAATACATTGTGGGTTATATGTGTTAACACTTCTGTCATTGTAAAGCAGTGCATCATCTGACTTGCCATGAGAAATGCTGAAGATCAGCTAGTACATGTCAATTTTTTTTTAAATCAACTGCGAACAGACATTCTTGTTTTCACTATCTTGTCAGTTTGGGTATATGATTAGTCTCTTGTATCATGTGATCATATATGAAATGTGATTGGTGGTGTTGCTAGTATGTGCAACATATACAATATGCTGCAACACTTAGTATCTGATGGTCTAATGCTCTTGGGTCTAACTGTGCGCTCAGAATGCTCCCAATCCAAGCCATTTGCCTATCCCTTGTGCTTATAACCTCTGGACTCAATCTTCCCAGCCTCTTTGCTTCTGCTTGAGCACCTATTCCAATTTCTGCTGGATTATTCAAACTTCACTTTTAATTTGCACCTAGATGCCAGCACAGATTTTATTTTAGTTATGGTATTTTTTTCTGAAGTCCAGAGGTAGTTGAGAGGTGCCTTTCTTTATAAAAACAAAAGGAAATGTAGCTCCGAATATGTAATTTTCTGGCCATTCGCTCATGGGCAAATCCATGTGGGAGTCCAATACATTAGCTACACATGACTAATTGGGAATCCATAGCTGGCTAACTGCATTTCTGATGCATGAATAAAGAATGAGTAATAGATACTATTATGGAACATGTGATCACAACGCTTGTTCTTGTTTTGTATGCATATGCACTTTTAGCTTTTTGTGCATTTATCAGTAAAATGTTAAGACAAAAAACACCAAGTATTTGAAAGTGCTTTACTTCTGTAGTTACTGAATGGTGGTAGATGTTTGCTCAGTAAATGTACATTTACCGTTATTGTGAATGTATGGCATTTTCTACTAACATTTGTGCATATGCCACAGTTGGTATAATCATAGCGATACCAGTGTCTAGTCACAAATTTCAGTTGGACATCATTGGCCAAGACAATGAGCCTGATTCTGTCCTCGCCTGACATCTAATTATTGCAAACTTGCTGAAGTTAGCTATCTAAATACAGAACAGGGAAACCTGAGATCTTCATTCACTCACTCTTATTTCTCACTTCTGCATTTTTTTGACATAATACGTTATTTACAGCACAGAAACTGGTCAATTGGCTGAACAGATCCATGTGGGTGCTTATGTTCTCGACCAGTCTCCTTGCACCTTTCTTCATCTAACCCTATCAACATATCCTTCCTTTCTTCCTCATGTTCATCTAAAATCCTCTTAAATGTTCTATGCTTTTTGGCTCAATTGCTCCTTGCATTCTAACCGCTGAGTAAAGAAGCTTTTTTCTGATTTCCTTAATGGTTTTATTAGTAACTATCTTATAATGATGACCCTTAGTTTTGGTCTCCCCAGGAAGTGGAAACATCTTCCCTTTGTCTACCCTACCAAATTCTACAATAAAACCTCTATCAAATGAATTTTGAACCTCTTTTCTGTATCAACTACTTATTATAGAATATGGTAAAACATCCCAGGTTGCTTAGTAATGTCAATAAAAAAAGCAAAACCGCAGGTGGTATGAGGACAAATGATCAAATGTTGTATCAAAGAGGTAGGTTTTAAGCATTTTCAAAGATGAGGTTTAGGAAGTGCATTCCAAGTGTCGGACCAAGGCAGCTGAAAGGACAACTGCTGGTGCTGCAGCAATTAAAATCAGGATGGACAAGAGGCAAGAATTAGAAGAGCAAAGAGACCAGAGGGCAAGAGTAGAACTGGAAGAGGCTGTGCAGATAGGGAGGGGTGGGACAATGGAGGGATTGGAAAATAAGGAAGAGTATTTTAAAATTGATATGTTGGACCAGGAACCAATGAAGCCCAGCAAACACGGGAGTGATGGGTGAATAAGATTAGGAGCGAGTTAAGAAGTGGGACCAGAGTTTTGGATCAGCACAAGTTTACACAGTGTAGTAGATGGAAGTACACTGGAATAGTCAAGTCTGGAGGTAACAAAGGCATGGAGGAGGATTGCAGCAGCAGATGATCAGGCAGAGTCAAAGTTAAGCAACGTTACACAAGTGGAAGTAAACAGTCTTGATGGAGCGGACATGTGGTCATAAACTCATCTCAGGATCAAAGGTTGTGTTTTCCAGAGAGCAAACTGTCTGTTCAATCAATCCTTATCAGTGTAACCTCTCCATTCTGCTACCACAGTCAATCAATTTGCACCTTCAAATTTTTTTTATGATATGATGACCATAACCATTCACAGCACTTCCAAATGTGGTCTAACCATGGTTATATTTAAGTTTAACATAACTTTTTTTTGAATATTTCCCTCTAGAAGATGCCTCAGTGCTTTGTTTTTTAAAAAGTCCTTATTAACCTGCATTACTGTGTTTGTATATTTGTATCCCTGAAACCCTCTGCTCTTTGATCTCATTTAAGTCCTTATTTTCCAAGGAGTAGGTGACCTCCTTATTTTCCTATTCTTTGCATCATCTCACACTTTTCTTCAAGTATGTTAATATCTATATCTTCTGTATTAACTATCTTCCTGCATTCCTCACCTCCAAAATTTGGTGTCATATGCAAATTTTAATATTGTATTTCAGATTTCCCCATTTGATTCATTTATGTAGATGATGAACAACATTGGTTCCAGCACCAATGATTGTAGAACATCATTTCCCATCATTTAAATAACTACCTTTAACCCCTAATCTGTTTCCTGATTTTTTTTTTTAGAAAAATCCAGCTTGCTACCTGTCCCCTGACTCAATTTGTCTGACTTTAGGCATGAATACACTATGTGGTAACTTATCAAAGGCCTTGGAAAATCCGAATATATTGCATTAGTTGCATTACCCTTGATTGGCCTTTCTGTTACCACTTCAAAGAATTCAATAAGATTGGTCAGTCATGACCTTTTTTGAAATCTGTCATGACTTTTAAGTTTATTTCAATTTCTAGATGTTTTTCAATTGCAACATTGAATAAGGATTCCATTATATTTCCACCACCACTGCCAAGCTAATTAGTTTATAGGTCCCTGGTTAAATATTGGATTCACATTAGCTGTCTAACGGTTCTCTGCCACTATTGCCTTTCCTAATGAATTCATGTAATGCTATCTCTTTCCATCTTCTAATATGCACAATGCAATCCATCTGGACCAGGAGTTTTATCCTCTCAATTTGATTAGTTTTTCAATCATCTCCTATCTTTAGTGTCTTTTTTTAACTACTTCTAATCTCATGCTCACCATCCATTGGGCAGAGAGCAAGAATGACCTGCACCTCTGATTATGCTTTGGGAGCTGCTTGTCACCTTGGCATTATTCCACTTAGTGCTACTCTTATTTTTGACTGGGAGCTCTCTCAACTCAGATGAAAGCAGTATTTGGTTTATTTCCTGCTTTTGCCACATAAAACTTGGGCAAGCTTGAACCTTGTACATTGAATATGCAAGATTTTGCTATAATCACATATGTATCTTCATCTACAACCAGCTGTATGTTGGCAACAAACCTGCTTCTCATGTGTTTCTTTTGAGCTGTAACTTTAAAATCAATTATCTTCTGATTTTTTGTTTAATTTTTTAAAATTATGCTTTCCTTTCTGATAATTTTAAGTTGCATATGATCCAAGTATGAGCATCAAGGTGCCTGTCAAGTACAAAGGACAAATAATTTGATATTCTACTTAACATTTGTTCGTGTCTCTGGTAATTAGGCAAACTAATTATTGGATATTTGCCATTCACTATCATTTACCTGTGAGTTTACCATACATATCCCTTGTACCTTCAATATCTTGATTTTTTTTTCTTTCCATTATTACATATCTGTAGAATACTGTACAATTTTTATTACTTTAAGTTAGTTTATCTTTAACTTCCTATGTGTTTTTGACTTTTGTAACCACTTTGTATTCCCTTTTGTAATCCTCTGCTTTTTTAACGATGTATTTAGTGTATGTCTTTTTCCTTAGTTTCAATTTTGCCCTTATTTCTTTATTCATCCATTATGAGTCAATATTGGCTAGTTTTTTTTCTTTTTAGTAGGAAATATTTCTCCTGTTTCCCTTGGTTCCATTCATATGCCCTTAAAATAAACCAAAGTAATACATTAGAAAAAGGCTGTAGTCTTGCATTCTTTATCTTAGACCATATTATGTTATGATTGTTATTGCCTAGATGTTCCCCTCAGTGCACTTCTCTCATTTGTCCTAGTACGTTCACTAATGCTGGATCCAATAGTGTTTTCTCCTCCTTGGTGGGCCCTTTTCATAACAGACAAGAAAGGAGTTCTGTACATGTAAAAGCTCCATTCCCTATATCCCTTTCACTTATTCTTGGGGGTAATTAAAATCTCTCGATTATTATTTTGGCATTCTACTAATTCACATTCACTTGCAATACTTCTGCCTCCAATAATTTCTAGTATTAGATGGCCTGTAGTACCCTTAAATGATTCGTCCTTTGTCATTTATTTCAATCTGTTTAGATTCTGTTTCTATCCTGTTAGTTATGTCCCCTTCTCTGTTGCTAATACCACCATCTTCCTCCTTCAGCCTTTCTGATTATTACAACCTGCAATATTTTGTTCCCAGTCCTTTTTCTAATGAAGCACATTTCTGTGCACATATTACTTATTTAAATATTGCATCTTATCTAAATAGTGCATAACTTTAAAAAAAAAGAAACAGGCTTTTCTATTTCTTGCTCATGCATTGATAAGATTGATCTCTAAACCTGACGGAAAAGCCCGTCAATCAGCTGCATATCAATCCATTGGTCACAGGTTTTAATTTCACTGTTAGGGAAAAATAGACATCTGAGCAGAAGCACTAAATCATCAGTGATGTCATGGGGATGTAAACTGCCAGCTGCCATATTGCTCTAGGCATAAAGCACCGATTAATCATGTTGTACAGCAGGTAAGCTATCAACTGTTCTTTAGCAGGATTGTTCTTTGAAACTAAGATTCCTATTTCAAAACTGTTGCAAATTGTATCTCACTTTTCTTATCAATGTATAAATTAGTGTTCCATATGCAGTGTTCAAATACGTGAAGGCACATCAGCTGAGAAAAGTATCTCCTACGCAATAGCTGCAGACCTGGAAAATTCAAATATTGTTTGCAAATCATAGACTCCCTTTGGATTACTTTACAGGATACATCTAGCCATCCCCTTTAGCAATTACTTTCTTTAATAACCAACAACCTGCTATTTGGCGTTCAGTTCTAATACCGTTGTTTCATTTGTATATTTTTAATTTTAGAGTTTTCCTGTTAATTCTATGCATTTTTGATTCCATTTGCTTCCCTTTCTCCATTTAAAATATGACTGCATTGTCAGACTTTGATCAAGATTGCTGGGAATTCTCACTTAAATTTCTCATACCTGTGATTTGTAAATAACAATCGGTATATATGTTGTCAGCTATGTATCTGGATTACAATTAACTTTTCTTAATGTTTTTTCTGGTTGTGCAGCAGTCTCCCAGAAAGTGTTATCAGCTGGGACAATCTTGCTTGAGAAACATAATACACAGAATAAACAATTAGTTGGTGGATTCTCTGGACTATTTTTCTTTTTGATGGACATTTTACAAATGTTCAGGTTTTTTTTGTGACCTCTGCATCAAGTTGGTGATTTTCATAATACATTACTTCTTTGTTGCAGTGTCTTACATGTGTTCCTTGTTAGAAAAAAAGCCACCATCAGCCACAGTATTCTGCAGCCTTCTATAAATTTATATAGTAGTCATATCTAAATAACTGGTAAGATACTGAATATTTTTTGAAGTAAAAGCCAAAAATACAAATATGTAAGTAGTCAATACACTTGCTGTTACTCTGTCATGGCATCACAAAACGGCAAGAACATTCCAGTTATTGGCCTGAAATATTAACTCTGTTACTGTTTCTCCTGATGCTGCTAAGCCTGTTGAGCATTTCGATAATTTTGTGTTTATATATTACAAGTGCTGCTTGCCTATATATTTTGTTTCTGTATATTTTTTATTTGTAAATAAATCTACAGTAGTATTTTAGCCTGTATAAATCAGACTAATGTTTGATATTTTCTGACATCCTTTGACAGGAAGTGTCTTTGACATCTCCCATGACCAGTTTGCTACAATCAAGTTAATTATTAGGCCTGGGCTGTGCTATGCTAACCTAAATCCAAGAATAAATTCAGGTTTTGGTTCAGAGGATTTGGCCTACTTTTCAAAACTGATGTCAAGCCACATAGCTACAAAAGGTAATGAAATAAAGGTTTTAAAAAAATTCATCCTGTCATTAAAAACTAAATCAATTTATGTGACCAGTTTAAAATGAGGGATAAAGCATTGATTGAAGAAGGTTATTCTACCACTGTAAAGCACTGTTCAGGCCACACCTCAGTAATGAATGCGGCGCTGAAATACTACAAAAAAGAACACTTGAATTTATGTGGTGCCTTTCGCAGTATCTCTGTATCCTAAAGTGCGTTATAGTCATTTAAGTACTTTTGAAGTGTGATCACTGTTATAAGGTGCATTACTGTGGTTCAGTGAATTTAATCCAATGACCTATAAGAAAACAACAATGTCCCAGATTCAAAATGTGTTGATTTAACCAAAGGTAGTATTAATACTGCAACTGGCCTCAATACTTCTATGTTCGAAGAGGGAAATTTTGCTTTCTGCTTCAGTGCCCAAATACCATCCAGTGACTTCCTGCTTGAAGTGTAAATTTATTGACAATTTCTTTTTATTCCTTCACGGGGCATGGACGTCACTGGCTGGCCAGCATTATTTTTTTATTAATGTCACAAGTAGGTTTACATTAGCACTGCAATGAAGTTACTGTGAAATTCCCCTAGTTGCCACACTCCGACGCCTGTTCGGGTACACTGAAGGAGAATTTAACATGGCCAATGCACTTGAGCAGCATGTCTTTTGGACTGAGAGTAAACCGGAGCAACCAGAAGAAACCCACACAGACACGGAGAACATGCAGACTCAGCACAGACAGGGGCCCAAGCCGGAAACCGAACCCATGTCCCTGGCGCTGTAAGCACTGCTACCATTCCATCCATTTATTGCCCATCGCTAGTTGCCCTTGTTTAGAGGACAGTTGAGAGTCAATCACATTGCTGTGGCCCTGGAGTCACATGTAGACCAGACCAGGTAAGGACAGCCGATTTCCTTCCCTACAGGACATTAGTGAACCAGATGTTTTCCTGACAATCGACAATGATTTCATGGTCATCAGTACATTCTTGCGTCCAGTTTTTTAAATTGAATTTAAATTCTGTCATGTCTGGATTTGAACCCAAGTCCCCAGAACATTAGCTGAGTTTCTGGATTAATAGTCTAGCAATAATACCAGTAGGCTCGTCTTTAGCTTACATGGTTTAGTAGTTTATACACAAAATACGATTGATCATTTTTATGGTTTCATCTATCTGTCCTCACTTTCAATACTTTCACTAAATTAGTTATAGGAAACTCAAGAGGTTAATCTGTATCCTTGAGTGTTTTTGCATTATATGTCCCTTTTTTTTCCCCTCCTGAAGGAGTATCTCTCACTCTCCCTATTAAACTGTTTCTGCCATGTTTGTCCTGTGTTCTCCTGAAGTTTTATAATACTCCTCACGTTTATCAAACAGATGCATCACCCAATGATATTCCATCTGACGACTGAAGCAATTCAAATTTCAACTGGACATACTTTACATCATTATGTTCTGGTGAGCTCTCTGAATAAAAGGGAGGCATTTAGTCAAACACATTGGTGCAAACTTGCCTGTAATCAACTTGGATAATTGTTATTATGTGGCAAATTAATTTCAAGATTGATGAATAGTACATTCTGCTCCTCTGAAATGACTGGATGGCCATGATATCATGGGTAGTGGCAGTCCTTCAGCCTTGTTCAAGTGACTAAGTATGATCCTGGATATTGATGTTGGTAGGCTGTGGGGGATTACTGTCATGATGTGGAGATGCCGGCGTTGGACTGGGGTGAACACAGTAAGAAGTCTCACAACACCAGGTTAAAGTCCAACAGGTTTATTTGGTAGCAAATGCCATAAGCTTTCGGAGCACTGCTCCTTCGTCAGATGGAGTGGAAATGTCATTTCCACTCCATCTGACAAAGGAGCAGTGCTCCAAAAGCTTATGGCATTTGCTACCAAATAAACCTGTTGGACTTTAACTGGTGTTGTGAGACTTCTTACGGGGATTACTGTGTCAGTGCCTTCCCTCAGTGACCATACATGTAGTTCCATCAAAGGCTTTTGTTCTTGTCGACGAACTTGTGTGGAGGCTCAGGATCAGTAAAGTTGAAATGTTAGAGGAGAGAAAGTGGAGTATCAGACTGTGTCTCAGTTTTGATGGACGTGTATATGATTCCACATCCATGTTGCCTGGCATCTAGCCTATTTTCTTGTATCAACCGGTATGATTTTCTTTGATCTTCCTCTTTATCTTTGTCCTTTAATTTCCCAACATTACTTCAATCTTTCTTAGGTGATCTTGCTCTCTACTTATATATCCGAAATTATTCCGTTTCCTTTTTCTTGATTAGAACCATTCTCATTCTCTCTTTTACCATCTCGTAGGACATATTTTACACAGAGGGTCGTGGGGGCCTGGAATGTGTTGCCGGGCAAGGTGGTGGAGGCGGACACACTGGGAACGTTTAAGACTTATCTAGACAGCTATATGAACGGAGTGGGAATGGAGGGATACAAAAGAGTGGTCTAGTTTGGACCAGGGAGCGGCGCGGGCTAATTGTTCTTTGTTTCTCGTTTCAAGGCTTCATTCTATGATCATCTTGCTGGTGCCAGTACAGAGCGAGACTGCGGATAGTTGGGAACCTGTCTCGGGGGCAGGGAATTCAGATGGTGTTCGTAAAGCAGAAGTGGAAATGAATAGGGTTGGGAAGCATTTTCTGATCAGGGCCAGTGTGATCTCCTGGACTCGTTTCGATCGCCACGGGGTAGGAGAGGAATTTCCCAGATTTTTTTTTCCCCATATTGGCCCTGGGGTTTTCACTCTGGGTTTTTGCCTCTCCCTGGAGATCACATGGTCTGGAATGGGGGGGTGGGGGTGAGTTAATAGGTTGTGATGAACAAAGCATCGTAGCTGTGAGGGACAGCTCGGTGGATAGGATATTAGGATGTAGATAGGCTGGAAAATTGGGTGGGGATCCTGGATTCAGGATTCAGTCCTGGACCGGGGAGCGGCGCGGGCTTGGAGGGCCGAAGGGCCTGTTCCTGTGCTGTATTGTTCTTTGTTCTTGTTCTTTGTAGCTGGTGAAGTCTCAGGTTTTTTCTGGATGCAGATTTCAAAGGCTCAAAATAATTCTGTGTCCACCTCTTTCACTATTATTACTTCTCATTCCTTGAGAAATACTGACCATATTATGGTTTTCAGCACTCTGGAAGATAGGCCTCCATCTTTCAAATTTTGTTCAGCTCTTGAAATGCGTTTCTTGCAGAGTTTGTCTAGTTCTTATTCTACTAAACATCCATTCACCATCAGTGCACTGACAATCCCATCTGGATGGCAATGCCTTGTTTAAAAACAAAAAAAAATCATCTTTGTGCTCAAATGCTTCTATGATCTCCTCACTTTTTATGTAACCTCCTCCAACTGTATAGCCTTCCAATTCTGGCCTGTTGCACATACCCAATTTTTACTGTTGAGTTATTGGTTTCAGATCCTGATGCCTAACGTTCAGGAATACCCTCCTTTAAATACGCTGCCTTTCTACCCCTCTCTCATTTCAAGATCTTCCTTAAACATACTTCTTCAATCAAGCTTTTGGTCTCATGTCCTAAAATTGCCATATGTAGTTCAGTGTCAAATTTTGTTTGATTACACTCATGTGAAGTATTTTGGGACATTATACTAAAATTTCTTATAAATAAAAGTTGTCTGGACTGATGGACTTCAAGGTTTAAATTATGAAGAGACACTCCGTCCCTCATCCTAGCTATTTTCTGAGGCTAAATCAGGTTGCTCAGAATTTTAGCATCCTACTTTAACCTGAGCTGAGCTTCTGAACCTCTATCCTGTCCATCACCAAGACCGCCTAATTCCAGCTCTGTAACATCATTCTTGAGTGCATTCACAGCTGAAACCCTCATTCACACCTTTCTTATCACTGAGCTTGACTCTCCTGGCTAGTCTACTGCCTCCATAAATTTTAGCTCTTCCAAAGCGTACTCAAAGTTCTGTTCAATGATCATCCCTGTGCTCACTAACATAGAAGGGCTTTTGGTCTGGCAACACCTTAGTTTCAAAATCCTCGTACTTGTTTTTAAGTCCCTTCATAGCCTCACCACTCCCTCTCCCTACATCCTTCCGAGGTGTTTGCATTTCTCCAACTCTAGCCTCTTGAAAATATCAGATTTTATTCACTCGCCCACAGGCACCCATGCTTCAGTGGCCTAAGCTTTGGAATCCCCTCCATAAATCTCTCCACTGCTAGCTCTCCTCTTTAAAATGTTGCTTAAAAACTATCTCTTTGGCCAGGGCTGTGGATATCTGACCTGATAGCTTCTTATATGGCTCAGTGTCAAATTCTGTTTATCGCTCCTGTGAAGTACCTTGGAATGTTTTACTATATTAAAGGCTCTATATAAGTTATTATTGTTAATAGTCTATTTACTTCTGAGAAGAAATAGGAGTAAGCCATATGGCTCCTCAAGCATGCTCCTCGGTTTAATAAGGTCCCAAACCTAAACTCTAATTTCCCGCCCTATTGTGACATCCTTTGATTCCCATAGAATGTAAAAATCTATCAACCTTAGCCTTGAATATATGAACATCTAAAGTCCTCTGGAGTAGAGAATTCCAAAGATCCATAACCCTCTGAGTGAAGAAATTTCTTACATTTCGGTCCCTTATCCCTGAGAAAAGGACTCCTAGTTCTAGGCTCTTCAGCCAGGGGAAGCTGTCTCTCAACATTCATCCTGTCAAGCTCTCTCAGAATTTTCTCTGTTTCAATGAGGTCACATCTCATTCTTTTAAACAGCAAGGCATATAGACCCATTTACTCAACGCCTCCTCATAGGACAACCCTCTCATCCCAGGAATCATGTTAGTGAACCTTGTTTCATCCCCTCTAAGGCAAGTATTCTTCCTTGGAAAGAGAGAACAAAACTGTGCACAATATTCTAGATCTCACCAAAGCCCAGTCCTATTACAGCAAGATTTCCTTCCTTTTGTACTGTTCTCCAACCCCGTTGCAATAAAAGTCAATATACCATTTGCCCTTCTAATCGCTTGCTGTACCTGCATGTTTCTTGTACGAGGACACCCAAATCCCACTGAACACCAACTTTAAATAGTTTTTATTCATTTGTGGGACACAGGCATCACTGGCTGGCCAGCATTTATTGTCCATCCTAGCTGCCCTTGAGAAGGTGGTGGTGAGCCACCACCTTGAATCGCAGCAATCCATGTGCTGTGGATTAACCCACAATGCTGTTAGAGAGGGAATTCCAGGATTTTGACCCAGCGACTGCGAAGGAATGGCAATATATTTCCAAGTCAGGATGGTGAGTGGCTTGGAGGGGAACTATGGTGTTCCCATGTATCTGCTGCCCTTGTCCTTCTAGATGAAGTAGCCATAGATGTGGAATGTGCTAAGGATCTTTGGTCAATTGCTGCAGTGCATTTTGTAGATAGTACACACTGCTACCACTGAGCACGGTGATTTGATTTTATTATTGTCACGTGTTAGCATACAGTGAAAAGTATTATTTCTTGCGCGCTATACATAGAGAAGGAAACAAGAGACTGCAGAATGTAGTGTTACAGTCATAGCTAGGATGTAGAGAAAGATCAACTTAATACAAGGTAGGTCCATTCAAAAGTCTGACGGCAGCAGGGAAGAAGCTGTCTTGAGTCAGTTGGTACATGACCTCAGACTTTTGTATCTTTTTCCCAACGGAAGAAGGTGGAAGAGAGAATGTCTGGGGTGCGTGGGGTCCTTAATTATGCTGGCTGCTTTGCCGAGTCAGTGGGAAGTGTAGACAGAGCAATGGATGAGAGGCTGATTTGCATGATGGATTGGGCGACATTCACAACTTTTTGTAGTTTCTTGCGGTCTTGGGCAGAGCAGGAGCCATACCAAGCTGTGAAAGAATGCTTTCTATGGTGCATCTGTAAAGGTTGGTGAGAGTCATAGCTGAGTCCTTGGTCTTCTGAGAAAGTAGAGGTGTTGGTGGTCTTTCTGAACTATAGTGTCGGCATGGGGGGGGGGGAAACCAGGACAGGTTGTTGGTGATCTGGACACCTAAAAACTTGAAGCTCTCGACCCTTTCTACTTCGTCCCAGTTGATGTAGACAGCGGCATATTCTCCTCTACGCTTCCTGAAATCGATGACAATGTCCTTTGTTTTGTTGACATTGAGGGAGAGAGTATTGTCGCTGCACCAGTTTACCAGATTCTCTATCTCATGCCTGTACTCTGTCTTGTCATTGTTTGAGATCTGTCCCACTACGGTGGTGTCTCAGCAAACTTGGAAAATCGAATTGGAGGGGAATTTGGCCACACAGTCATGGGTGTATAAGGAGTATAGTAGGGGCTGAGAATGCAGCCTTGTGGGGCACCGGTCTTGAGGATGATCGTGGAAGTAGTGTTGTTGCCTATCCTTGCTGGGAGTGGATGTTTGTAGATGTGGTGTCAATCAAGTGTGCTGCTTTGTCCTGGATGGTGTCAAGCTTCTTGAATGTGGTTGGAGCTGCACCCATCCAGGCAAGTGGTGAGTATTCCATCATGCTCCTGATTTGTGCCTTGTAGATGCTGGATAGGCTTTGGGGGGGGGGGGTCAGGAAGTGAGTTATTCGCTGCAGTATTCCTAGCCTCTGACCTACTCTTGTAGCCACTGTGTTTATGTGGTGAGTCCAGTTGAGTCTCTGGTCAATGGTAACCCCAAGGATGTTGAAAGTTTATCATTTAAAATGTATTTGTTTTTATATTCTTCCGATCAAAGTTAATAACTTCACATTTCCCCATATTATACTCCATCTGCAACCTTCTTGTCACTCAATCCATCTATATTCCTTTGCGGATGTGTTGTCTTCCCAACTTGCTTTCCCACCTAGCTTTGTAAAGTTAAGGTATATTACATTTGATTCTTTCATACAAGTCTTGAATATAAATAGCTGAGGTCCACCATTATCCTGGCAGCCCCACTAGTTACGGCTTGACAAACCAAAGATGACCCATTTATTCCTGTTTTCTGTCTATTATCTATATAATTCATTCCAATCCCTTTTGTGTGGCACTACATCGAATGCCTTTTGAAAATCCAAATATACTATGTTCACTGGTTTGCCTGAAATCTGAATAGATTTATAAATCAAGATTTCCCTTTCATCAAACATGTTCACTCTGACTTTAGAAGTGTCCTGTTGCCGTGCCAGTCCATGAATGTTTCTTGTAGACCATGATCATGAATGGAAAATACTCTTTGTTTTGCTCCTTTTGACCACGGCAGATTGCAGAAGTCAGTCGTGACACCTTTCGAAACCCAACCTGGCTGTGATGATCCAACCCAGGACAGTGATCAGCAAAACTAAGGCCTTCGTGGACTAAATGCCAACTTCAAGTTGCGATGTCCTGCTTGATATTTGGGGCAATACTTTATCATGTAACACGTGGTACGTCTACAGATATCACAAAAAAACAAGACCTTACACTTTGGTAGTGAGCAAATGACTAATAGAGTTGGTTACAAAACAACATAGTGCCATGTTTATTCTACGGTATTTTAAGCGGTTACAAATTACCGTATTTGAGCCAGTCCCTTTGATTAGTTTCTTGAGATCTACTCAGCTTACTCATCCGCCGTGACTCACTGGTCATGGTTGGAAAGAAGTAATCTATTTCACTTTTAGAAGTGAATTAAACTTCATAGTTTGCAAACTTTTTTTAAGACCGTGAATAAATCTCGCCTCTTATATTTCCCCCGCGCTGACAGCTTTGTCCCAGCAATGGTGAAAATCTCGCACAAACTCTGGCGCCCACATTCATTCATTGCTACCCTCTGGTGTCCTGCAGTCAGGCTGCTGATGTCATTAAATTTCATCATATGGGGAGAGAGGGGGTGGGGAAAGGATAAGTGCTTCCTCCTCCATGCTTTAAAAAAAGTAATTTCGAACAGAATCAGGAAGCCGGTTTACCGATGGGAGCAAAGATTGTTTTTGTTGTGCGCTCCCTCCCTCCCGCTACCGTGTGTGGAAACCAGTGGCACAGTTAGAGCGGCAACAAACATCAGTGCCATGCAAACCTACCGCCTTGTGCACCGTGTGTCTGCTTCATAAAAATCCTGGCGAGCTGGTTGGCCCCCGGCACGCCACGTGAGGCGAGTCACCGGACAGCTGGGGGTGGTGAGAGGGGGGGTTGGGGGGTGGGGGGGGAAATCCAGGCGCTAGCAGAGGAGCCCTGAGCCATTCAGACGGGTTTCAAATAATAAATAATAATAAGAGGACTTAAGCCGCTATGGGAGACAAGAAGAGTCCCACCAGGTAGAGTACTTTTAGACTCTCCGCTCCCCTCGTCGCCTCCGAGGAGGGGGAGGGGGGGAAGGCAAAGGAGAAAGGATACCCCCCTTCTGAAATATTTCCTTAAGTGTGTGGAAATGGACCGATGGCAGAATGGGAGCTGGTGCTCCGGGAGCAGAATGTTGCAGAGCTCGATACAATGTAGCAGCCATGGCGGACGGGTTTGTTACAGTACAGGCAGTGCGTGCGTGCGTGGGAAATTGACATGGGGAGCTGCAGTTTCGCTCAAAGGATCTGGCCCTTTTTTTTCCTTTTGATCGTCACCGATTGCCAGGAAGGTCTTTCGGGGAGGAGGAGGAAAAAGAAAGAGGGGTGGGGAAGCAACAACAACAAAAAAAGAGCAAACTATTTGCCAATAAGCCGGTGCACCTATGTATTTTTTCACCTCCTCTTTCTATTCCTTTTGTTGTCCAAAACAGACCCAAAAGGCAGCCCAAGCCTTCCACAGACGAGGGATACTGGGACTGTAGCGTTTGTACGTTCAAGAACAGCGCAGAGGCTTTCAAATGCAGTATGTGTGATGTCAGGAAGGGCACATCAACACGGTGAGTCTCTCCAGTTCCCCTTTTTATTTAATCTCTTCCCCATCTATTAATAAATTAACGTTGCACAGGCTGAAATAGGATCGGAGAGATGGGGGTTGTTGATGCGATCTTTATTTCTATAGTCTTGGATACATTTGTCATTTGAAATGTACTATTTTAAAGCAATCGGTTACGATATTATCAATTTTGCAGATTTAAAGCTACACTGTCAGAGATCTATGAATGAAATTGGGCTTCCGTACTGCTTAAGGGATGTTCTCGGATCGTTACTGCCTGGTTACATTTCTGGTTTTCAAAAACTGATAGTTGAACCACTTGACCAAACAAATAAAAACGCTATTGCCCCTGAATAGAATTATCCCAAAAGCTTCAGGATTCAAGTCTCTATATAATTAGTTTTTTTTAAGCTACATTGTGTTATTTAATTTTCTGTTTTAAGACAAATGTACAATAACTAATAGATTCAGACAAACGAATCTGTCTTAAATTAACTATTTAGAAAAGGTCTATTGCCTCATTTTATCGTACCTGTCTGGCTCTTCAATCCATGCACCCTTCCTTCAGCCTGGAGACGAGAGGGCATATTCTTTGTGCAAGCTGAAACTGTAATAGGGTGAAATTCAATTGGGTTACACATTTATATTCAGAATAATATCTTGTACTGAATACACAATAAGTAGCATAACTCCCCCCTTCAGTTTAATAGTCATAAAATGCTACTTTATGCATAGATGGTTTATTGAAATATATCACAGCAGGAGTGTGAAGAGGGAGTTGCCATCAGGACTTGTTTTTAATAGGAAGTACTTATGAAGAATTCAGATTAACTTGAATATTCTTTCTTTTTTCTTTCTTCAAACACAAAGTACTTGGGAGCAAGTAGGAGAGCAACCTTTTGAGAAAATTGAATAATTATCTTAGCCATAGTCATTAACTTGGGATGCTTCAGTGCTCATGTCATTTCAGCTTCGTGTTTATCAGCTCCCTTTCACTATTTGGTTCAGTAACTTCATGCCAGTTCTCCCAATGATGGCATCAGTACTCAGATGTTTCAAATAGCTAAACACTAGCAGGGAAACAAAAATCGATTGTTTATTTGGAACAGCGAGACACCCTCTTTTGTAATATCATTTTGAGTGTCCTTTCCGAATTAATGCAAATGTGGATTGCACTCTCATTATTGCTATATTTATTGCAAACTCTAGCCCATGATTCACGCTCAAGAGTTTCAGGGTTTTTTGCAAAGCGATCATTTTGTCACTCAGTTGCCAGACTTAAGTCATGTGTTTGCCTTGTTCAACAAGTGTGACCTAGCCATTCATTTTACAGCACCTCTCCAGTTAATTGGGGAGAATATGATTACAAAATTACTTTTCTGTTTTTTTTGGATCCATCCTGCACATGCACTGTTTTCTTCCATTGTATCTTGGAGTGATTGATTTATTGTTGGATTATGTTCCCATAAGTTTTGGTTAGTGTCCGGCATAGTTGTGGACAACCTGCAGCCCGGGGGCCACACATGGCCTAACTGGGTTCTGAGTGTGCCCACGAGATTTTTTTTACCATTGCCCATGTGCAGCGTTGCTATGATTTATGAGCACGTAATTTTTTTCCTACTGGTATGACTGAAGTAATACACATATTAAACAAGGGCAACTGAAGTGAGGTGTGTGTTGACTGCCCACGGCATTGACTGAGAGCCGTCCGCTCCCTCTGCTTTCAAAGTGTAAATATTTTATTTTTGCCATTTCAAGTTGATAGTTGTATTAATATATGAATGATTAAGCATTTTCTATAACTCGTTATGAAATATTCAGTGGGTAGTAAATGTATTTAATCTTATGAGGTCATGGTTAGTGAATGTAGAATGCCCACAGTGCAGAAGGAGGCCATCTAGTCCACACTGAGCCTTCAAAAGAGCACCCCACCCATCCCCATAACCCCACACATTTATGATGGCTAATCCGCATAACCTACACATCCTTGGATAAGCCTGATTTCAATCTTACAGCCCACTGAGATGAAGGAGTGCCACTCATATGGCCCACTCACTAGCCCTGGTTGCCCATCACTGGTCTGGCATCTTGCCCTAGTGGCGTTTATTCGCATGTGAGCCTTAGCACCAAGTTTCAGCAGTCTAATTGCCTGCATTATAACAAGCCCCATACAGGGAAACTACAGGAAAAAATCCTGGGATACTGAACAGGAATCTTGGCTATTATTTTTCAGTTTCTTAATTTGTAGAGCAGCAAAGGCAATAGCAACATCTCAACTAACTATGTGCAGACCTTTCTGGTCCATACAGCTTAACTACTCATTGATAGACTTGAGGGGCAGGATTTTCCGACCGTGCTCACCCCAAAACAGAAAAATCTCGGCCGAGGTCAATGGACCTTTGCTTGGTCCATGTCCTGCCCACTACGATTCCTGTGACGGGCGAGATGGGGAAATCTCTCTCTCTCTCTCTGTGTCTCTCTCACTCTCTCTCTCTCTCTCTCTCACTCACACACACACACACACACACACCATGTTCCCCCCCCCCCTCACACACACACCATTCCTTCCCCCCCCCCCTCTAAAAATTAAAGCAAAGCCAATCAGCAGAAGAGATCTTCAAGGAATTTAGGACAGGGGTCGGAGAGACAATTCTGAAATTGGAATTAGGGCACTTAAGAATGGAATTGGGAAACATTTCTTCCACACTCAAGGTAGTGTGAAACTTGAGTTCAAAAGGCTATGGTGAGCGGATCAATTGAAATTTAAGACTGAGTGATTCAGACATTTGTTGGGTAAGGGTAGCACAGGATATGGAGCTGAAGCATTTAAATAGTTTTGAGGTACAGATTAGCCTGGATCTAAATGAGTGTCAGAACAGGTTCAAGGGGATGAATGGTCTACCTATGTTTCTGTCTACCTGTATTTTGGGCTTTACGTGGATCATGTGATTGATTTCACTTTATTTGGGAAACTTGTATTTAATTTCATTTAATTGAGAGTGTCTTGATAGAGTCAATATTATGTTAAAGATTTACCGTTAGGTGCATGAAATATATGATATGGAATTGGGTGTGGAGGGGAATTAGATATTGGTTTTCAATCTGTGGAATGTGTTGCATTCGCCCAGGTTCTTCCCATCTCATTACTGAATGTAAGCGACCTTGAGGTAATTTTAACTTTTGGAGATGATATTAAACTGGTGATATTAGATGGGCCATTCATTAGACATGTCCAATTATTCTTTGTATTAAAGTTAAAATTATCCCCATACTCAGTAAACTGAATTTTGGGCAGTCACAATCCAGTCCTGAGTATGGAAAATAGAACCTATCACGTTGATACATTAGGAAAGAGGTTAACACCGAGGGACATTGTTGGACAAACAGTGTAGTAGATGCTGGGAATCTGAGATTAAAATAGAAAATGCTGGAAAAACTCAGCAGGCTTGTCAGCATCTGTGGAGCAGGAAATTGACTTAATGTTTCAAATCCAATATAACTTCAGTATTGAAGTTCCACACACACACGGGGAGAATGTGCAAACTCCACGCAGTCGCCGAAGGCCACAATTGAACTCTGGTCCCTGGCGCTGTGAGGAGGCAGTGTTAACCACTGCCACCGTACCAAACAGTTTAAAGCTGAGTTGTTCTTGACCTGGAGTTATTGATACTTGCACTGAGTGCCAAATTGAAAGTCTTCCACTCCATGATGTTGACATCCCTGAACTTTGTGTCCAAACAAAAGGTAAAAGAATGAAAACTTTGTCAGGAATTTGAGTAGAAGTCTTGTTGAGGATTATTTATGACCTGCCAGTTTTTATATAATTTCTTAGGTCAAGTTCATTGTGATTGCATTAGAAGTGGGATGTTGTGGGATGACAAGAGCACTGATTGAAACTGTGGCAAATTTAATAAAGTGTTCAGTATTAAACATGGTTTATTATGGCTCTGGCCAATGTAAATGTACATAAGAATTACTGATGATGTCTGCCTGGATTGTTGAAATTTTATTTATTTGTTATAAACATGGTGTTGGGCTTCGAATGAATTGTGGTACAAGTTAGGTAGTTTTGCAGTAAAAAGTCAAACATCTTGGCATCAGTATTTAAAGTTATAACTTAAGGAAAGTACTTGAGGATGCATAGTCATGATGTCCTTTTTTAAAGGTTAATTCTCAACCACTATCTGAAAAGAAAACTGCTAATTTCATCCTTATAAATTTTAACAAAACGACTTCCTTTACATACCTTTTGTTTAATGCATAACAGCATGATTTATACCTTTTTATGTTCAAAATATTAAAACCGTTTTATTTTAGCTTCTCAGCTATTGGTTGTAAAGATCTAAAGTCATCATGAGTAGATTTTAATATACCTTGTCAGGATATGTTATAGACCATATAACTGCAGCCTGCCACTGTTGAGCTATGAATGTGTATGATCAGCTGGGGTCTCTCTTACCATTTTTTCAGTGCACATGTGTGATATAATTGCAGATTTCAGCAAATACTTAGTATTGGATGATTTTTATCCAATGAATCTTGTTTAAAAGTAGGCCTGTCAAACCCAATTATGAATAACGAGAGCTTTTAGTTGTAAGACCATTGCTCCTGATTTACCATCAGGAGACTGGAACCTCCAAGGCATCGTGACTTGCTTTTATAACATTTGTCTATAAGTTCACTGTATAGGGTACCTCATTTGTATCTGACTTGGGAAGAGAGCTGGGTGGATTGGAAGTGGTGGGGTGTAGTTCATGTCTGATGCCAGCAAAATAACAATTTCAAGAGGCTTTTCTTACAAGTTGTGAGTACATTTGTATTATAGTATGAATCAGTGTGCCAAACAGTTTAAAAGCTAATGGGACTAAAATGCAATAACTGCTGTTTTGTGAACTGTTTAATTTTACATTTTAATTTTGAAAACTTCTCCATGCTGAAGTAAACTGTCAGTTTGATTAAGTCTGCATTTTATATAGTTATTGCTTCACTCTTATTGAAAAGTCTGTTTTGATGCTTAATTCTTATGGTATTAAGCACTTTATTTTTACTGTTTGTAGTAATTACAGCTCTGACCTTAGATTTCACATATAGATAGCTACTAAACCAATTTGAGCAGACTTGTCCAGAGGCTGTCTTTGTAAATACCACTTGGTTTTCTTTTAACAACCTGTGGTAAAATTTTGCATGGTTTTTATTTTAGACTTAATGCAATAATTGAAGACCAGAAGTAAATCTTACCGGTTCTGAAGAATTCCTCCAGAATAAACTCCTGTAAAAAGACAACTGAGTATTGCACTTGCTAGTTAATTGCAATATAAAATCCTACCTCAGAAAAAGATGTAATTACTAGTAAACAGGGACTGATTATTTTGGCTTTATTACTGCAAGTAATAACTGTTGATTGTAGCCCTCTGCCTTAAAGAAGGTATGAGCAGAGGGGAGGTTAAGTGAAGAATGTGGGACACTGAGCTGTTTGAACTAGTTCTTCATAGGGAGTGCATGTGCACATGTTCTCTCTCAGCTACTCTTTCTTGTAGTGATCCATGTTCAAATCAGCTGACAATGTTGAGATACAAGTCTCTTTCCTCTGGCTTTAACATCCTAAGTGAATAAGGTTCAGGAGATTTCAACCTAGATGTCAGTGGATGAGAGTCCATAACACTTAACCAGCAATTCAGTACAAATTGGCAACTTGGATATTTCATAGAATCCCTACAGTGCAGAAGGAGGCCATTCGGCCCATTGAACCTGCACTAACAACAATCTCACCCAGGCCCTACCCCCATTACCCCACCTACTTACCCTGCTAATTCCCCCTGACAGTAAGGGACAATTTAGCATAGCCAATCCACCCAACCTGCACATAGAAATCATAGAAACCCTACAGTGCAGAAAGAAGTCATTCGGCCCATCGAGTCTGCACCGACCACGATCCCACCCACGCCCTATCCCCATATCCATCCACTAATCCCTCTAACCTACGCATCCCGGAACACTAAGGGGCAATTTTGCAAGGCCAATTAACCTAACCCGCACACCTTTAGACTGTGGAAGGAAACCGGAGCACCCTGAGGAAACCCATACAGACACCTGAGGCCGGAACTGAATTTGGGTCCCTGGCGCTGTGAGGCAGTGCGAACCACTGTGCCACCATGCAGCCCCACTTGGAGAGACTTAACTGATAGTTTGTGTGGGGTTTGGAATTATTGCATTAAAGTCAGGAGATAGATTGTGATGAGGATTTATTTGTATTTATAGCTAGTATTCAAAATTTGAAGCCAAGTGAGAAATAAATGAAGGGGAGAAGAAAATTCAGCTCATTATGCTTCTTTCTTCCAGTGAACACAAACATCATCTACCTAACATGTTTGTTAACCTGATAGAAAGTTCTGCAGAACCACACTCCTATCCCTAATATTAATGAACCTCCACATCCCCCCACCATGGGGGGATCTTATTGAAACTTACAGGATACTGCAGGGCCTGGATAGAGTGCTCGTGGAGAGGATGTTTCCACTAGTAGGAAAAACTAGAACCAGAGGGCACAACCTCAGGCTAAAGGGACAATCCTTTAAAACAGAGATGAGGAGGAATCTCTTCACATAGAGTGGTGAATCTGTGGAACTCTGCCACAGAAGGCTATGGAGGCCAGGTCATTGAGTGTCTTTAAGGCAGAGATAGATAGGTTCTTGATTATTAAGGGAATCAGGGTTATGGTGAAAAGGGAGGGGAATGGGGATGAGAAAAATATCAGCCATGATTGAATGGCGGAGCAGCCTCTATTGGCCGAGTGGCCTAATTCTGCTCCCACATCTTATGGTCTTATCTCTACTGTTCAACCTTGTCCTTTTGCCTTCCAAGACAAACAGATCTTTTTGATGCGCACATTCCTAGCATGCAAAAGCTGCTGAAGGAAATACTGATTAGCTGATCAGATGTATAGGTTGCACGTTTAAAAATGCTCATCCTAGTGTTAAAATGCCTCTACTGCCTCTCTCTTCCCTCTCTCTGTCATGTCCAGACCTATAATCCTATGAGAAATCTGTATTCTTACAATTCTAGGCTCGCACACCCCTGATTATATTCAGCCCACCATTAGCAGCTTTTCCTTAGTATGGCTCTAAAATTAACTCCCTGAACCTCCGCTCCCCTAAACCTCCACTCCTTTTTTAAAAAAAACAATCTTTTTGATCAAACTTTTGGTCACCCGTTACAAAATCTCCTCGCATGCCTTGTTCACACTGCTGTCACATTTTGTTTGGTAATGCTCGTGTGAAGTGTTCTGGTGCATTTTACTGAATGCAAATTGTTGTTGTTTTTGATACCTGGAATTGCAAATTGTCTCAAAAGGCCTGCTGGACCAAATGCATTTATTTTGTTCTTTTTGCTCCTTATTGGCCTCAAACATTGCATATTGATGCCATGTTCAGAAGATTATGTTCCTCCCTGTATTAATGCAATATTTTCTGTTTCTTCTACAAGTCTTCATGGCAGGCCTCTTTTATATGCAATTCCAATTCATTTCTTTCACAGATTTTGTTGTTCTGATCAAGGCAAATATTCCTATAGATGGGTAAACTATCAATGTAATATAAAGCCAAAACACATTTTTGTTACTAAAACAATCAATATCTCTCAAGCTCGTCAATTTAGAACTGTGCATTAGTGCTGCTCTTGGACCCAGAATGTGCATTGGTGCACTAGGGGTGGAATTTTACTGGCAAGTCCGCCCAAGGTTCGTATGATCCCGCCCGAGGCCAACGGAGAATGCTATTTTCCAAGCCTCGCCCACCCCCGGAATCGGGGCAAGCATGCCAGTAAAATTCCGGCCTAGGTCTCTACTCCCAGTCCATTTATGATCTTTGTCTTTCATTAAGGTAAAGATGCATGAAGGAAACATGATGCATTCTCCCCTCTCCAATGTAGAATAACCAAAGGCTGTTGTACATCTAGCAGATAATGAGCACTAATACATGAAAAATGCGAGAAAAGCCACCTACTAGTTCTCCTAGTTAGAGAATGGGATGCCCAGAGAGTGGGAAAGAAAAGACAAAATTTTTAAAAAGATGCAAGCAGATTGGAAAGTGTTTCAACACTTGAAGTATGACATGATGGTTCTCCTTATGATGTTCAGCTGGTTTGTTATCTCTTTGTTTTCTTGCCAATTTGTTCTGCTCTATCTCCTTTCTCAATATTTCAAAGAGAAGGGCCAAAGCAGCTAAAGATTCTGCTAACAGGGTGGAGCAGAGGAAAGAAAAGATGCAGAGAACTGGAATTTGGTTCTATTTGTACCTCAACTAAGTGACCGTTATTCATGTACATGTCTTAACAGTGAATGTGTACAGATTATCTCATTGCAGCAGAGAGGGAAATTGGAGCAAAGTTTAACCTCTATTAATACAATTGTGCACT
Organism: Mustelus asterias; assembly: GCF_964213995.1. NCBI lineage: Eukaryota > Metazoa > Chordata > Chondrichthyes > Carcharhiniformes > Triakidae > Mustelus > Mustelus asterias. The sequence goes on from NC_135809.1 coordinate 53,905,663, forward strand.
TTACAGAGGTTGGTTTAGCTTAGTTGGCTGGACAGCTGGTTTATGATGCAGAGCGACGCCAACAGTGCAGGTTCAATTCCCATATAAGACCATAAGACATAGGAGCGGAAGTAAGGCCATTCGGCCCATCGAGTCCACTCCACCATTCAATCATGGTTGATTTCAACTCCATTTACCCGCTCTCTCCCCATAGCCCTTAATTCCTCGAGAAATCAAGAATTTATCAATTTCTGTCTTGAAGACGCTCAACGTCTCGGCCTCTGTGGCAATGAATTCCACAGACCCACCACTCTCTGGCTGAAGAAATTTCTCCTCATCTCTGTTCTAAAGTGACTCCCTTTTATTCTAAGGCTGTGCCCCCGCGTCCTAGTCTCCCCTGTTAATGGAAACAACTTCCCTACGTCCATCCTATCTAAGCCGTTCATTATCTTGTAAGTTTCTATCAGATCTCCCCTCAACCTCCTAAACTCCAATGAATATAATCCCACGATCCTCAGACGTTCATCGTATGTCAGGCCTACCATTCCTGGGATCATCCGTGTGAATCTCCGCTGGACCCGCTCCAGTGCCAGTATGTCCTTCCTGAGGTGTGGGGCCCAAAATTGCTCACAGTACTCCAAATGGGGCCTAACCAGTGCTTTATAAAGCCTCAGAAGTACATCCCTGCTTTTGTATTCCAAGCCTCTTGAGATAAATGACAACATTACATTTGCTTTCTTAATTACGGACTCAACCTGCAAGTTTACCTTTAGAGAATCCTGGACTAGGACTCCCAAGTCCCTTTGCACTTTAGCATTATGAATTTTGTCACCGTTTAGAAAATAGTCCATGCCTCTATTCTTTTTTCCAAAGTGTACGACCTCGCACTTGCCCACGTTGAATTTCATCAGCCACTTCTTGGACCACTCTCCTAAACTGTCTAAATCTTTCTGCAGCCTCCCCACCTCCTCAATACTACCTGCCCCTCCACCTATCTTTGTATCATCGGCAAACTTGGCCAGAATGCTCCCAGTCCCGTCATCTAGATCGTTAATATATAAAGAGAACAGCTGTGGCCCCAACACTGAACCCTGCGGGACACCACTTGTCACCGGTTGCCATTCTGAGAAAGAACCTTTTATCCCAACTCTCTGCCTTCTGTCTGACAGCCAATCGTCAATCCATGTTAGTACCTTGCCTCGAATACCATGGGCCCTTATTTTACTCAGCAGTCTCCCGTGAGGCACCTTGTCAAAGGCCTTTTGGAAGTCAAGATAGATAACATCCATTGGCTCTCCTTGGTCTAACCTATTTGTTATCTCTTCAAAGAACTCTAACAGGTTTGTCAGGCACGACCTCCCCTTACTAAATCCATGCTGACTTGTCTTAATCCGACCCTGCACTTCCAAGAATTTAGAAATCTCATCCTTAACGATGGATTCTAGAATTTTGCCAACAACTGAGGTTAGGCTAATTGGCCTATAATTTTCCATCTTTTTTCTTGTTCCCTTCTTGAACAGTGGGGTTACAACAGCGATTTTCCAATCCTCTGGGACTTTCCCTGACTCCAGTGACTTTTGAAAGATCATAACTAATGCCTCCACTATTTCTTCAGCTATCTCCTTTAGAACTCTAGGATGTAGCCCATCTGGGCCCGGAGATTTATCAATTTTCAGACCTTTTAGTTTCTCTAGCACTTTCTCCTTTGTGATGGCAACCATATTCAACTCTGCCCCCTGACTTTCCTGAATTGTTGGGATATTACTCATGTCTTCTACTGTGAAGACTGACGCAAAGTACTTATTAAGTTCCTCAGCTATTTCCTTGTCTCCCATCACTAGATTACCAGCGTCATTTTGGAGCGGCCCAATGTCTACTTTTGCCTCCCGTTTGTTTTTAATGTATTTAAAGAAACTTTTACTATCATTCCTAATGTTACTGGCTAGCCTACCTTCATATTTGATCCTCTCCTTCCTTATTTCTCTCTTTGTTATCATCTGTTTGTTTTTATAGCCTTCCCAATCTTCTGACTTCCCACTACTCTTTGCCACATTATAGGCTCTCTCTTTTGCCTTGATGCATTCCCTGACTTCCTTTGTCAGCCATGGCTGCCTAATCCCCCCTCTGATAACCTTTCTTTTGTTTGGGATGAACCTCTGCACTGTGTCCTCAATTACTCCCAGAAACTCCTGCCATTGCTGTTCTACTGTCTTTCCCTTATCGGCTGAAGCTGTGGTTGGCATGGTAGTACAGTGGTTAGCACTGCTGCTTCACAGTGCCAGGGGCCGGGTTCGATTCCCGGTTTGGGTCACTGTCTGTGTGGAGTTTGCAAGTTCTCCCTGTGTCTGCGTAGGTTTCCTCCGGGTGCTCCAGTTTCCTCCCACAATCTGAAAGACATGCTGGTTAGGTGCATTGACCTGAACAGGTGCCGGACTGTGATGGCTAGAGGAATTTCACAGTAACTGCATTGCAGTGTTAATATAAGCCTTGTGACTAATAATTAAACTTTAAAACATTTTATTCTTCTCAACTTTGCCCCTCGCCTGAGGTGTGGTGATCCTCAGGTTAAATCACCATCAGTCAGTTCTCGTTCTCAAAGGGGAGAGCAGCCTATAGTCATCTGGGACTATGGCGACTTTACACTTGTACTGCATTTTTATAGGGAGTGTCAGTAGATAACAAAGAGCAGGCACACTAGCTGGTCTTTGTTCTTTTTAGTCCTTACAACTAAGGCCAGGTTTAGCGCACGTTCCTCCAGTTGCAATCCACTAACTCAACATTGAATAGGGAATGAATCTGAGATTTGGCTGGTCACTGGACTAAGTCATTCATTAGATACCAACCAGAACCACCTTTTTAAGAAAAAATGTCAACCTTGGCAACGTGTTCGCATATTGCCAATTTTCTCTGCTATGATCTTGGACATAAATTTGTGCACCACTCTCCAAAGAGAATTTGGTTTCAGTTACTTGTTTTGCTCTTCATTTGAAGACCTAACTGCACTGTTGCTGCACAGTCTAATTTAGACCACTTTGTTTATAAGTTCCTTCATCCATGAAAGTAACATCTCATAGAATTTATTTTAACCAGAGTCTTGGTTTGTTTTTTTTAGATTTGAACGCTTCTGGCAAAACATTTCTGCCTATTTTGTTTCCTCTTTCTGAGGTGTTGATTCCTCCTTGCTGAGGAACACATTTCCATATGTTTCTGTTGACATTAGGTATGTCTTGGAAATGTGTGATCTTTGACTGAATATCAACAAGGTACTCGATATTTGGGAGGCAAGATCTTTGCTCTGGGTTGTCACAGTGAACCGACGACATTCATACTCAACTGCACATCTGGAAGAAATTGTTACATGGGCTCCAGTATGTTGTTTGAGATCACCCACATCAACGTCAACTATAGATTGAACATGGTTCCTTCCTGGTTAGTTTTCCTGTTATTAGCTGGGTAAATTTGCTGAGCCATCAACAATAATAATTTGTATTTATGTAGTAACTTTAATGTAGAAAATATATCCGATTTTACTTCATGGAGAAAATGAAATAGGCACCTATGTTAGGGTAATGAGAGATGACCTAAGACTTGATAAGCAAAGTCATTTTGAAGAAAAATGTTAGAGATAAGGAGAGAAGTATAATGTCCAGGAAGGGAGTTTCGGAACATAGGACTAAGATGTTTTAAGGCTGTAATATCACTGGCAAAGCAGAGGGCATGAATCCCAGAGTAAGATGGTCTTATGACTTGGAAAGAGGTGTAAGACTGGTGAGGATTATAGAGAGATGAGATGAAGTGAGACTGCGGAAAGACTTATAGATGAGTACAAATATTTAAAATTGATCCACAAGGATCATGGAATTTGTTTTAAGGCAGAACGTACAAGCTTTGCTGAATAGGTAAGACTGGTGAGAGTCTGGATGGATATGGCTCATTGCCAGACAATTTGGAATTTAATCTTTATCTCTCATGTTGGTTCTCTTTTTGTTTTATCCCATCTATTGGGTACTAAATACATTTTTGTTGCAATTGATTGCCTAGCTGCCTTGTTTCGATGTTTAAAAAAAATTAAATGTCTGGTTGAAAGTTTTCATAAAACCATAGTTCAGACCTTTTTTTAAAAATCCAAACTTCTTAGTAACTTCAGCTGTCTTGTCACATTAGTAGATATTATGTCATATGTTATAACCATTGATAGTTAGTGGTTAAATGTCTCTCATAATCTACAAAAGGCAGCAGTTGCTTGAACATGCTGAAGGTATGACTGCTAAAACCTTACCAAGACCAAGTTACCAGCTTGTGCTCAGTTAGCTGATCTCAGTGATACTCACGCCTAGGAGGTGGTCACTTGGCTATTGGAGGGTGATTGGTGTCTGTGGAACTCAGTGAGAAGGGCGAGGAGGACATTAACGAATAGATAATAAATGTGGCATTAACCTTATCCTGGAGAATTGCAATATTATACAATAAATTGCTGCTCCATTGCAGTACCATTTCATACTTTGTATCACTGTTCTGTTCCTTTGACTAAATGTTTCATCTGAAATGGCTCCTGTATGAGCAAATTTAAGAAGTGCCTTTAAATTACCATTATTTAGTCACTAATTCAAAAGCAAAATACAGTGCCTGGTGAAAATCTAAAATAAAAGCAGAAAATGTTGGAAATACTCACAGGTTAGACAGCATATTTGGAGAGAAATCAGAGTTCATGTTTCAAATATGTGCCTTTCTGTGACCCATTTTATTAGCCAGTTCATCACTGACCTGAACATTGACTCTGATTTATCTCCACATTGCTGCCTGGTATTTCCAGCTTTTTCTGCTTTTATTTTATATCAGTCTTTATTTTGCTTTCCAATTGAAACTATTACCACATCAAGCTAGAAAGCTCAGACCTTATTGCTATTTTCATAAGAGGAAGAAAATATTGCCCACCGCTGTGATTGACATTTACAAGAAACTGTGACTATTTTTAAATAAATTTCAAAGTTGGATTGCAATTACCTTAATTTTGCCAAAACTTTTGATGGTTTGAAATGCTTGGTCCTGATTGAGAGTCAGCAGTCTGCAGTTTAAATGGTTAAGAAGCATTTGTTTGTGTTCTGAGTACCCAATTCATCCCTGTTGGTGGATCTTGTGTATAATACAAAAGATTGGATTCAAAAGCTGTACACCTGCGCTCTTCTGCTTAGTGTTAAAGTAGATGTGCTTTCTCTCATCATCTCTGCTCAGAGAAAACATTTATGGAACAGGGCAGTAGGTACATGAATGTAGTTTGATTTATTTTCTATTCTAACTTTGTTCAAACAAATAGATTACCTTTTTGATAGTGGTTTTGCTTCTGCTTGGTACCAATGGAAGCCAACCTGGTGACACAACTGTTTTCTGTCACCTTTCTGTGATTTACAGGTACAACAATTTGTTGAGCTTGCAAGAAGCCCAATTCCCTGCTCTCATTAATGCAAGCTTTTCATATTTTTGTTTGTGCTTTTCCTAGTGCATGAGTTTTCTCTCCTATCCTTTCTGCTTTTATATACTGTATATATGTATTCTCTTTCTATTCTTATTTCTTTGCTGCAGACCGTGCTATGGCAGGACAGCAAAACAACCAGGATGTCAAAGGTAAGTCATGGCGATGGATCTTTTTGATTCAACTTGCCCCACATATCTTGGATTCTTTCATTAGCTGGCTTTAGTCACGTTGATGGGTCAGTTGGACATATTTTCATTTAATAATCATGTCTAGTTTCTTGCTTGCAAACAACAAATTGAGTCTATCTCTAACTTAAAGCTATGTGATTCTACATGAAAGTCTGCATGAGGCCACTTTTTAAAAAATGAGTCTGACCATAGTTGCAGCCCAGCTATATCGTACAACTGTATAGTTGACCTGCAGTTGGTAAGTAATAAATGTCATATTGTACATGCTGTTTATTTGACACAGGATTTTGTTTAGAATGTTTATATTGTGAATCCAGAAAATCAAGTTGTCTTGTTAACTGATTCATCAATTTGACCTGAAGTAATCTGCAGGCTTAGCTGCATATATTTAACCACTCACAAGCAATTTAAGTAATAGCAGTTCAGTGTAGTTTGTTACAGCAACAATGATGCTGTAGGCCAAATACTTGTTTTCAATAAAGCATATAAATGTTTGAAATTTATACTTTTTTAAAAATTTGAATGTCTGCTAAGTTAAAAATTTTAAAAAAACATTTTGAACAGTTATCATTTACTTGATGAATTTAGTTAGAAGTATAATTACCTAGACCATATGTGTTTTGTCATTTAGCCCAGGGAAACATTAGGGCCCATTACAGCATTAAGTAGATTACTAGCAACCTTCACTGACTATGGACCTCTTTTAAGCCATGATGTGAAGATACCGGCGTTGGACTTGGGTGGGCACAGTAAGAAGTCTCACAACACCAGGTTAAAGTCCAACAGGTTTATTTGGAATCATGAGCTTTCGGAGCGCTGCTCCTTCTTCAGTGGAGTGGAGTGGACCAGAAGAACCTGCACTTTTTTGCTCCAGAATATGGAGCTGTAACAAATGTAACTTAAAATGAAACTCCACTCACCTGAGGATGGAGCGCTCCGAAAGCTTGTGATTCCAAATAAACCTGTTGGACTTTAACCTGGTGTTGTGAGACTTCTTACTTGACCTTTTTTAAAATTAAGAACAAACTTTAACACCTCACTGTATAATTCCATTTTTTTGATTCAATGTCCACGTCTCCTCATAGCCAGAATGCCTATGAATGTTGCATTCTGGGTGGGAAATGAATGGGAAGAAACTCGCTTAGAATGTGGGGGAGGTCTGTTTAACTAAGTTACATCAAAAGTTTGGATTTCTACCATCACTGGCTCAGTTTCCTTATGCTACTGGGCATTGTAAATTCTTTTGGTAGAGTTGGATTGCTGATGTTTTATTCATATTTAAACAAAAGTGACAGTTGAAGCTAGTGGTGGCAATAGGTAATTGGTTTTAGAAAAGAGCTTTTAACTCGCTAAGTTAGACAACAAGTTCAATCTTAGAATTAGTCCTGTGGCAAGATAATACAAGAAAAACCGCCATTTAATTTGTAGGCCCTATGGTGCAGTGTTTATGTCACTGGACTAGCAATCAAGTGGTAGACTAATAATCCACAGATTGTGAGTTCAAAATCCTCCATAACAATTTTTAGAATATGATTTTAATTTTGAAAATCTATGAGCAACATCTTGATACAGTCCCCAACACTTAGACCATCCATGTTTATCAAGCAAATTCCGCTAATCATTTTTCCATTACGATATGAATTAAATTACAAAGACACAGTTTATAATAATGAGTGCAGGTTATTTTGCACAGTTCAATAAATACATATTTAAAAAGCTGTGCTGATTTCAGTCAAAGTTGAATCTTCCAGCAGTTTCTGTCAGCTATACATGCATTATTAGAATAAGCTTTTCTTAGTGCTGAGATTTTGTATACAGCTGCTAACATGTCGGGAGAGTTTATTACTAAATGGAGATTGCTTGCATTCTTGAAAAATACGTTGGCTGTTTAACTTTTTGATTTTACTGTCCATCATGTATAGCAGTCAAATTGCACTTCTACCAACTTGCACACTATAAACAGTGGAGGAAGTAGCTGTAAAAGTGAAATAAAGGTATTTGATTCACACTAGTTGGATTTTTAGGGCAAGGAACTTGTTGCCTTATCTGACGTAACACATACTCTACCTCCATATAAATTTGGTGGATAAGAAACTTCCCTCTGATGTGGCACCGCAAGCCATTCAGTTGTTTTGCATGGGCAGTAAGGGCCGAATTTTTGTTCCTGAGTCAGATGTGCAGATTGGGAAAATTTCCAACTCACCAAATGCCACTCGGGAGAAACTTTTCCAACTTGCTGGATTTTAATGTTTGGAGAAAGGGATGATGCTAACTGGAGTTGAGCCCATGGTCCCTGGAAACAGTGTGGAGGCATCCATGAGCTGCTGCATCTAGAGTTGGTCTGGTTAAAAGGCCTGTCTCAGTTTTCTGTGACTTTGTCCTAGTTGCATTAAAACGTGTAAAAGAAAAAAACAGTCTTCACCCATCATACTATCTCATCTCCCCCACTCTCCCCATGTGCCATTCATACCAACTCATTGCCACCTTATACTCCCTCATACTGTCCATACCAACCTTTGCCCCTCTACCCACCCCCATGGCTCCTCGTACCCTCCATACTAACCCATGATTCCAATATCCGCATGGTTCTTTATAGTCTCTATGCCAGCTGAGTGTCAACACATGCCCCCGCTCATCACCATGGCCCTTTATAGCCACCTAAATGCCAACTCATTCCAACCCATAATCCCCAGCCATCACATATTGTCGGGCAACCTTCATGCTAAATCACCCAACATCCACCATGGGCAGACTTCAGAAGCCATGCTGAGATAAAATAAGATAAAATTCTGTGTATATTAAAGACTTCACCATACTTTAAAAAAAACACACTCATTGATAAAAGACTATTCAATAAATTTAAATCTCTTCAACTACTTAATCTATTATAAAAACAAGGAAAGAAAAATCCCAAGGGGTTGACCCATTATCTGTGGTTAACTAAAAAAGATAACGATAGTATCAAACTTAAAGAAAAATAATATAATTGTACAAAGAGGGGTAGCAGGCCGGGAGATTGAAGAGGGATAGCAGGCCGGGAGATTGAAGAGGGGTAGCAGGCCGGGAGATTGAAGAGGGGTAGCAGGCCGGGAGATTGAAGAGGGGTAGCAGGCCGGGAGATTGAAGAGGGGTAGCAGGCCGGGAGATTGAAGAGGGGTAGCAGGCCGGGAGATTGAAGAGGGGTAGCAGGCCGGGAGATTGAAGAGGGGTAGCAGGCCGGGAGATTGAAGAGGGGTAGCAGGCCGGGAGATTGAAGAGGGGTAGCAGGCCGGGAGATTGAAGAGGGGTAGCAGGCCGGGAGATTGAAGAGGGGTAGCAGGCCGGGAGATTGAAGAGGGGTAGCAGGCCGGGAGATTGAAGAGGGGTAGCAGGCCGGGAGATTGAAGAGGGGTAGCAGGCCGGGAGATTGAAGAGGGGTAGCAGGCCGGGAGATTGAAGAGGGGTAGCAGGCCGGGAGATTGAAGAGGGGTAGCAGGCCGGGAGATTGAAGAGGGGTAGCAGGCCGGGAGATTGAAGAGGGGTAGCAGGCCGGGAGATTGAAGAGGGGTAGCAGGCCGGGAGATTGAAGAGGGGTAGCAGGCCGGGAGATTGAAGAGGGGTAGCAGGCCGGGAGATTGAAGAGGGGTAGCAGGCCGGGAGATTGAAGAGGGGTAGCAGGCCGGGAGATTGAAGAGGGGTAGCAGGCCGGGAGATTGAAGAGGGGTAGCAGGCCGGGAGATTGAAGAGGGGTAGCAGGCCGGGAGATTGAAGAGGGGTAGCAGGCCGGGAGATTGAAGAGGGGTAGCAGGCCGGGAGATTGAAGAGGGGTAGCAGGCCGGGAGATTGAAGAGGGGTAGCAGGCCGGGAGATTGAAGAGGGGTAGCAGGCCGGGAGATTGAAGAGGGGTAGCAGGCCGGGAGATTGAAGAGGGGTAGCAGGCCGGGAGATTGAAGAGGGGTAGCAGGCCGGGAGATTGAAGAGGGGTAGCAGGCCGGGAGATTGAAGAGGGGTAGCAGGCCGGGAGATTGAAGAGGGGTAGCAGGCCGGGAGATTGAAGAGGGGTAGCAGGCCGGGAGATTGAAGAGAGAATATAAAAAACAATAAAGAATTACCAAAAAATTAATAAGGAGGAAAATTTAGAGTATGAAAGAAAATTAGCTAGAAATATAATGGCAGATAGCAAGTGTTTCTATACATCTTTAGAAAGTGAAAAGAGCTAATAGTGAGCATTGGTTCTCAAAGTGAGTCTGCAAATTAAGAATGGAAAATAAGAGCATAGCAAAAGAATTGAACAGGTGTTTTGCATCGGTGTTTGCATAGAGGATACAAGTAACATTCAAGAAATAGCTGGAAATCAGGAAATGTAAAGAGGGAGTAACTCAAGAAAATTACATTCAGCAGGGACATGGGACTGAGCAAAAGGTTAGAGGCTGACAGATACGCAGGTCTTAATGGACTTCATTCTAGGGTCTTAAACAAAGTGGCAAGTTGATGGTTTGGTCTTAAATTTCCCAAATTCCCTACGTGCGGGGAATGTTCCATTAGGTTAGAAAATAGTGAATCTAACTCGTTTATTCAAAAATGTAGAGAGACAGAAAGCAACCAGTTAACTTAACATCTGTAGTAAGGAAAATATAAGAAACTATTATGGAGACATCATAGCAAGGCACTAAGAGAAATTCAAGATAAACAGGCAGAGTTGGCATGGTTTTGTGCGAGGGAAATCATGTCCAACCAATTTATTGGAGCTCTTAGAAGAAGTAAGATGTGTTGTAGAAAAAGGGGAACTGATAAATGTATGTACTGAGATTTGCAAAAGGCATTTGATAAGGTGCCATGTCAGAGGTTATTGTGGAAAATAAAAGTTGATGGTGTAGGGGTAACATATTGGCATGGATAGAAAATTGGTTAGCCAACAGGGACCAGGGTAGATATAAATGGGGCATTTTCTGGTTGACAAGATGTAACAAATGATATGTTGTAGGGATTCCAGCTGAGGCCTCCACTTTTTACAATTGATATAAATGACTTTGATGAATGGGCCAAAGTGATGGTTGCTAAATTTGCTGATGACATGAAGGTAGGTAGGAAAGTAAGTTGTGAAGAGAACATAAGGAGGCTTCATAGGGACGAGAGAGATTAAATGAGTGGACAAAGATCTGGCAAATTGAGTATAATGTGGGAAAATGTGCAATTGCCCATTTTGGCAGAAAGATAAAAAAGAAGCATATTACTTTTTACGCACATCCAGGTCTACTCTTAACAATCCCAGAGGACATTTACAAAAGGGTATGTGACCTCTTCAAAGAACTCTGATAGATTTAGACCTTTCCCTCAAATGTCTAAAGCCTACAAGTTGTGTTTCAGGAACTTGAATGACAAAAACTTTTTCTGAATCAATGGAGCTGTACTTTTAATTTTGCTGCTGCCTTCCTGAGCTACAGTTGTGTAAAATACCCCCTGCCCCCATTTCTTCACAACAGCAAAAATGGCGGGTACTGGCTTTGGGGGTGGCACTTCGGGAACTGGGTCTCCAGCACTATTTGGCTAAGATCCATCCAACTTGAAAATTCAGATCTAAACATTAGCCTTGACAGTGATGCCCACAACCCAAGAATTCTCTTTTTTTTAAATCCCAATATTATTTATCAGCAAATTAAATTGACAGTTCGCATTTTACAAGTTCCATATTGAAAACATAAGCAACTGCACATGGTCAGAATCTTATGTAATGACAGAGAACGCTGAAAATATTGAGCAACCCCGCATATTCCTTACTCTACCATTATCATTAAGCTGGGGGATGAACCAAGTTACAATGAAAAGTTCAGAAGGGCATTCCTGAGGTGGCACCAGGCATACCTAAAAACAAGGTGTCAATCTGGTGAAGCTACAACAACAAAGGGCTACTTGCATCCCAAACAACGTAAGCAGTATGTGATGGACAGAACCTAACAATCCCACAACCAACAGATCAGTTTTGAGCTCTGAAAGGGTACTAAAGACATGTGCTCCAGAACTAGGCATGCCCCCGAGCCAAGCTATTTCAATACAGCTACAATGTTGGTATAAACCTGGGAATGTGGAAAATTGCCCAGTATCTCCTGTCCGCAAAAGCAGAACAAATCAAACCCAGCCAATAACCGTCCCATGAGCCTGTATTCAATCATCAGCAAGGTGATAGAAGGTGTTGCCAACGCTGATACAAAGTGACACTTTTTCAGAAATAACCTGCTCACTGACATTCAGTGTGGTTTCTGCCAGGGCCACTCAATTCCTGACCTCATTGTAACGTTTGTTCAAATAGGCCTGAACTCCAGAGGTGAGATGAGAGTGACTGCTACTGACACCAAGGCAGCATTTGACAGGGTGTGACAACACAGCAAAACTGGAGTCAATGGTAATTGGGGAAAACTCTCCACTAGTTTAAATCATACCTAGCACAAAGGAAAATGGTTGTGCTTGCTGGAAGTCAATTGTTGCAGTCCCAGGACATCACTACAGGAGTTCCTCAGGGTAGTGTCCTAGGCCCAGCCATCTTCAGCTGCTTTACCAATGACCTTCCCTCCAATATAAGGTCAGAAGTGGTGACTTTTGTTGATAATTCTACAATGTTCACCATTCATGACTCCTCAGAAACTGAAACAGACCATGTCCATATGCAGCAAGACCTCGACAACGTTCAACCTGGTCTTGTAAGTGTCGAGTAATATTTACGCCTCAAGTGCTTGGCGAAAACCATCTTCAACAAGAGAGAATCTAACCATCACCATTTGACATTTAATGGCATCAGTGTTGCTGAATCCTCCACTATCAACATCCTGAGCGTTACCATTGACCAGAAACTGAACTGGATGAGCCAGAAAAATGCTGTGTTTAAAACAGCTGGTCAGAGGTCTGGAGTTCCACAGCGAATAACTTGGCTCCCGACTCCCCAAAGCCTGTCCACCATCTAAAAGCACAGGTCAGGAATGTGAAGGAATGCTCTCTACTTGAATGAGTGCAGATTCTGCAATGCTCGAAGCTTGATGCCATCCAAATCAAAGCAGCCGGCTTGATTGACACCCTATCCACCACCTTCAACATTCAGTCCCTTTACAACCGATGCACAGTGGCAGCAGCATGTACCATCTACAAGATGCACTGCAGCAACTCATCAAGGCTTCTTTGACAGCACCTTCCAAGCCCACAACCTCCAGCACCCAGAAAGACAAGGGCAGCAGATGCATGGGAACACCACCCTGCAAGCTCCCCACCAAGACACACACCATCCTGCCTTGGAAATATATCACTGTTACTTTACCATTGCTTTGTCAAAATCCTGGGACACCCTTCCAAACAGCACTGTGGGTGTACCTACATCACGTGGATTGCAACAGTTTAAGAAGGCGACTCATACCACCTTCTCAATGACTATTAAGAATGAACAATGAGTGCTCGCCTTGCCTTGGACACTGTAGGGAAAAATGTTTAAAAACAGACCTGTCAGGAAGAAAAATCACTGCATGTTTTGGGTATAGCCTTACACTCTGTGTACTAATTGGCATTCTGGGTGGAGACTTTTGTAGATTTACATGTGAAATATTAACCTGTCTTTTCTCTTTACAGAGAAGTTTGGGCCGGTTGATGATTTCCAGCATTTTTGATTTTATTTGAAGTTATTTACTGTAATTAAGTACACTTTTTCTGCTGCATTTGACTGCTTTCTAAAATATCCCCCTTTTAAAATGATTACTCCTATTATAACGTAACTTCAAGCAAAATTTAGATTTTGTCTTTGAACACTCAACCATGTTACCCTTTCAGTAGCCAACATTTCATTATTTAAACCCTGTTGAACTGCAGTTTTGTTTCCCCCTTCTAATTACCATAAGACGTAGGTGCAGAAGTAGGCCATTCAGTCCATTGAGTCTGTTCCGTCATTCAATGAGATCACGGCTGATCAGATATAATCTTCAACTCCAATTTCCCACCTTATCGCATGACCCTTGATTCCCTTGCTGATTTAAAAACCTGTCTATCTCAGCCTTGAACATACTTAACCCAGTCTCTACAGCTCTCCGTGAACAATTCCACAGATTCACTATCCTCTTGAGAGAAGAAATTCCTCTCTCAAGTGGGTGACCCCTTACTCTGAGATTATGCCCTCTGGTCCTAGATTCTCCTGCAGGAGGAAACATCCTCTCAGCATCTACCCTGTCAAGTCCCCTGCGAATCCTATTTGTCTCAATAAGGTCACACCTCATTCTTCTGAACTCCAATGAGTACAGGCCCAGCTTACTTAACCTCTGAAATGATACTGACAATATTTTGTTGTTGTGATTGGGACTTGCATTGAGAAATGACTAGACAAAAAGTTGTACACTGATGACCTATGCAGCAGAGTAATATATTTGTCAGATCCATTCAGGGTGTATTGCTTCAATGCTCAATGTCTGTTCTTCCATTGTAAGCCCTTACCTGTACATTTATAACTCCTTTTCAGGGGGGATGCAAAGCTGACAAGGAACTTAAAGGGGAATAGTGAATGATTGCAGACACTTAAAACATAAAAAGATTATTTAAGGACAGGAGAAAAAGGAAATCTTGTTATAAATGATCAACGAATAGCCGAGGTGCAAAATTTATGCCTTGGCTTGTATCTGAAATGATAATGGGAATGAAGGAAGAGGTGAGAGCAATTTGATTGGGTAGATTGGGACCCTCACTGATCTGCATCCTTAATTGCTGAGAGTGTTGGAGAAGAAGTATCATAGAATCCCTACAGTATAGAAGGAGGCCGTCCAGCGCATCTAGTCTGTACTGACCACAATCCCATCCAGGCCCTATTCCCGTAGCCCCACACATTTACCTTGTGAATTGCCATGACACCAGGGTCAATTTATCATGGCCAATCAACCTAACTCACACATCTTTGGACTGTGGGAGGAAACCAGAGCACCCAGAGAAAACCCACGCAGACATGGGGAGAAAGTGCAAACTCCACACAGGCAGTGACCCGAGGCCGGAATTGAATCTGGGTCCCTGGCGCTGTGAGCGAACAGTGCTAACAACTGTGCCACTGTGCCGCCCAGAGACTCTGGCAACAATCTTTCAAACAACAAGTAGAGACTCTGGCAACAATCTTTCAAACAACAATGGGGGTGGAAGTTGTGCCAAAGGACTGAAGATTGCTCATGTTATGCCATTATTCAAAAAGGAAAAAAAGGATAAACTAGGTAAATATTGATCAGCCAGCTTAGCATTGGCAGTAGACCAGCTTTTAGAGGCCACAATACTGGATAAAATTACTTTGTTAAAAAGGCATTGGTTGGTTGAGCCCACCCTGCCCAGATTTCTAAGATGTGTGATGCGCTTATTCAGACACGAGGCTCGAAGCTCAGTAAATGAAGGCTTTTATTTACTGTTAATGAAGCTACCAGAACTTATATACACTATCCCAGACTGAAGGGGTCCCGGCCAGAGCAGGGACTCTTATACCTCTCCCAGGAGGCGGAGCCCGACTGGGATGTACTACAATACAAAGGTGTAACAACCCCACCCTAACCCAACAGCAACAATAGCACAATCCAACAGTAACGTATGTACATCCTTGTAGCCCTGGCCAGCCCCTGGTTCAGCACTGTCCAGTGGGAACCAACGATGGTTCACCACAATGTGTCATCTCTGATGTTCAATTTCTTTGAGGAAATTATGGAATAAACTGATAAAGCAGTGATTGTTCCATGTTTCGATATTCTACAGGGCATCGGATAAGGTGCCAAGTAGCAGTCTTGTTGACAAAATTGGGGCCTGCTATTCAAGCGAGTGTAATAGCACAGGATAAGAAGCTAGTTGGATGGAAGCAGAGTGCTCTAGTTAAATCCATTATTAAATACTTGTTTTTCTGTCATTGAACTAAATTTCAGTTGACCAAGAATGGGTGGCATAGTGGTTAGCACTGCTGCCGCACAGCTCCAAGAACCCGAGTTCGATTCTGGTCTTGGGTGACTGTGTGGAATTTGCGCATTTTCCCGTGTCTGTGTGGGTTTCCTCCGAGTGCTCCCACATTCAAAGTAGGGCAGTTTAGGTGGATTGGTCAATGGTAAATTGACTCTTAATGTCAGCGAGGTTAGCAGGGTAAATACGTGGGGTTACGGGGATGGGGCCTGCGTGGGATTATTGTCGGTGCAGGCTCAATGGGCCCAATGGCTGCCTCCTGCACTGTAGGGATTCTATGATTCTAAGAAAAAATGAGCAAGTTAGGGGATTGTGCCAATAGATGTTAGATTAAGTTTAATGCTGTGAGATGTGATGAAGCATTTTGGGAAGGGGAAAATTGACTAAAACATAAAGCTTTAGATGGAGAAGAGTAGAAAAACTGAGGTTTAGACACGAGAATTATAAAAAGTGGGAGGTTTGTTGGAAAAGCTGCAAAAGAGTTTAGCATCCCAAGTTTTATAAACTCGGGCATAGTTTTCAAAGAGGTTATGTTACACCTATATCAATCATTGATTCGGCCACTTTAGAATATTATCTAGTATTTTGTGCACGTTTTATTAGGAAGGATATTGAGGTCATAGGATGTGGTAAAGAGGTATGTATTGAGGTTCTATGAAAAATAAAACAAATTGATAAAGGAAAAATAAAGGAGTTTGGGAAAGGGTAAGAAATTTAGACCAAGTGGATAGCTATCAGACAATCAGACAACTGGCACGTTCCCAGTGTGAACTGTTAAGTTCAATAACTTCTCAATGGTCCTTTTGATGTTTTTTCAAGTCTTCCTGCTGATTCCAATTGCATTTATTGTTGAGAATCATGGAATATTAGAGCATTTAAAAATTACAAACTTACCGGTCTCTCTGGGATGTTTACCTGGTGGAGGCTGAGGACTACAGGCTCCAGCATGCACTGGAGCTCCTGTGCATGTGTGGAGTGGGGCAGTTTGTACATGCATAGCCTAGTGTTCCACATTCTTCAGGGGCAGAGATCACCAAGGCACCTTGATGCTGGTGATGGTGCAGATACCCGACCATAGGACCAGCGATGATGCTAAGGGTAAGCCCAGCTGACTTGATGTGCTGAGAGGCAGAAGAAGAGGCTCCAAGCAGCAAAAGATTTTGCTGTTAACTGGCCTCGTGTAGCTGAGGTTCAGGATAAGTTCTCAGAACCATTTGATAGAAATACTGGGGAGCTGAGAAGGTGGCAAGAGCTGCTGGCTCTCTACCATTGAAAAGATTGGGGCTCAGAGGAAGCCCTGGGAGCCTTTGATAGCATGGTGCAGGTAGGGAGATTGAAGCTTGGTGAAATCCAGGGGCAGAGCCAGCAGTGATGATAGTTGCCTGCTAACAAACTGAAATTGTGCCAGTAATTAGATGCTGGGTTGCAGCTTTTGGAATCCTGGGTGCATTGTGGCTTGTTCGACCACATTTTCCCTGTTAACTCACATTTACTTAATGTTAATTCTGTAAGTATAAACTGGATATTGTGAATTGCTTTACTTTTCTGACTCGTGTAGTAAACTTGATTTGTTGGTTTAAACCTGTGGAATCTTGTGGCTTTATTCTCTCAGTAAGTACCTGGAATTTCAAACTTTGTCTACTTTACATACACAACGTTATTGGTCCCCAACAGGATTGTAACAAAACATAGAAATAGACCACTTTGGCAGTGATGCATGCCTGTGCCCCCATATGAGCCACCAAGTCCTATCCAGTGGCCCTATGGCCTTTTTTAAAAAACAACTAGCTAATTTATTTTTAATTTGTCATAGACAGAGTATCTATTTTGTATTCTGTGTTCAAAGTGTTTCAATGTATGAGGCTAGTATATTTCCTTACCCTCAGGAATTTTTCCCAATTTAAATCATTTCTGGCAGCAAGCTTTTGTGAAGTTTAAAATAAAAAATATTATTCATCATCTCACACTTTCTCCAGAAATTTAAACCATGAGGTCACACACACTGTCTGACACACACAAAGATTAGATAGACATTAAAAAAAAACACAATTACAATCTGGAACTATTTCACACTCTTTCAAAGCAGGCCCGTCATTTCTTACATGAATTAATGCCTTAGCTGCATGGTGGGCTTGTAAAAGCGGATGATTCTTAGCAAGCTGTGAGAGTTCTTGTAGTTCAGTTGCCAATAGGTTGGCTATCAGATAAACTTGAAATTGTACAGTTCCATAGTTTTAAACCAGCAGAATAAACGTTACCATGCAATGTCTGAAGAGTAAAGCAATTTACAATATCCAATTTATACTCAACTTACAGAATTACCATGAAGTAAATATGAATTAACAGGCAAACTGGTTGAACAAACCACACTGTACTATAAATGACAGATGTAATCAAGATCCAATGGATTTCTCAACAACCCACCAAGACATCAATAACCACTGAGCATCACAAAATCTGCTTAAAGCTCTGTCTCCCTCGCAAAGGATTTCATGTCTTCACATTCGAAAGTCTAGCCTCTGAATTTGCTCAAAAGTCTCTCTGACTTGGGTTGCCTCGGTGACTGCTCACCTCCCACAGGTTCAAACTCTTCTTCTGAGGCTGTGTTCCTCTTTCAGTATTGAACTGTATATTACTTTGGCCGTATAATTGTCTTGCAGCTGGTTTGATGGCTTAGATGATAGTTCTGATGGTACCAATCATGAGTTTTCCAACTTGAATAGCTTCTATTGTTTTTAAAAGCAGGTAGTACATAGGACAGCCTTCCCATGTGACTTGGCAAAAGTCCCAAGTCCTTTTCCAAATAAGATGGGGTGTTAGACCAGTAAACATCCAATGTCATGGCTTTTTAACATTCTGAGAGTTTCAGACAGTCGAGATTTTTGTGTTTGGGATGAGGAGCCAACAATACAAGGGAAGTTCAATTCAGTCTATTTCATATTTGGCTAACGGTCAATGAATTTCCATATCTCTGTTGCCTGTGGTGAATATGATAGTTCATCCTTAGCACAAGGATGTGTGAATTTCATAGTGGCTCTAATTGTCCATATATTATTAGGTACTTGCCTGAGTTTCAGGTGTGTCTGGAGTTAATACTGGCAAAGTCAAATGATATGCTATAGCCACCTTAAAGTTTTGGTGATCATTTATAAAATAAAATACAGCTTTAAAGCTTGTAATATGTTGATATCTGTGTTGGGCATGACACAATCATGGATGCTACTTCAACAAAGAGAATTTTGTATTCTTAACCTCATTTTATTCTCCCTTTTAGTTATTCTTGTAATTAGTCTTGTAATTATTTTCAGAATTAAGGTGACTATAATGGCATGAGGCATAAATTGGCCATGATGGACTGGGAAAGGAAAGACAGTGGACAGGTAATGGCAGGCATTTAAAGAACAAATAGGTGAACTTCAGAAGTTGTTTGTTCCTGTTTGGCATAAGAGTGGTAAGGGAATTGTGGTCAAACCAGGCTTGCAAGGTAAATTAGAGAGAATATCAGATTCAAGGAAGAAGCATACAAATTGGCAAAAAAAAAGCAATAGGCCTGAGGATTCGGAGCAGCTTAAAATTCAGCAAAGGAGGACCAAGTGATTGATTAAGAAGAGAAAAATAGAATATGAAAGTAAGCTAGCGGGGAACATAAACTGACTGTAAAAGTTTCTATAGATATGTAAAAAGAAAAAGATTGACAAAAACGAATGTAGGCCCCTTACAGTCAGAAATGGGTGAATTCATAACGAGGAATTAAGAAATGGCTGAGGAATTAAATTTGAACTTTATTCTTGTCTCCCTTTGTGAAGATTGAAGCAATGTGCCAGGAGTGCTGAGAGAAACATGTTTTAGTGAGGAGCTGAAGGAAATCAGCATTAGTAGAGAAATGGTTTTGGGGAAATTGATGGGATTGAAGGTGGATAAATCTTCAGGTCCTGATAATAATCCCATGGTACATAAGGAAGTGCCCTTGGAAATAGTAGATCCATTGGTGGTAATTTTCCAAAATTCTTTTGACTCAGTAAAGTTTACCAGGCTGATTTCTAGAATGGCAGGTCTGTCATATGAGGAGAGACTAAGTCGGTTAGGATTATATTCACTGGAGTTTAGAAGAGTGACAGGGGATCTCATAGAAACTTATAAAATTCTAACACAGATAGAGTAGATTCAGAAGAAATGTTCCCAGTGGTGGAGGAGGGATGAAATTGCTGGGCCTCTAACAGAAATCTTTGTTTCTTCATTGGACGCAGGTGAGGTCCCAGAGGATTGGAGGATAGCAAATGTGGTCCCGTTATTTAAGAAGGGTAGCAAGGATAACCCGGGTAATTATAGGCCAGTGAGCTTGACGTCCGTGGTAGGGAAATTGTTGGAGAAGATTCTTAGAGATAGGATCTATGCACATTTAGAACTGAATAATCTCATTAGCGATAGACAACATGGTTTTGAACGAGGGAGGTCATGCCTCACAAATTTGGTTGAGTTTTTTGAGGACGTGACAAAAATGATTGACGAGCGAAGGGCCGTGGATGTCGTCTACATGGATTTAGTAAAGCATTTGACAAGGTCCCTCATGGCAGGCTGGTGCAAAAGGTTAAATCTCACGGGATCAAAGGTGAACTAGCTAGATGGGTACAGAACTGGCTTGGCCATAGAAGACAGAGGGTAGCAGTGGAGGGGTCTTTTCTGATTGGAGGTCTGCGACTAGTGGTGTTCCACAGGGCTCTGTACTGGGACCTCTGCTGTTTGTGATATATATAAGTGGTTTGGAAGAAGATGTAGCTTGTCTGATTAGTAAGTTTGCGGACGACACAAAGATTGCTGGAGTTGCGGATAGTGATGAACATTGCCAGAGAATACAGCAGGATATAGATAGACTGGAAAATTGGGCAGAGAAATGGCAGATGGAATTTAATCCAGATAAATGTGAAGTGATGCATTTTGGTAGATGTAATGTAGAGGGGAGCTATACAATAAATGGCAGAACCATCAGGAGTATAGACACAGAGAGATCTGGGCGTGCAAGTCCACAGATCCTTAAAGGTGGCAGCACAGGTGGAAAACGTGGTGAAGAAGGCATATGGCATGCTTGCCTTTATTGGACGGGGCATAGAGTATAAAAGTTGGTATATGATGTTGCAGTTATATAGAACGTTGGTTCGGCCACATTTGGAATACTGCGTCCAGTTCTGGTCGCCACACGACCAGAAGGACGTGGAGGCTTTGGAGAGAGTGCAGAAAAGGTTTACCAGGATGTTGCCTGGTATGGAGGATATTAGCTATGAGGAGAGATTGAGTAAACTAGGGTTGTTCTCCCTGGAAAGACGGATGTTGAGGGTCGATCTAATAGAAGTTTATAAAATTATGAAGGGCATAGATAGGGTGAACAGTTGGAAGCTTTTTCCCAGGTCAGAAATGACAAACACAAGGGGTCACAAGTTCAAGGTAAGGGGGAGCAAGGTTCAGTACAGATATGCGGGGGACGTATTTTACACAGAGGGTGGTGGGGGCCTGGAATGCACTACCAAGCAAGGAGGTTGAGGCAGACACGCTAGGATCATTTAAGACTTACCAGATAGCCACATGAACAGACTGGGAATAGAGGGATACAAACGGATGGTCTAGTTAGGAACACATGATCAGTGCAGGCTTGGAGGGCCGAAGGGTCTGTTCCTGTGCTGTATTGTTCTTTGTTCTTTGAATCCAGAACTCGGGGTCATAGTTTGAGGATGAGGGGTAAACCTTTCAGAACTGAGGTGAGGAGAAATTTCTTCACCCAGAGGATGGTGAATGTGTGGAATTCACTACCACAGCACGTAGTTGAAGCCGAAATGTTGTCTGATTTCAAGAAGAAATTTGATTTGGCTCTTGGGGCTAAAGGGATCACGGGACATGGGAAGAAGGGGGTGGGGGGTCAGGATACTGAATCCCATGATCAAGATGAATGGCGGAGCAGGCTCGAAGGGCCGAATGACCTAGTCCTGCTTCTAGTTTCTATTTTCCCTTCTTATTATCTTGCCAACCAATGGAAACAAGTTTTTCACCAATTATCCTATCATAATCTTTCATAATTTCCAAGTTCCATATCTGATTGACACCTGAGGTTTGCTGAAATGAGCCCAAATTCTCAGTTCCTGATATTAATGGTTAGTATTATTTGGATTTTCAGAACAACCCTCAAAATGTTCTATTGAGTATAACATTTCCTTCCCTAACTACTCTTGGGTTACATGCAGCACCTAACCTACTGGATGAAGCCTCCATGACTAACAGATGTATTAAAAGTATAAAGAACCACAAACTTTGATTGCAAGACCTAGCAGGGTCCTAACCTAACAGTTCCTTGCAGAGGAAAGCAACAAACCAAATTGAATCAAAAAGTCCTGTGATTGCTGGAAATTGGCAATACAAACAGAAAATGCTGGAATACTCAGCAAGCAGCTATGAAATGAAAGCCACCAAGGTCACAGTGGACCATAGGCTGCTCTCCCCCTTGAGAGAGAGAGAGAGAGGGCTGTTTGGTGGTGATTTAACAACATCTCGGGAGAGTGGTAATGTTGAAAAGGTAGGGTCTTCAGGAATAACCTCCACCAATGCAGGAATTGAACCTGCACTGTTGGCATCGCTTCACATCATGACCCAACTGAGCTAACTGACCATTCACTTGCATCTGTCGAGGGAAATGGAATACAAGTTACAAGTTGACCCTTTGTCAGAACAAAATTAGAAACTTTTCCATTGCTGTTGGGAAAAATTAGTTTATCTAAGTTTATTTATTTATTAGTCACAAGTAGGCTTACATTAATACAACAATTATGTTACTATGAAAATCCCCTAGCTGCCACATTCCGGCGCCTGTTCGGGTACACTGAGGGAGAATTTAGCGTGACCAATGCACGTAACTTACACATCTTTAGGACTGTGGGAGGAAACCCACGCAGTCAGGGACAATGTGCAAATTCCACACAGACAGTGACCCAAGCCAGGAATCGAACCTGGGTCCCTGGAGCTGTGAGGCAGCAGTGCTAACCACTGTGCCACTGTCCTGTCCTGAGGAGATCAGCCACAGTAAGTCACTCAATTCAACACTACCATCATTACCAAAAGCTTTTGAGTAAAGCTATAGTAAGTTGATTCTTTTTCAGAACCCCAGTTTTAATGAAACAGAGATTTCACTTGTTTTACATGATGGTTTGCAAGAGTATTTCTGCATCAATGAAGCTAAAGTTGAGACAAGGGTGAACAATTTTATGTTGTGTCATTACCAGGAAATTGTGGAAAATGTGGAGATGCCAGCATTGGATTAGGATGGGCACAGTAAGAAGTCTCACAACACCAGGTTGAAGTCCAACAGGTTTATTTTGTACCATGAGCTTTCGGAGCACTGCCCCTTCATCAGGTGAGTAATGAGCTTTCGGAGCGCTGCCTCACCTGATGAAGGGGCAGTACTCCGAAAGCTCGTGCTACCAAATAAACCTGTTGGACTTCAACCTGGTGTTGTGATATTTCTTACTGGAACTGGAAATTGCATCGCAAGTTTTTTATAATTTTAATGGCAACAGTATTTGCTAATAGTAACCATTTTGCCATCACAATGCATTAAGCACCATCAACTTGTTCTATTTCCCTCAAGCCTCGACCACAATATGATCATTTTCTGGATTCTTATTTTGTCATGACAGCACACAATTGTAATAATATCAGTAAGTTATCTTGATGTACTGGTGAAGGGCAATGTAGAAAAGATCTATGTTGGCACAGTTGTGGATGTCGCCCTTGAAGAGGATGATTTCTGTGTTGGTATATTTTCTCACGTCTACAGTTGAAACTTTGTGATTGTTTTGTTGCTTCACTTGATGTTAATCAACTCCTCAAATTAGTTTAACTTGCTTTATTTTGCTTTGCTGGATATGGGACTGAGATACTGACTATTTGTATGTTGTTCTATAAAGTCAAACGTGGATGAGCTGCATCTGTTCATTTTATGTGGCAGCTGAGGAAATATCACTGTTGTTACATTGCCACTTAGTGTGTGTTTCGATGTGAAGCTAAAAGTGTAATTTGAGTGTTGGATTGACTAAGTAACGTCAGAGTACACTAAAGTCAGCAAGTAGGAGACCAGCTTCAATTTGTAATATGGTTTATGCTTTTGACCTGGTCAGCAAAACATCAGGTAGGGCTGAATTTTTTTATAAAAGGCCCATCGGTGACCTGCCAGGAAATTTCTTTTTCTGTATTTCATTTACTGTGTATTTAATGCTTGGGGAGAGGTCATGCTTCCAGTGCCTCTTTCTTAATATAAAAATGAAGTAATCTGAAGTAGTAAACCTGCTTGCTTGCACATGTACTTTTAGCAATATTCTGGGTCCACTGCATTTGTAATATGATGAGAGTCTCAGAGCAAGGCTTGCTATGCAATAACTTCTCAAAACAAGCTGGAGTAGTGGACTAAATTGTGTCACAACTAAAGAGTGAACTGCCTATGATTAAATCATTTCCGAATTGGAAAGCTAACAATTGTTACATGTTAAATCCAGTTCCCGCACTGTACTGCATTCTTAATATGATGCCATTTCCACCATCACACTTGACTATTCTTCTGGTCCTTTTTTAATCCAAATTGTCCATGCAAACCATCCTTCCCCTTCTTGCCTGCCACATCTCCCTCATTTAATGTTACCCCTTCATTCACCCTCTTTTGGAGAGTAATTGCTATTAGTATTGTGGCAAATATGGAAACCTGTATGTGTTCAACAAAGTCCCACAAAAATGGCCAGCTAATTATTTTTGTGGCAACGGATGTAGGATAAAGTTTGTCCAGAACATCAGGCTGTGCCGTGAAGTTAGATGAGGGTATATGGTATACATGGATTTCCAAAAAGTATTTGATAAAGTGTCACATAACAGACTTGTGAGCAAAATGAGAACTCATAGAATAAAAGGGACAGTAGCAACATGGATATAAAATTGGCTGAGTAACCACAAGCAGAGTAGCAGCGCATGGTTGTTTTTCGGACTGGAAGAAGATTTATAGTGGAGTTCCCCTGGAGCTGATGTTAGGACCCCTGCTTTTCTTATATGTTGATGACCTAGACCTGGGGTGTGCAGGGCACAATTTTAAAACTTGCAAATGATACAAAGCTTCTAAGTCTTAGGAGCTGTGAGGAGGATGGTATTAAAATTCAAAACGTTGTTGACAGACTGGTAGAATGGGAGGACAAGTGGCAAATGAAATTTAATGCAGAGGAGTGTGAAGTGATTCATTTTTGTATGCAGAGTGAGAAGAGGCGATATAAGTTAAAGGGTACAATTCTAAAGGGGCGCAGGAGCAGAGGGGCCTGGGCATAAATGAGCAGAAACAACTGAATGTGGTTGGGCAGATTGAGATAATGGTGAATGAAGCATTTTTAAAAATTATTCATTTATGGAATGTTGACATCCCTGGCTAGGCTAGCATTTATTTCCCACTCCTAATTGCTCATGAGAAGGTGGTGGTAAGCTGCCTTCTTGAACTGCTGCAGTCCATGTGGTGTAGGCACGTATGGGATCTGGGTTTTATAAATGATATGAAGTATGAAAACAAGGAAGTTTTAGTAAATCTGTATAAAACAGTGATTCAGCTTCAACTCAAGTATTGCCTCCGATTTGAGACACCACACTATCAGAAGGATGTCAAGGCACTTTAGAAGGTGCAGAAAATATTTCATGAGAAAGGTTCCACGGCTGAGGAAGTTCAATTGCATAAATAGATTGGAGAAACTGTTCCCCTTGGAGAAGAGAAAATTAAGAGGAAATTTGATGGAGGTGTTCAAAATCATGAGGGCCTGGACAAAGTACATAGGGAGAAACTGTTTCTTTGGGTGGAATGAATGAAAATCAGAGGACGCTGATTTAAGGTGATTGGCTAAAGAAGCAACGATGGCAGGAGGAAAATGGCCTGGACTTGGTCACATGTCTTTAATAATGGATTCTAGCATTTTCCCTGTGACAGATATTGGGTTAACTGCCCTATCACTTTCTGCTTTTTGCTTCCCTCCTTGCTTGAATAAAGATTAAGGTGTTACATTTAATTATTTTCCAGTCCACTGGAACCTTTTGGCACGGTGGCACAGTGGTTAGCACTGCTGCCTCAGCGCCAGGGACCCAAGTTCGATTCCCGGCTTGGGTCGCTGTCTGTGTGGAGTTTGCATATTCTCCCCGCGTCTGTGTGGGTTTCCTCCGTGTGCTCCGGTTTCCTCCCGCAGCCTGAAAGACGTGCTGGTTAGGTGAATTGACCCAAACAGGTGCTAGGGGAATTTCACAGTAACTTCATTGCAGTGTTAATGTAAGCCTTACTTGTGACTAATAAATAAACTTTAAACTTTACCTCAGGAATTTTAGAAGATTATAACCGATGCATCTGCTTTTTGTGTCGCCACTTCTTTTAAGACTCTCAAATGCAGGCCATCCCTTCCTGGGTACTTGTCGACCTTTAAGTCTAATAGCTTTCCCAGCACCTTTGCCCAAGTGATGGTGATTATTATTAAGTTCATCACTTCCTATCACCTCTTGATTTTCAAGAATCTTTAGGAAGCTTTTTAAGTTCTCTACCATGGAAGCAGACACAAAATATCTGTTTGCATCTCTGCTATGTCAATCCCCCAGACACACACTCTGGAAGATCCAAACAAGCTCTAGTTACTCTTTTCCTATTCAAATACTTGCAAAAACTTTTACTATGTTTTTTATGTTAGTAGCTAGCTTTCTCTCAAACCGTGCTTTTTGTCACTTTATTGTCTTTTTGGTGACTCTTTGCTGGTCCTTAAAATCTGTCCAATCCTCTGACCAATCACTCATCCTTGCAGATTTGTACAGTTTTTTTTTCAATTTAATACTATCCTTAGCTTCCTTATTTAGCCACAGACGATGCATCCTTCTCAGAGAGCCCGTCTTTTACTGGAATAAATCATTTCTCAGCATTATTAAATATCTGCTTAACGGTCTGTCATTGCAACTCTACTGTGCTACCTTCTAACTTAGTTTTATAGTTCACCTTGGTCAACTCTGCCTTCATACTCTCAAAGTTACCTTTAGATTTAAAGCATTCGTCAAGTCTGCCTTCATACTGTCATAGTTACCTTTATTTAGGTTTAAAGCATTAGTTATGGACCCACACTTCCCCCTTTTCAAAGTGAAAATGAAATTCAGTTGCAACTTTGTTGTACGTTAGTCAGTCACCATTATGTGATTGTCAGGTTTCCCTGACAAAATCCTCTGCCGATTTAGACTTTCGTTGATCATAAATGTATGGGTGTTTTTTTTTCCGAAATATGTTTTCCCACTCTTCAAATTGGAAGTAAGAAGCTATGTCGTTTTGCTATTAAATAGTTAACTTCATGATACGTTTATACCTCAAGCCCATTTCACATATTGGTGAGGTTAATTGGTCAGGAACTAAACAAATTATATTTTGCTGCTAATTGAAATGCTTTTCACCATAAGTCTAATAATAATAAGCATTTCCAATCCTCCAGTTGATAGTGAGTGACATCACAGGATATCAACCTGTGCTTTTAATTACAGTACCAACAAGATATGGAGGAAGATTTCCTCTGTGCAAAAGCTGTTCTATATAAACAGGTTTTGAATTTCATTACCCAAAGCACAGAAGAAATCTTACCTCTATCGATAAAATTCAAGAGGTTGGCATGCATATTTCATAAAGTATCCTTTAAAAATCAGCAAATTTAAGCTTTGCTCAGTTTAAGGGTTGTCCCGAAATGCAAGTTACACTTTGTTTCAAATCTTCAAATTAGTGGTAGCAATTTGGGTCCATTTGCTTTAATGCATTTGATTTCATGATACATTTACATCTGAAGTCCATCAATCATGTTGTTTCTAACTAGTTACAAATACATTACAGGAGGTTTTCAGTTTTAATGATGATGTTGAGAATTTGTCACTTATATTCTCAGCAAAATTTCAGTTGGTGGGAATATTGTCACTTATAATAGTTTCTAAGGTGAGAGTGGAGATGGTGCCAGCTAATTTTGGAAAAGAAAATTATGGCAGGCTGTTATTTTTACTTGGGTTACTGGTAAGGTGGTAGGGAAGGAGAAGAGAACTTCATATATCTAAAGATATTTCCACTCTAACTGTGATTTATCTTGCATCCTAAACAAGGAACTTGACCATTACATTTGAACAACAGTCAGGAATGAGACTTGACCCCAGATCCTCTAATTGGAAACCTTGTCAAAAGCTGCACCTCCTTTCCACCATCTTCAACGTCAATAAGCAAGTTGCTGTATTACTCATGAGGCTTCATCTTTTGGATTTTCCAACTTGCAAGCCAAAAATGTCTGATGACAGAAGGGCCTTCAATATCATTGGAGTGGGAAAAGGACATGTGCTACAAAACCTCATTTGCAACAGAAATGGGCAAATTTTTAGAGTTCCAACTCTGAGGAATGACACTGAAAATATGCATACAACTAAATCAGTGTTAAATAGCAGCTTCATACTACATTTCCGAATGTGGATTTATTGATCCTTCTGACATACAGTGCACCCTAAGAACAGTGTCAAGATTTATTAGGCCTCAGATGGGGGATGGTGAGAGTCAAGCCTGGCATGATGGAGAGGGTGTGGGAGTCACATGGGTGTTCAGGGGTGTGCGTGGAGTCCCCTGAGCTTATGGGAGGGATGGGAGATCGGTGAGTCCCATAGAGGGTTAGTATGCATCTGTACCATAATTACCCAGAAGTTAGAAAAGGTTTTAATTCTCTTTCTGGGAAACTACTGGTGTAACCCAATCAGAACCAGTCAACTTGCAGTGCATTTTCAGGTGGTTCCCAGTGCAGGGCAAATGAAAGTTTGTACTTCTGGCAATTGCTGTGCAAACCTGAAATGAGAACTCCCGAGGGGGGTACCCCAACGTATCTTTGGAGCACCCCCGATATGACACCCCAGAGCCCGGAAGTTTTGGCCTGCTGTCTTATCTGTGAGATGATACCTGAGGAGTTCAGCACACCATCACTACTAAATTAAACTGGGAGAAATAAAAACAAATAAATGCTGTTTTTATTTCAGATTTCCAAAATCTGCAGTATTTTGCTTTTGTTTTGCTGTACCAGCCTAGATCTTGTGCTGAAGACTGGAGTGAAACTGAGAACACAAAATTTTATGATTGTACCTTCAGCCTTCTGAGGAGCAATTGGGTAACCTCTAGCAGTATAGAATTCTTCAGAAATGTAAAAAGTCCATTTAGCCCACAGGAATTTTTTTTGTAAATTAAGTCCACTACATTGTGGTTTCACCATTTACTTAAATCCCCATCTCCCCAAAAATGCATCTTATTTCTTGACTGTATTTGATATAACAAAACAGGATGATGAGGGTAATGAAGTTAGGGTCATGCATGGACTTTGGAAAAGTGTTTGATAAAGTGCCACATAATTGACTTACTAAGCAAAAGTGAAACTCGGGGAATTAAAGGGGGCATGGCAATTTGTGTACAAAATTGTTTAAGGGACAAAAATCAAATTATTGGTAAACAATTGGTTTTTGAACTTGAGGGACGTAGACAGTGGAGTTCTCCGGGGTCAGTATTAGGACCATTTCTGTTTGATATATATTAATGACATGGGCTTGGGTAAGCAGCATAATTTCTAAGTTTGGAAATGGCACAAAACTCAGAAAAGTAGTGAACAATGAGGAGGATAGCACCAACCTTTAGGGGCCTTAGATAGACCCACAAAATGTATGGCATTGTAACACACAAATGTGAAATGGTGTATTTTGGTATGAAGAATGTGGATAGGCAATATAAACTAAATGGCACAATTTTAAAAAGAACAAATACTGGAGGGTAAATCCTTGACAGTTTATTTTTTTTTTAAATGGGATCCATGGTTTTCTAAAAGAGAAATCAAGTACTGTACAAAAGTCAGCATGTCATTACTAAGCATCAAACCATCAGAAGGATATCAAGGCATTTATGTGCAGAGGAGATTTACAAAATTGCTGTAAGTGATTTGGGGCTTCAATTACATGGCATTAGAGAAACTGGGGTAATTCTCCTTTGACCAGAGAAGGTTAAAGGAAATTTAATAGAGTTGTTCAAAATCCTGGACAATTTTGATAGAACAAACGAGGTGAAACTAATATCAGTGGCAGAAGAGTTGATAATTTTAGAGGATTCATAATTAAGGTAATTGGCAAAGGGCAGTAGTTAGTTTTTAAAAAACAGAGTGAAATGTAATAATTGGGAATGCACTACGTGAAAAGGCAGTGGAAGTAAATTCAGTCGTAACTTTCAATAGGTAATTGAGAAAATTCTTCAGGGCTATGAGAAAAGAGCAAGGGTGTGGGGCTAATTGGATAACCCTACTAAAGAATCGGCCAGTTCAGGCAAGGGTGACCTTCTATTCTGTATCATTGTGTGATTCAATGAATTATATCATTGTCTGCATAAAATCCTTCCCTGGTATAACATTCTACAATTTAATGACCCTTTGAGTGAACATCTTGATGTTGATACTGTAAATATAACCTGAATGCTAGGAATAATTTGCTCATTAGTGCTTGTCCCAGCTTGGAAATTTTGAATAACAAAGTGATCTTTATTCATTTGCCATAAAGCCCAAGTCTGACATTGTCTCCCATTGGAGACATTTATCTGCATCTGGTCTTTTTATTGTCACTCTTTGGAATATGCATCACTTTATATTACATCCTTGTTCGTAAGTTAATTTGTCCGCAGCATCTGTGCAGTGCTCGTGCGCCGGTTGTTGTTCTTGTGTGTATTATATACTTGCTAAATGTTCTCCTTTTTCTAAAGAAGGAATTGGTTCTTTGGGACGTGGTCCCGTTGGCACGAGTCACATGCCAATGTTTTGCCCGCTTGACTTAGAGTATGGCTGGCTATTTCATTCAAGGGCAGCAAAGCATAGACTAATCCGGTTCCAATCAGATGTCCATGAATGTAAGATCATCACCTGTCTGATCAGGAGCAAGAAACCCAGTCTTATTTATCCTTTCCCTATCCGAGGGACCCTGAGACTAATTGTAGTACCCCTATGGTATGTAAACTGACTTCCTAAGTATTTCCAGCATTTTCTGATTTTATATCTGGAATCTCCCATGTTTAGCAACTTGCCATGTGAATTTGCTGACCACTGGGGAAGCAGTCAGTTACTTTTATTATTTTCCTTTGAAATCTTGGAAATCTTGTTCTGATGCTTTTATGTTAGTGCAGTTTTAATTTTGATTTTTGAAAGTTGGATCCCAGTTTCTGCCCTTTTACATCTCTGGCTCTGCTTATTCTAAATTAGTAGATCTAGTTTTTTGTGCGTGTTCACTGGGATAAGGGAGTGAAGTTAACAGAACAAACTCACTGAACTGATGAACTTACAGTTTTGCCAGAATGTGAAGCAAGCAGTTTTAAATCACTGAGCAGTCAAGCCTAATATCAGCCATTAGTGGGGCATTTTACATGTACACAAGTTCTCTGTAGTTGCTGAATTGTCATTTGTCATCTATCAATAAAAGTCCGAGAATATGCGCCAACTGCTCTAAATACTCACAAGTTAGTTGTCACTGTGACCAGGAGCAGATTAAAGCACTGGCTTCTTTTCTGTCCTGGTCATGTACAGATATTATCCCACCTCTATGACTAATCTCTTGGTCACCTGTCTTTGGCTTGTTTCATTTTTGTCTAATTGTGCTTCTGTGAAATGCTTTGGTATGTTTTACCATATTAATGACAGTTTTCTGCTCTGAATGCATTCAAATCAGGAATTGGGTTGAACTGTCCAAACTCATTTGACTTTGGAATTTTAATAGACAGAAGAAAAGGAATAAAAATGATCATGTTCAGGCTCAAATATGAAAATAACAAGTTCCATTACCACCTTTGTTTCATTTTAACTTTGTCAACTGTTTTGACATGTAAACATTGATGTCACAAATTTCGATTCCAAATTGCTGACAATTGGGATTGCATTATATACTCGGTTCTTGCCGTCTTATTGTTTTGAGAGATTTTGAGCGCTGAAAGTTTATTTTTGGCTCATTCCTTTTAAACTGGAGATCTTCCTTGTTATTTCCTGGTTCTAAAATAAACCTCGTCGGCATACAGTAGTGCAGTTAAACGTGACCAGCAGCTTCCATTGAACTGTAAGTTTCTATTGTGAATTCTGCCAATGTGTCCACAGTTGTTTTTCTGGTGGATTCAGTTTATTAAGGTTTCCCTATGTGACTAAAATCAGCCAAATGCCACATTAAGCCACACATCTTCCTCTTTGTGTGCCAGTTTGTCAAAAAGAACATCAATAAACAAACTTTGAAGATGAAGCACAACACTCGCTAGACTTGCAGCTTGCAAACATTTTTGTGTGAAGAATGCTATGCTCGTAAAAGGTGATAGATTTCACCTTCACTGAGAAATGGAACAATTTAATATTTTAGTGTTGACATCAAGCACTCCCAGGATGTAATGATTGCTGTTAGTCGCAGAGTAGAACTTTCATTCAGCATCCACCTCCAAAGAGCATCCCCAATTGGTGTTTTAACGTTTTCCCATTTTCCACATAATTACTTATTGGTACTAGATTCAGGACCCTCTATGCTGTGACAGCAGAAATTTTAATTATTTATAATAAATTCTAGCAATGAAAGTTCAAAGTCTGTTCAACTTTCCACTTTGTATATATTCTTTATTAAACTGCTGCTGAGAAAATAGTTTTAGAAGAAAGTGAGTGAGAAGGATGGAGATGCCGTTTTGTTGAGCCTAACAAGAGACATGGAAATCAGTCAAGTAAATGGAGTTGAGGTAGAATCATGGCCTAGCCCCAGTCCTATGCTTAAATCCTGAAGAAAACCAAGAGCATGGATTCTCCCTCGCCCATTGAAATAGTGGGAAAAACCGCAGTACAGCACAAGTTATATAGGACTGATGATGCATTTGTGCATATTGTTAACATTTGTAATATGTATAGATATTAAATAAAGGTAGGCTTATATACTGTTCTGGCAACCTGGCCAGAATATTCATGATTGTTTTAAGATACTGTGCAAATAACAGAAGAATGCTAATTAAAATTACTAATTAAAATACTAAATTTAAAAATGCTGGAACTACACAGGTCTGGCAGCAGCTGTGCAGCGAAAAACAGAGTTGATGTTTCAAGTCAAGGACCTTTCTTTCGAACAGAAGAATGTTAATTTGTCTGCAGTCAGCTACATATGAATTTGTGTTTCACCAGAAAAGATGAATCGCATTCTGTTTTTGTATACCTGACTCAGTAGGCCTGGGGTTAATTTGCCTGCTCTTTTGATCAGAAGTGAAGTGGAGCAAAGTGAAATGTTGGGCATTGTGAACTCAAACGGGAACAGTTTCAGATATTCTCCTTCCCTCCAGAGTAATGTGGAGTGGACTGTCCCTTACTAGTAGGTAATGTTGTGTTGATTAACTTGTGTAAGAAGTAGCTGGATGATATCTGATTACAATTAGGACTGAAGGTCATAGGAGCAAGTACAAAAATAAAGGATCAAATCTTCTAGGAAAAACTGTCCCAGGTCCTCTTGGGAGTATCCCTTGGCACTCAGTTAGTCACAGTTGTGAGATAGATTTTGGTAAAACATAATGGAGAGATGGAATGTGGTGAAATGTTTGTAGTTTGTCCAGCTGTACTTTGAAAATCACCAAGCAATTTATAGATTGTTATTCCTGCAAACATAGGTTAGATCCAAAGAGACCTTTTTGAGCCATGTGAAGCACTATTTGTGTTTTTGTAGGTTTTTCAATGGTGGAAGTAGCGAGTGCAGTTGGAGCTGACAAATTAAGAGTAGCAAGCACTCAGTAGTGAAACATAGTGACTTGTTTAATTTTCTGTAAGTATATTAGTACCAGTATGCTAACCACAGTTGGTGATGGGTCTGGGTCTTAATGAAAATTCCATTTATCCGAACACTTTTGCTTAGTTCTTGTTCACAATTTAAGGGAAATTATCCTCTTTTGAGTGGGTGTGATGTGGAGTCATCAAATTGAATGCATTCTATTAAAAATATAAGGGTTGGGTGACCATTGTTCACTTAATTTTCTCTCTATTTAACTCTAATTTTTTGGTCGAATAGAAGCAGTAGACTACAATTGGACTGACAAAACGGTTCAGTAATTGCATTGGTCATTTTTATTGTTTATCAACAATCTAATGTTCTACCACTTGTTTTATTCCTAGTGCATCCCTTAGAATGTTGTTTTCAGCTGAGAGTTCTGAACACAATCTCACCCCAATCCAACAGGGTTATAATATCATTGCAGTGTATGGAGAGCAAAAACTGCATTTAACTTATAAATGTATGTGTAAAGAATGTAAAATAGTTGTTGTGCACTTGCCCATCATTTCAATTCATTTGGATTTTTTTTCATGTCTTTATCCATCCAACAAGCAATAACATGAAAGAAAAACCTTGCATTGATATAGTACTTTCCACTGTTGTAATGCAGGGGAAAGTCGCAGCCAATTTCTGCACAGCAAGGTCCAGCAAACAGCATAATAATTAATGACCAGACCATTATTTTTGAGAAATAAGTATTGGCCAAGATACTGAGCAAACTCCCCCACCCTTTTTGATGAATAATACATTCACATGAGAAGGCAGTTAAATAGGCTAGTTTATCCTCTTATCTGAAACACCAAAACAGCTTTGAGTCATCTTCCTCCTCTGAACAGATCAATGTGGAACAGTCTCTCATTACTAGTAGTTAGTATTGCATAAGTAAGTCATAAACAGTAGCTGGGAGATGTACCATACGTAGTTGTCTCTAAGTACTGCATTGAAGTCTCAGCCTGGATTATGTGCTCAAGTCTAGAGGTGGATGGATGCTCCGTCACGATTTCCCTGCAGTATGCAATTGGTCAGTGTTTGATTGCATGTGTCTATTAATTGTTTTTTGTGCTGTTAGTCAAGCCTGGGTGTGTTACTGAGAAAAAGAAACTAAACTGAAGCAAGAAGCTGGAAACACGAGTGTGCAGGCAAAGCACTGTGAATAAAGCTCCTGTTTCGACATAGACTGGTGGCATCATTGCATATTTTTGAGGCATAAAATACAACAACTGGTGACAAAAATGGAGAAAGTTTAAATTATCAGCTCTAGCACCTTTCCTTATTTCATCGGGCAATCCACCTATGCTGTGAGATCAATTAAATTTTGAGGTTCAAGACCTACTTGCTCGCTACAAGGATGGACGGTCCAGTTGTAGCAGCATCCACATGTAGGCAATACTCATACAATGTCCTGGAGCAGGAGACCAGCAAGTATTCAAGTAGCTCACACAAGATATGTCAAAGTTTGATACGGCGGCAGAGTGCTCTTGAAAAATACTTCTAGCAAAGTTAAGTGTGATGATCAAACAATTTTCATTCCACCAGAGATGCCAGGGAAATGGTGAGCACATGAAACAATATGCAGCAGCATTACAGCAAGTGGCATCTGCAGGTAAATTTAGCATTCTAACTATCAAACTTATTCATGACCAATTAATTGAAAAACATTTCCACAAATTAAGCAGCACCTAGTCATGAAGGATGATAATTGAACCTTGGAAAAAGCCACACCATGGCAGCGCAAATTGAATCTCCCTTTGTTGATGTGAAGAGGTCACTCAGAAATGCACTTTCAGATTCAGGGTTGCGGACGCAGCTTGCCCAGCCAGCTCACCTGCATGGATTATGCACAAAGGCTCATCGACATGTGCTCCATCACGGTCAAATACCTTCAAACATGTTCCTAAATTGTGGAGGTATCCCATTGGTTCCAACACCATTTAACGTGAAAGAGTTCACATTCCTCGATGGTACATCCGTTTCTGAGTACTGTTACTGTGCAAATGAGTACTGTACACTATACAAATGGCCAATCGCACAGTAAAAGGTGTTTGACTGTTAAAGGCATAGATAGGATCTCTGTCTGTCTTTGCGGGTTTAAACCCACATGCAGAAATGTGGGTTACAACTGATGTGTTAGGATATGTGATAGAAGTTGCACTCTTACAGTACATTGAAGGAATCGAATGACCAGTCGCTTATGCAGAATGCCTATCGTTGGAAACTGAATGCAAATGCTCCCCTAAAGAGTGGGAAGCATTAGCTTGCATCCATGCTTGTAAACATTGGCACATGTATCTCAAGGGTAGGAAAATTCACTCTCTGCACCAGTCTCCAAGTGCTGACTCCATTATTAGTCTCATCAGGACCTGGTCCTTGATCTCCACACATCAAAAAATGATCAGATTGTCTTCTCCAGTTCAACTTTAAAGTTGAGTATTCCACAGGTTCATGCAGCAGAGTAGTTGATATGCTTAGCTGTCCTACGATTGCAGATGGTAAACGATAGGAAAATGACTTGCAATGCTTAAGACTGTGAGATTGCGGTGATTTAACACATGACTGTAAATTTTGTAATGCAAGAGGAGTTGAAGACACAACCAGCAGGCAGTGTACTGCGGGGAGTAAGCCAACCATAAAACAAAGTAGCCTCTCAAAATATAGGAAGAATGGAACCTATACTAATGAGTATACAAACTTGCATGGTTTGATAACAGCTGTAACACATGCATAACCTCAAGCAGTGATCCAGAAAGCCTTACAGCAATGAGCATTGCATCTTGACCATAAAGGACATCCAAGTGTTGTTAGATGAACACTAATCCTGTGGAGCAGCCTGGTGACCAGCAATAGAGTACTCCATAGATGAGCACATCAGAAACTGCATAGCTTATGTACTCCATGAAAAATCAGTTAAAACTGTGTTCCAGACCTCTGAACTCGTGGCCAACCGAACCATGGCAACAACTCCAAGTAGATACTTTGGAGAAGTGCAGGCAGCCCCAAGGGGCTTTTAGCTTGACCATGATCTAAATAGCAAATGGCTGGAAATTGCTACAACTAATTCTAGTCAAGTTGTTTACAAAATGGACTGCAGTTTGTTTCCAGTCAGTTCATGGAGTTCCTAAAAATTAGAGAATTCACCACCATCCGCAATACGATCAGTAATCCAATAGTGACATTGAATGATTCAGCAGGGTGATAAAGGACAGTTTGCGAGCTAGTATGTTGGAGGGGAAACAGTTTGGAAATCCATGTGTATCCTTCTTCACACATATCCATCCTGCACTCTATGACCAGAAAGATACCAGTTGAATTTATGACTGGTTGTAGCTTTCGTATGTCGCTGACCATCCTTAACCTGTCACTGCGAAACCATGCCAGAGCGAAAGCAGAAGAAATCACAAAGTTACAAAACTAAAGAGTATTTTGACAAGCAAATGCACACAAGGAGATCACAATTTGAAATTGGAGATTTGTTTTGCTGGATGGCACAGTGGCAGTGGTTAGCACTGCTGCCTCACAGCACCAGGGACCCAGGTTCGATTCCATCCTTAGCCATGGTCTATGTGGAGTTTGCACTTTCTCCCTATGTCTGCATGAGTTTCCTCCGGGTGTTCCGGTTTCCTTTCACAGTCCAAAGATGTTAGTTTGATTGGCCATGCTAAAATTGACCCTAGTGTCAGGGAGATTAACGAGGTAAATGTGTGAGGTTACGGGAATAGGGCCTGGTAGGATTGTGGTCGATACAGATAGCCAAATTGTCTCCACACACTCGCATCATCACTATCAGGACCAAATCAGATCAAGCAGTTGGAGAAACCTTGGTGAGTTGCTGTAGTGCATCTTTCAGATGGTACACACTGCAGCGGTGGTTCACCATTAGTGGAGGAAGTGAACATTTAATTGAATGGGGTGCCATACAACAACGTGGTTGCATTGTTGAACTTCAGTGTTGCTGGAGTTGCACTCATCAAGCAAGTGGAAGGTATTCAAGCACGATTCTCACTTGTGCCTTGGAGGATCGGCTTTGAGGAGTCATGAAGAGAAACACTCATCACATAATTCCCAGCTTCTGATTTACTCTTGTAGCTACAGTTTTTATATGGCTGGCACTGTTAATTTTCTGGTCAGTAGTGACCCCCAGGATGTTGATGGTGTGCCGATTCAGTGATGGTAGTGCCGTTGAATGTCAAAAAATTAAACCGCCTCTTTCTCTTCAACACTGATTTTTTTTTTAATGCCCCCATGATTTTTCTCCGTTTGATCGCAGCTGTGACCCAGGAGGTTAATGTTTAATTTGTGGATAATCCAGGATGGTTTGTGATCAACTCTGGGGTGGGACTTGAGCCCAAACCTCTTGGCTGAGAGATGAATCTGAGGGACAGTAACTCTCTTGGAATCTGAACACTGGGACTGCAAGCCGTCATATTTGCGTCAAACCCTGTTCTCATGAGCTGTCAGTACAGAGGTATTTTGAGCATCTTTTGTTAGTCTCTGATCCAGTTCTATGCTACATGCCATGCTTATTCATTGAAACATTACTTTGGGGCTAGGAAGATGCTCTGAGATTCACACACATCTTGACAGCTTTCTGCCCCTTGCCCTTCAACAGTCATGACTCTGCTGTACGCCCCTCAGTGAATCATCAAGTTGAACATTCCTTTGTGCTAACCTGGGATATTGGCAATAGAAAAGAAATTGTGTTCTTAGCCAATGTTCAAAAATGCACACCTCCAGCAGGGCTCAACTTGGGGGTGCTTCAACATTCCCTGCTGACATCTGCTAGTTCAGCCAAGAATGGAAATCAATCCCATTCAGTTATATACATCTGTCTAGCTTAGCTGTTCACTGCTTTAACCAGGTAAGCTATCAGAAAAACTTGCTTTTTTTAATTCTCAAATCGCTCTTTGAATGTTCCAGACACAAGAAGGCTTCATTACTTCAGTAAGTTGCAGATTGCACTCCTGGGACTTGCTGTGCTCTGCATGTCGATGACCTGCACGTTTTTGTATTCCACTTGCTATTTTCATGTCCCTCATTTCCCTTGTGTGTGCACTCTTTATATTTTTGGGGAAAAAAATTATACTTAAGAAATTGATGAATTAATCCATCCTCCTAACCCCAGCTGGTCCCACTTTCCTCTGGGTAAGAAAGCGTGAAAAATGTGATAGTTAGCCTGTCGCATCTGTCAGTATACCATGTACAGCCTGGGAAACTGGGTCAGACTCCAGGTGGGTGGGGATGTGCATTTGCAGTCTGTTCACATTCAAAATGGCAGCTCTGAATTATTTAAAAAGAAAGTCAGACTGGTTGTGGAATTACAGTGCTAGCAAATTCTGCCTCAGATAAAGCCAAATCAAGATATACAACTCTAACTGGACACACGTAGAACCTTGCAGTTTCAGATGTAAACAGCAGTACAATGGCCCTACAAATATAGTGGGTGATGAGTGAGTTTTCTGGTGGTGGGCTGTAATTCCTATTAGAATACAGAATTGTTCATGCACAGCTTTTGCATTTTCCCTTTGAGGGAACTGAAGCACTAACTGCTGATGACACCCTTTAATTTGATTGCAGTCTGGCTGAAAGTGTGGAGCAAGGATGTGTGGGGGTTGTGGAATGAAGCCAGTGTCTGTGTGTATTACACTGCTGTTAATTGGATTCTGTGACCAAATGCGTTCTGGTTCATCACATGGTTGTGGAATTGTCACAGTAAATTGAGGGCTCTGGGAATGTAGCACCATAGATCTACCCAGAGGGGTGCTCCACATAACCAATCTGCCCTGGTTTTTGGTCAACACAACATACAAATTAGGAACAGGAGTAAGTCATTCAGACCCTCAAATCTGCTCCACCATTCATTCAGATCATGGCTGATCTGATTCTTGCCTCAACTCCACTTTGTTGTCTGGCCCCAATTTTGATTTGATTTATTATTGTCATATGTATTGATATACAGTGAAAAGTATTGTTTCTTGAGCGCTATATAAACAAAGCATATCGTTCTTCCGGGAGAAGTAAAAGAGAGGGCAGAATGTAATGTTGCAGTCATAGCTGGGGTGTAGAGAAAGATCTCCACATCTCTGCCTCAGTTGAGAGATCCCTTGTTTTTTGACTGTTCCTAGTTCTAGTCTCTCCCACAAGGGGACACATTCTTTCAACATCCACCCTGTCAAGTCCCCTCAGGATTCATTTCAGCAAGATGGCATTCATGCTCCTGCTCCCCACTAGTATGGCCAGGACTGATTTGGTGCAGTCAAGACACTGAATTTACATCAGTAAATCCAAGATAGCACAGTACAGGCTCTTTCCCATGGCCCCAGCTTCCCATTTTTTATAAACATCATCTTTCTGTATCTACATTGCTCAGAGAAAGCGAGAGGATAGTGGGATGTATAAAAGAGAAAATAAGGAGAAGCAAATTAAGGGTGTTTGGAATATTGAACGAAGAATCAGTAAGGAAAAGAAAATAGATATAGCTTCTCCAAGATGGTGATCCAAAGCAAGAATTTCTTTCCTATTAGTCAAAGAATGTCTTTGTTAAAACCAACTTTTCCCTAAATCTGGTGTCCATAAGCTGACCTGCCCTGCTTTGTGTGACGGAAAAATGGCTTAGAGGAACAAAGGGACTAATATAAACGGTTCTAAGTTAGGAACCAAACAAAGGAATAATAGACCCATGAGTGAAGGATAGGGAGAGTACAAAATCATTCAAGCAGTGAAATAAGTCCCTTAACGCTCTGCAAATGCTGTGTACACACTCCCTGTATTTATAAATTATTCCCTGTTATTTATTTTTCAGTGTGCAAACTACTCCAGGGGGCCGGGAAATTCTTACTCCACCTCAGGGGAGAATGGTAGCCTTTTTTGTTCCACTAGCCTTAGAGGTCATTTGCCACAGACAATCGGTTTCATTATTGCTCACTCAAAGCTCAATAGCAAGCGGCAGTAAAAACGGTTTTGTATCATATGGTTCTATCTATTTTTTTTCTTGTCTGATTTTTTTTTTTGCGAAGGCAGTGGCTCGCCTGAGGATGTAATAAAAAATTGATTACATTTTCTGTCAACAGAGTGGTCGGGTGCTGCAGATGTGACCCTGTTAGTAACCCATGCAGAAAGATGCTACTTTAGATATACAGTAAATGCAGCCCTTTTACTCTGTGATTTGCTAGCAATCTTTACCTCAGTAAGGTAATGCCATTTGAAGCTTTGTGAGTCACAAATTACTACTTGCAATAAATCGCCTCTGATTTTCTACAATTAGTAACTGCACTAGAAAGAAGAATGTAACA
Organism: Mustelus asterias; assembly: GCF_964213995.1. Lineage (NCBI taxonomy): Eukaryota > Metazoa > Chordata > Chondrichthyes > Carcharhiniformes > Triakidae > Mustelus > Mustelus asterias. The sequence continues at coordinate 53,946,381 of NC_135809.1, forward strand.
CTGTTGCCTGGAGCTGGGGCTATGTTGGGTTCACCTGGAATGGCTGATCACTATTAGTGGGCAACACCAGGTTTTGCTGGCAATGTTACTGTTTGGTGGAATGGTGGCTAAGTTCATGGCGTGCCAACTCAAATGGAATGTAAGTGATCAAATGCCTGTGTGTAGTTGATATCTTTCTATTTGACTGAAAAGACCTCACGCAAAATTACAAGGAGATGTAGTGGCCAGCTGTGTGTGATTTAGTCTGTATCTATGTTGAAATGCCAGGACTTTTCCGTTTCTGGTTGCTTTCCAATCATCTGAGCTGCGAAGTGCAGACAGGAACAGGAGCAGATCATTCAGCCCCTCGAGCCTGTATTCCATCATTAGTTAAATCTTTCCTAATCTATACCCCAACTCAATTTACTCGCTTATGATCTATATCTCTTGATACCCTTACCGAACAAAAATCCGTTGTGTCTTTTGGGCTGTGTTCCAGATTTTTGATAGCCTATGTATGAAGCGGTGGTTCCTGATTTCAATCCTATATGGCCTAGTTCTAATTTTAAGATTACGGCCTCTCATACCCGAGTGCCTGAGCTATCAGAGGAAATAGTTTTTCTATATCGACAAAATTGAATAGATAAATCATTTTAAACCCTTAACCTTATAGACTTTAGGGAATACAAGCTAGGTTTATGCAACCTGTCATTATTTAACTCTTTAATCCTGGGTGTCTATCATTCTGGTGAAACTGCTCTGCAGTCTTCCAAGGTCGCTATATCCTTCCTGAGATTGGATATGATATTTTCATACTTTATTCAATTGGACTGGAAAAACAATTACCAGTACAAGTGTTAACCATCTAAACTTTGGTTACATATGGAGAAGCATGTTTGAACAGTGCAGAGTGGTAAGTGCTGAATGGTGCAAGGAAGCACTGAATTTGAGTATTGCACCTCATTAAAGTGTATTGCTTTAGGTTGAGAACCCCCACTGCATTTGCCACCCTTCTCCTCCTATTTCCCCCCAAATCCCACCCTCCCCAGTAGGAGGCTGGTCTTTTGCTACCATATAGGATTCCACACATGAATAAACTTTCATGTACCAGAACCCAAAAGCCTAACCCGATTTTTGCTAAATTCACATCCCAATGAGAAAATACTAGATTTCCAATTTTGGCACTTTTAGTGGATAACGCTCTGTTGCAGGAATGTAAATTAGATGTTGGAAATAATAAAGTCCAGAATTCAAAACTGGCTCCTTTGCTAATACTTCGGCATTTTGGAATTAGATATTGTTGTGTGAATTTTTGTTTGCTGCTGTAATTGGGATGATGTACAACTGAACCAAGCTGAGGCCAGTGTTCCAGTTGGCCACATAACTATGGAAGTGGAGAGGATTTCAAGCTAAATACTGGGGGCAAGGGAACACATTTGAGAAAATGTAGTAATCGAAGTAAAGACCAGTGTGAAATGTACTAATATGGGAAATGATAAACAAACCATGACAAGAAAGGATAAAATGTACAAATCTAAGAGTAAATCTGAAGATAAGGTGAGAGATTACAAAAGTAATAATAGGGAAAAGCTAAAGGATTTATATCTGAACGCACATTGCATTTAAAACAATACAGATGAACTGATAGCACATACAGAAACAAATACGATCAGATAATCATCACAGAGATGTGGCTACAGGATGATATAGATTGGGACCTCAATATTGAAGGGTACAAGACCTTTAAGAAGGACTAGGGGCACGTGTGGCTCTGATAATGAACGATGGTACTAGCAGAATAGAAAGGGATGACCCAAGTTCAAGAAACCAGGATGCAGAAGTGGTTTGGGTAGAGGCGAGAGATGATCAAGGCAAGTCGTCACTTGTGGGAGTGGTGTACAGGTCCCCTAACAGTACCCACACAGTAGGACAGAATGTATAGGAAGATATAATGGGAGCTTATCAGAAAGATATCGTGGAGGGGGGTCGCATGATGCAAGCGTGTGAGTAGTTGTATTTCTGCCAGCTCTGGTGCTAGTTTTTTGATCCTTTTTTTATCCTGATGCATAGCTCAATTGTTTTATCCTGGAGTGTATTCTTTCTACTATTTCGTTGGAACATTTTTGAGGGAGTGTTGATGACAGAATGCCAAGAAGTGTCAAGAAAATAATAAGGATCGGTCAGAGGCACCTGGGGCAGAGCTGGACCCTCCATATGGTGACCTGGTTGGGCCCGGTGCTCTCGAGGGCATTCCAGGAGATGACTGCAAATATTAACAAAGTTCTGGATGACAAACTCAGTGTTTTGACACAGATCATTAATGTTCACTCAGATGAGCTGCAGAATATCTGCAAGAGGCTCAGTGAAGTGGAAGATAAAAGCCTTAATGTTGAAAGTTCTGCTGTTTCAGTCGAGACATGACTGCAATCCTTAGAGACTCGGCTGCATGGTACTGTCAGATATCCTGATGAATCTGGAAAATGGGGCCTGAGGAAGAATATTTGTATAATCTGTTTTCCAGAGGAAGCTGAAGCCAGGTTCCCGGTTAAATCTTTCAAAGGCTGACTGCCAAGTTTCTTTACCCTCGACACAACAGTAGGGCGGATCGAACTTGAAGGGACGCATTGTATCCTATCCTGGAGGCTCAAAGACAACCTACGTTCACGGCCTATTATCAAATGTTTCCATAGCTTCAGGGACCGCCAGGCATGGTGGGGCTTGGCTTTCTGATGAGGCAAGAGTCTTGTTCTTCCAGGACTCCTCAGCAGCAGTGCTGCAAAAGCCAAAGACTTCAATTTGGTCAGAAAGCATTTGAAGGCTTTTGGAATTCAGCATGACTTGCATTATCCTGCTGTCCTGAGGGTTACCCTCGAAGGATCTATTAGGACATTCAACAATCCTGCTAAGGCTTCGGCTCTTTTAGAATCCGTGAAAGACAATGAGTCGGAGTTGCGATCCTTAGTTCCTCATTAATCCTGAACTGTACGTCCTATTATTACTGCATTGTGAAGATCTTGTACCGTACTTTTTCATATTGAAGCAGATTTCGCCGAATATCTTGTTTAGAATCATATTCTGCAGTTAACGAACCTTGAATGTATCCCCTGTAATTGCATCTCTTAATTGATCCTGTTATGTGATTTATCACATTGATAGGGTCCATTCTATGAGTGAGCATGCTAGCAAATCTTTACTTGAAATCCTGTTATCCTGATGTCCTGATGAGTACAAGGACAGTCATTCATCCTTATCCCCTGTAATTTCAGTTCTTAATTGATCCTGTTACGTGAGTTAGCACATTAAAGGGAAATCCTGTGAGATCCTGAGGCGAACTTTGTCAACCATCCTGTTGGGTGTCATATTTTGCAGTTCTTTGTCAACAACTTGTTAATCGTTGAGTGTATTCCCTATAATTCCATCTCTTAATTGATTCTATTACACGATTTATCACATTGATGGGGCAATCCTATGAGTGACTATGCTAATTAATCTTTGCTGGTTATCCTGATGATGTCCTGATGAGCCTAAGGACAGGCACCCATTCATCCTGACCTCATGTAATTTCACCCTTTAATCGATCTGTTACATGATTTATCACATTGATAGGGTAAATCCTGTGAGTGAGCATGATGGTGAACCTTTGTCTGTTATCATGAGGTATCCAGGAGCTCTCATTTATCCTTAATGGAAGGCATCCTACAATGTACTACTTGTTCTTAAGGAGTCTGTTGCGTCAATTGTATGGTATTAGAGCTGTATGATTTTTATCCATTTTCTTGTCTTATAATCCTGGTATATGTAACAGTGGACTTTTTCACCAGGTATCCTTTATTTCAAATATGACTAAAATGAGTAGTGCCACTGCAGGGAGGTGGGCACGTGGATTAATATGGGTAAGGTCCTACGAGTCATCAGAGTGGGTGAGGAAACCCTGCTAGAATTTATGGGCTTGAGTATTTTTTTGTACTTCTGTTAATTTGGGGTTATAGAATCTTTGCTTAAATCCTGTCATAATAGACAGACCATATATCTTAGGAAGAGATATTGTATTATATCGTTGCATGTCCAATATGGCTGGGGATGGGGAAGCTTCCTTTAGTGCACAACCAAGAGTGGTGTGAAAATCCATGGAGGTTTAATGCCATTTTACCTGTGCTGATATCCTGTTGTTTGGTGGTTGAATAAGCAATGGCAGTAGCTACTATAAAGATTTGTTCCTGGAATGTGCAGGGAATTCATCACCCTATTAAAAGAAAGAAGGGTGGCACTGCTGCCTCACAGCGTCAGGGTCCCGGGTTCGATTCCAGCCTCGGGAGACTGTCTGTGTGGAGTTTTCACATTCTCCCCATGTCTGCGTGGGTTTCCTCTGGGTGTTCCAGTTTCCACCACAGTCCAAAAATATGTGGGTTAGGTTGATTGGCCATGCTAAATTGTCCCTTAGTGTCAGGGGGATTAGCAGGGTAAAAAAATGGAATTACTGGAATAGGGCCTGGGTGGGATTGTGATCGGTGCATTCTCAATGGGCCAAATGGCCACCTCCTGTACTGTACGGACTCTATGAAGATCTTGTCTTTTCTAATGAAGAAGAAAGTTGACATAACTCTGTTGCAAGAACTCATTTGGATGACAGGGAGCACCTCCAACTCAAAGACTGGGTTGGGCAGGTGTTTTTGTTTCTTTCTCAGCCAGTAGTCGAGGGGTAGCAGTGTTGGTTAATAAGAATCTGCATTTTAGTTTGGAAAGCTGCATGAAAGATAAAGAGGGTAGGTATGTGGTTGTCAAGGAATGGTGTATATAGGGAGAATGTGTCAACGATGAATGTTTATGGTCCTCCTAATTGTTCCACAGACTTTATCACTAAGGCCTTTATGGACTTTGGTGAACTAGCCTCTAATTATTAATTTATTGGTGGTGATTTTAATTACCATCTTAACCTGCTCATCGATAAACTCCCTTTTACAAGAAACCTTCCTACATAGCAAGCTGCGGCGTTGGCTTGAGGAGGTGGGCTATTTGGATGTGTGGAGAACTTTGCAACCCAAGGATAAAGAGAACACTTTTTATTTGGCTTCTCATTTGTGTCACACCAGGATTGACTATTTTTTTGAACCAAAGATGATCCTGCAATCTCTGCTATGAAGGAACTGATAGTTTTGGCTGTGAATTCTACAAGGAATTCAAGGACTTGTTATTAGACTTATTAATTGGTATGTATATTCATTCATTTGGTATAGGGCAGCTACCACAATTGCTTAAGAAGACGAATATTTCCTTAATCCTGGAACTGGACAAAAGTACTGAGCAGTGTGTATCTTATGACTCATTTCTTTATTGAATGTTGGTTTGAAAGTGTTGTCTAAGGTTCTGGCGATGTGCCTGGAGAAAATCCTTCCTGTGATTTATCCAGGGTGATCAGACTGGATTTATTAAGGGCCAGAACTCATGCAGTAATGTTACGAGATTGCTGAATATTATCCAAGTATTCCAAAAGCATGCTTTGGTTGGGTTAGTGATCTCCATGGATACCAAAAAAGTCATCAGTAAGGTAGAATTTAATTATTTGTTCTATACATTGCCTAAGTTTGGGTTAAACACAGTAAGAAGTTTAACAACACCAGGTTAAAGTCCAACAGGTTTATTTGGTAGCAAAAGCCACACAAGCTTTCGGAGCTCCAAGCCCCTTCTTCAGGTGAGTGGGAATTCTGTTCGCAAACAGAGCATATAAAGACACAAACTCAATTTACATGAATAATGGTTGGAATGCGAATACTTACAACTAATCAAGTCTTTAAGAAACAAAACAATGTGAGTGGAGAGAGCATCAAGACAGGCTAAAAAGATGTGTATTGTCTCCAGACAAGACAGCCAGTGAAACTCTGCAGGTCTAGGCAACTGTGGGGGTTACAAATAGTGTGACATGAACCCAATATCCCGGTTGAGGCCGTCCTCGTGTGTGCGGAACTTGGCTATCAGTTTTTGCTCAGCGACGCTGCGCTGTCGTGTGTCGCGAAGGCCGCCTTGGAGAACGCTTACCCGAATATCAGAGGCCGAATGCCCGTGACCACTGAAGTGCTCCCCAACAGGAAGAGAACAGTCTCTCCACATCAAGTTTGGGTTAGGCAGGGGCTCTGTAACGTACTCCAAGAACCCAATGGTGGTGGTCCATATAAATGGTTATAGTTCTGAGAATTTTGGCCTTCAGAGAGAGATGAGGCAGGGTTGTTCCCTATCACCTATTTTGTTTGCTAAAGCTATTGAACCTTTGGTGGAGGCTATTAGACATGATTCCCAGATTTATGGGTTGTTCAGTGGCAGTAAGCAGCACATGGTCCCCTTTGGTGATTCCCTATCTGGGAATTTGTATTATGTCTAGTTTTTGGCAGCTATGTAAGGCAAACTTGTCTCTAAGTGGGACTTACATCGTCATCTTTACTGATTACCTGGTTGAGTAGAATTACATAGAAACATAGAAAATAGGAGCAGGAGAAGGCCATTTGGCTGATCTCCTCAGGAGACAAACATGGGACACAGTGGACAGAGTCCCCTTCATCGTCCAGTACTTCCCCGGAGCAGAGAAGCTACGACATCATCTCCGGAGCCTTCACATGACATCGATGAAGACGAACATCTCACCAAGGCCATCCCCACACCCCCACTTCTTACCTTCAAACAACCGCACAACCTCAAACAGACCATTGTCCGCAGCAAACTACCCAGCCTTCAGGAGAACAGTGATCACGACACCACACAACCCTGCCTCAGCAACCTCTGCAAGACGTGCCGGATCATCGACACGGATGCCATCATCTCACGTGAGAACACCATCCACCAGGTAGACAGTACATACTCTTGCGATTCGGCCAACGTTGTCTACCTGATACGCTGCAGGAAAGGATGTCTCGAGGCATGGTACATCGGTGAGACAATGCAGACGCTATGACAATGGATGAATGAACACTGCTCAACAATCACCAGGCAGGAGTGTTCCCTTCCAGTCAGGGAACACTTCAGCAGTCACGGGCATTCAGCCTCTGACCTTCGGGTAAGCATTCCCCAAGGCAACCTTCATGACACACAACAACGCAGAATTGCTGAGCAGAAACTGATAGCCAAGTTCCGCACACATGAGGGTGACCTCAACCGGGATCTTGGGTTCATGTCACACTACCTGTAACCCCCACGACTTGCCTGGGCTGGCAAAATCTCACTAACTGCCGTGGCTGGTGACTATACACACCTTTTTAGCCTGTGCTTAACCCTCCCTCCACTCACATTGTCTGTACCTGTAAAGACTTGATGATCTGTAAAGACTCGCATTTTAACCATTATCTTGTAAACTGTGTTTGTGTCTGTATATGCCTTGTTTGTGAACACAACTCCCACTCACCTGATGAAAGGGCAGTGCTCCGAAAGCTTGTGCTACCAAATAAACCTGTTGGACTTTAACCTGGTGTTGTGAGATTTCTTCCTGTAATTGCAACAACACATCCCTGTTCCTGTACTCGAAACCTGTCGCAACAGAGGCTAACATGCCATTTGCCGCCTTTACCGCTTGCTGTACCGGTATGCTTACCTTCAGCGACTGGTGTGCAAGGGCACCCAGGTCCCACTGCACACTCCCCTCTCCCAATTTACAGCCATTCAGATAGTAATTTATCTCCTTGTTTTTGCTTCCAAAGTGAATAACCTCATATTGTCTTAATTAAGATGAGAATGTGTTGTCTAGGCTAGTTTATTCTCTGCAAATGCCACCTATCCTGTTCTTTGCTCAGGTCGTTGAAGAAATTTATGGGTCATTTAATTCTTTTGTTTGGGATAAGAAGAAGCATTGTTTAAAATTGGCTAAGTTGCAGTTGTCTGGTTCTAAGAGAGGGTGAAAGATGCCAAGTATTAAGATGTATCAGTTAGCTTCCTATTTTAGATTTATATGTGAATGTGTCAGGAGAGACCCCTCCTCCATACGGTTTAATGTTGAAGCTGATCAGTCTTTGCACTCCTTGCAATCAGTTTTATTTCTCCGGAATCCTAACTTGATTTTGGATAAGTTTGATAATCCTGTTGTTATTAACGCTCCAAAGGCTTAGAGGACGGTCCATGAGTTGGAGGGAGATCTAATTTAACTTCCACTCTTTCTCCAATTCAGGGTAATCTGATTTCCCACCAGGTCTTATGGACCATGGTTTCGATATCTGGGGAGATAGACGTCTCTGTGGACTAGGGGGACACATTTGATGACACCCTGTTATCTTTTGAGCAGCTGTGTCAACAGTTGATATTCCAAAATGCTCTTTTTTTCGATATTAGCAACTTAATAAGACAACTCTCCTTTCTGATGTCATGTTTTCCCCAGTGGGAAAACATCCTGCTATCTGTGGAGCCCAGGCATTTAGTTAGTAAATTTTACGACACCCTATGCTGTAGATTCTGTGATAATATATTGGGCATGCTGCGGTCTTGAGAGAGAGACCTCACAGTGAATATTGATGAGAAAACATGGGGTGATATTTGGGAATGTGCTAATGTAATAGAACAAAAGAAACTCAGTTTAAGATATTGAACCGTCTGCATATTACTCCACGCTTGCAGCACAGGTTTGACCCCACCATATCCTCATTATGCCATAAGTGCAAGGTGGACATGGGGGATTACTTGCAATTTTTTTGCTCCTGTGTTAAGATTAAAGCCTGTTGGTTTAATGTTCTTAAAAAGCTTGAGAAAATTTTTGAAACAGTCTTAGAGTTCGACCTTATGCATCTGATACTTGGTCTCCCAGACAAAAGAAATCAGTAATGCGAATGAGAAAAGGCTGTACAATATCTTAAAGTTTGCAGAACGAAAAAATATCCTTTGCTCATGGACCAATGATAAGCCCCCTTCAATTTGGAATTGACATACAATCATTCTGGAATAAATACCAATGGAATTTTGACTTGTTTACTTTGAGGTAAATCGGATGCATTCCGTAAAGTTTCGGACCCTTATTTTAAGGTCCTGGGCTCCACGTTGCCTGGTTTACTTCTGCAAGGTTTCCCATAAGTTCTGTGGCTCTGCCACTGTTATCCTGTGAGCTTGGTTGTACAATTCTGAGCCAGTTGTAGTTGTTTCCTGATATCCCTCCATTCTTTGATACATCTTTTTATTATTTGTGTGGTGGGGGTGGTGCAAGGCACGATGAATAATCCAAACCAATTGTTTTGGTCATTTTCTTTTTTTCCCCCCTCTCTCTTCCTATATGTATTTGTTTGAAAGGTTGCTGTACTGTACCAATCTTTGAGAGTTTGTTGCGTTATTTGTATAAAATGAAAAAACTTCCAATAGAAATGTATTTTTTAAAAAGAAAGGTATGGTGATAAATGTGGGCAATTAATCTATATATAGACTGGTAAATTTGGATGGGCATAGGTAGATAAGGAGTTCACAGAATGTTTTCAGGATAGTCTCTTAAAATGTTCTGGAGCCAACCAGAGAGCAGGCTAAACAGAGATGAACTGTAAGCCACACAATAGCAAGAACAATGAGAGGATTTAAGGACCAGTCTTCCATTGGCCAGGAATTGAACCCAGGCCTCCCACTTGACAGGTGAGAATTCTACCACTGAACCACCAATGCTGCTCTTAAAACATTCTAATTTTCGCATTCGCATTCTAATCAGTATTCTGTAACTTGATGTTGTGTCTCTGTGCACTGTTTGAGAGCACATTTCCACTCCATCTGACGAAGGAGCAGTGCTCCGAAAGCTTATGGTATTTGCTACCAAATAAACCTGCTGGACTTTAACCTGGTGTTGTGAGACTTCTTACCGTGTTCACCCCAGTCCAACGCCAGCATCTCCACATCGCTCTTAAAACAACCAGGACTGCACAAGTAATACTAGACCTAGTATTCTGCAATGAGGTAGGATTAATTAATGACCTCATAGCGAAGGCGCCCTAAGGTAGCAGCAAACATTCAGTTTGAGGGAGAGAAGAGTGAGTCCATGATTATTTTAAACTTAAATAATGGTAATTATGAAGGCAAAAAGTCAGTGCTAGCTAAAGTGAACTGGTAAATTAGGTTCAGGGATATGTCAATTGAGATACTGTGGCAGAATTTAAAAAGATGTTTCAGAATACGCAGAATAGGTACATTCCAGCAAGAGAAAAATTCCAATGAGAGGGACTCACCATTTGTGGTTAACTAAAAAAGCTACAGGTAGTATTATACTTAAAGAAAAAGCAATGGGTGGCAGGTCAAAAGATTGGACAGAATATTAAAAAAACAAAAAATAATAACTGAAAGGTTAATAAGGAGGGAAAAATTAGAGTTCGCGAGAAAGCTAGCTAGAAATTTAAAAACAATTTATAAGTGTTTCTATCTATTTTAAAAAGGAAGGAGAGTGAGTCTAGGCAATTAATAAGGGAAAATAGGGAGGTGGCAGATGAATCGAAAAATTATTTTGCGTTAGTTTTCATTATAGAGGAATTAAGTAATATCCCAGAAAAAGCTGTAAATCAGGAAATGGAAGGGAGGGAGATGCTATAACAGGACACCAAGATAGATTCAAGGAGTCAGGCAGAATCAATATGGTTTTGCGGGAGTGAACTTGGGTTTAACCAATTTATTGGAGTTCTGTGCATAAAGAGGAGCTAGTGCCATTTCAAAGGTTATTGTGGAAAATAAAAGCTCATGGTGCAGCAGGTAATATATTGGTATGGGCAGAAGATTGGCTAGCTAACAGGAAACAGTAGGCATAAATGGTTCATTTTCTGGTTGGCGAGGTGTACAAGTGATGTGCCACGTGGAGCAGTGCTGGAAACACAACATTTTACAATTACAGAAATGACTTTATTGATAGGACCAATGATATAGCTGTTAAATTTGCTAATGGTACAAAGAGGTAGGAAAGTAAGTTGTGAAGAGTGTATAAGTAAGCTTCAAAGGGATTTAAATAGGTTAACTGAGTGGACAAAGATCTGGCAAGTGGAGTATAATGTGGGGAAATGCGCAGTCGTTTATGTCAGGAAGAATCAAAAAGAAGCATGTTATCTAAATGGTGAGAGATTGCAGAGCTCTGAGATGTACGCGGACCTGTGTGTCTTCATGCATAGCAAAAAGGTTAGTATTCAGCTACAGCAAGTAATTGGAAAAGCTAACAGAAAATTATTGTTTATTGCGAGAGGAATTGAATACAAAAGTAGCAAGATTATCTTTCAATTACACAAGGCATAGGTGAGACTACATCTGGAGTGCAGTATTGGTCTCCTTATTTCAGGAAGGATGTGACTTAATACCAGACTTAATACCTGGGAAGGGAAGATTGTCTTATGAGGAAAGCTGGAACAAACAAGCTTGTATCTGCTGGAGTTTAGAAAAGTAAGATTGAGACAGACATGAACCTGAGGTGTCTTGACAGGGTGGCAATGGAAAGGATGTTTCCTCTCGTGTGAGAATAAACTAGGGGGTTACTGTTTAAAAATAAAGTGTTGTCTGTTTAAAGCAAGATGAGAAGAAATTTGTTCTGAGGGTGATGAGCTTTTGGAATTCTCCGCAAAAGGCTGTAGAAGCAGAATCTCTGCATTTTTTTCAATCAGAGCTAGATAGATTCTTGATAAGTGAGGAGGTGAAAGGTTATCGGGAATAGGTGGAAATATAGAGTTGAGGTTACAATCAGAATAGCCTCGGTCCTATCGAATGGAAGATCAAGTTCAAGGGGCTGAGTGGCCTACGCCTGCTCCCTATGGTACTCTGTCGTACTCTATGGTACTCAGAGTACTCTGTCGACAGATAAAGTTACAGAGCACAAACCCCAAACAAGGGGAGGAAAGATTTGACAGCATGGCGGCACAGTGGTTAGAACTGCTCCCTCACTGTGCCAAGGACCCAGGTTCAATTCCACCGTAGGTGATAGTGTGGAGTTTGCCCGTTCTCCCTGTGTCTGCGAGCGTTTTCTCCAGGTGCTCCAGTTTCCTCCCACAGTCCAAAGATGTGCAGGTTAGCATGATTAGTCGTGCTGAATTGCCCCTTAGTATCAGGGAGATTAGCAGGGTAAATACATGCGGTTACAGGGAATTGGCCTGGTTGGGATTGTTGTTGATGCAGGCTCTTTCTGCATTGTAGGGATTCTATGATACCCAAAAACATAGTTTTGAATTTTCCAAAGGAAATGAGAAGGTTGGGGATAGAGACATTTGGGCAAGAAGTTTCAATGATCAGAATGCAAATAAATAAAAGCTATCAACTGTCAACAGTGGGACAAAAAGTTGAAACTACAGGAGTTCTTATTCATATCTATGTATGCTCGTATGTAAATCATGCGTTTGTATGAATGCTAACAACCTCTCTACCTATGTTCTGATTTTTGGGGATCTAAGTGCTCTCCAAATCAAAAACTACTATTTTATTTGAGGTTGGTGGGGGGAAAAAGGGATATTTACCGTCCAATAACAATTACCTCTTGGGCAAGACACTGAACAAGATTTAGGCTTTGACATCAATGCTGAGTCCTGGAACTCCTAAACTGTGGGACTCTCTTTGCCACACAAATTGCAGGTGTTCAAGAAGAAGGCTCACCAGCACGTTCTTGAGGACAACGAGTGTGGGCAATAAATGTCAACTGTGTTAGTGATGCCCACATTCCAAGAATTAGTTTATAAAAATAAGCTGATATGCAATGCCGTAAAAGTAATTCCATAAAATGAAATCGAAATTTTGTTGGTTGCTGTGCAAAGACTCAAATTTGATTGAAAAATCTCCTCCATTGAGTTTTTCTTACCTTTTGGCCGCAGAGCCAGGCTATGATTCTAGGAAGTTTGGGTAGAACAGATGATTTTCTTTTTGTGATTTATATGTTGGAATAGATCTGAGAATTGGGAATATCTGTGCGGTTCAATGTATGCTCTGCATCCTTGATGAGCTGTGCCTCGGGTACTATTTTTTTTCCAACCTGATGAGATTCTTAGCTAAGTATTTTTTGGCAATGTACTGGTATTATTTAGGTAAGATACAAACACACAGCAAGAATAGATTTTATTTGATAACATCTCCCAGAAGAGTAAATGATAAGAACAAAATAAGGCTTCGGTACTAAATCAAATTTGTTTGAACACACCATAATACATATCTTTCGTCCCCCATTAATAATCTCTCTCAAACTCTGTCACATACCTGTATTCTAACTTGCACCGTACTGTTCGTGCATTAGTGCTGACCTATAATGGCTCTTTGATTCTAAAAGTTACCATCATGTCCAAACCCTTCCATGGGTTTGTCTTTCCCCATCGCGAAGTTCCTCCAGGCTGGCAACCCTCAGAAAACTTTGCTTTCCTTCTCCAACATTAGCCATTTGCACATCACTGATTTTCTTTGCATTATTATTGGTGGCTGTGCTTTCTGCATCTAGCCCCTAATCTCTGAAATTCCCTTTTCAAAACTCTTTCCTCCTTTAAGATGCTTCTTAAAACCTACTTTGACAAGATGTTAGTCACCTATCCTCCAATCAACTCAATGTTGAGTTTTGACTGATGCTCTGCTGAGAAATATTTTGAGATGATTTGCTATCTTTAAGGTGGTTTATAAATACAAATTATTGTTGCAATGAATTCTAAGAAGCTAGGCCATTCCTAAGACAGGGCAAGGTGCTGTTTGAAGTGGGCAACAATGTGTCAGGATAAGTGCCACTACCGGGAAAAGTAGCTTGGTTGTCTTCAAATTGCTTTTAAGGACTGGAACACTTTGAGCATTGTCACTTTTCACCCTTTTGGCTAAGATCAAGTGTAGCATCGACAACTTGGTTGAAGTCATTAGGTTGCATTTAAGCTTCATTTGAAGCAATTTTTAAAAGTGGCATCTCGGCCTTTTGGCTAAGATGCAAATGAGATCGAGCCTTGGAGGAGGTGCAATGCCTACTCCAATCAGCTTGGATCATATAGATCAAGCCCAAGACAGGAGGTGAGAGCCCTGCCATGTCAGCTTGGATCGGGAATGTCTCAACTTGTTGAGACTCTGAATTGGACTTGATTTGATTGAATTGGATTTTAAAAAAACTTTGAGCATTGTGCCTCATTTTCACCACCAAGCAAAGCTACTCAGTTTTGATATGTCACTGGCTGCACCAACTACAGTGCAACAATACATTTTCAGTTGGAGAGTTCTGCTTAACACAGCAAGGAAAACAAACCTCATCTTCCCCTCATATTTTAGGTTCAACACTTATTAAATTCTTATTACTGTGGTTTCTGATGCACAATAGAGTGTCATTAAACTGAACTAGTTGGCATAGTAAGGATCAGACAGAGGTGGATTTACAGTTTGTAGGACCCTGCACTCACTCTCATTTCTGGCCCTCCCCCATGACATCATGCCCTCTCCTGACCCGCCCATCCTGCAAGGTGTGTATTAACTATAAATCTATGACTCTGGATTTCAAGCACTCGCTCTACTTTTCTCCTGCCCATTCCAACCTCTCAAACTCTCCCTCTCTGCAACCCTGGCTAACCCCCCTCATACATTCTCCGCCTCCAGTCCACCAGATCCCCACACTTCCTCCCCCACCCCTCACATTCTCCAACTCTTACAATCTCACTAACCTCGTTCACCTGGGTTATTCAAGGCAGCCTCCTGCCTCACTGTAGTCTCCCCATGCTGGTAAGGCTTGATTCAGAACCTTGCTGTTACTAGTTGGCCTTCCCTCAGCCTTGGCTGGGTTGAATTGCCCCTTGCCTGCTACTCTTAATGCTCAACGGCTATTGACCCTCACTGGCTGCCTCACCTCTGGCTGCCTCACCTCTGGCTTTTGTCTGGTGCCTTGCTGCTGCTTGCTGACTTGTCCTTCTCAGCCCTGGGGGTCGAGTTACCCTTTGTTGCTTGATGGCTGCTGACTCTGACCGGCTGGTTCACCACCTTGTGGCTTTCGCCCAGCCCTGGTGCCTCACCTTGCTGTTGCTGGCTGGCTTGCCCTCCTCAGCCCTGGCTGGGTTGAGTCACCCCTTGCCTGCTTCTCTTGCTGCTGACAGCTGGCTCACCTTGGCTCATGGCTTTCGCCTCACACCTTGCTGTTGCTGGCAGGCCTGCCCTCAACCCTAGGTTGAGAAACCTGTTGGCTGCGCTTCTGTTTTGCAAAAGTAAAACGCAGAATCTTCTGCCTCTGCTTCTCTCCCTCGTCACCTCACGTTCCTCAATATTCGGACCAGTCTGTTTCCCCACACTAAGGGGACTTGACCAATCAGAGTCTGCAGTGCACAGCAGACCCAGAGTTATCAGGCTCCGATTGGTCCCCACAGTCACCAGCTGGCGCTGGTCGGGGCCCTGTGCCTTGGCATGGTGTATTTCATGGTAAATCCGCCTCTGGTCAGACTACAATTTATTCAGCCGAGTGCTGTCCTCCTAGTTGTGTGATTTTCCTGCTGCAAGCAGTGGACAGTAAACCTGTCATTAATTAAGGAATTAAATATTAACCCTAGGTGTTATCCTGAGGATTTGGCATGATTAGCTTCGATACACGCGGGAATAGATTTTCACAAACTTTGCTCAACAGCTGTTCCTATCTTCGGTGGAGCCAAAGGTTTTGTACAGAACTTTTAAATGATTGAAAAGTTAAAAATAGTCCAGTAAGACCCATAATCAACAATATGCTTCCTACATTACAGTGGTGACAATACTTGAAGAATGTTTCATTGGCTGTAAAGTGCTTTGGAACATCTTGAGTTTGGGAAATATGTTATGTAAATGCAAGTCTTTTTATTGGCATCTGTTACCCTCACAAATCTATTTTGTCAGTAATTGCTCTGCATTTGATTGGAACTGTTATTCTGTATGAGGAAAATGGTTGTGGTACGCACGAACATTTAAAGAAAAAAAGGCTCACATTTATATTGGGTCTTTCATGGCATCAGGATGTCACTTAGCGATCAGTTAAATTTAGCAGAGTAAACTGTCTCGTCACCTTGGCACAGTTGGTAGCACACAGACATATAGGGTTGTGGGTTTGAGCCTTATTCTGGAGCTTTGAACAAAAAAATCAAAACTGGCACCCCAGTTCAGTATCTTTGGATGTGTTGTCTTAAGGCCCAGTCTACCCACTTAGGATAAACTTAAAAGATCATGTGGCAGTATTTCACAGAAGAGCTGGGGGTTTTATCCTCAATGCCCTGGCTAATATTCATCTCTCAATCAAGAAGGACCCTGGGAAGCACCGAGAATTAGAGGGACCTTGGTACGTATGTACTCTGATCCCTTAAGATAGTAGGATAAAGTGGTTAAGAATGCATATGGTATGCTTGCCTTTACTAGCCGAGGCACAGAGTTGAAGGTCAGGGAGGTTATGCTGGAACTCTATCAACATTGGTTAGGCCATGGCTAGAGTATAGTGTGCAGTTCTAGAATCCATGTTGTAGGAAGGATTTGATAACACTGGAAAACGTGCAGAGGATATTGCCTGGGCTGGAGAGTATTAGTTATGATGAGAGATTGGATAGACTGGGATTGTTTTCCTTGGAGCAGAGGAGACTGAAGAAGATATGATTGAGCTGTATAAAATTATAAGGAGCGTAGAGTAGACAAGAAGAAACTTTTCCCCTTGGTGGAGAGATCAGTGACTCGGGGCATAGATCTAAAATAAGGGGCACGTGACTTAAAAGGGATGTTAGGAAAAACTTTTTCAGGCAAAGGGTGATGGGAGTTTGGAACTCATTGCCTGAAAGGGTGATGAAGGCAGAGACCCTCATAACATGTAAGAAGTATTTAGGTGTGCACTTACTATGCCAAGTCATACAAGTGCTAGGAAATGGGATCAAGATAATTAGGTGGTTTGTCTTTGACTGATGCAGATGTGATGAGCTGAATGGTCTTTTACTGTACTATATACCTCTATGACTGTGTAATATCATAGAAGAATCATAGAATCCTGACAGTGCAGAAGGAGTGATGTGTAGATGCCGGCGTTGGACTGGAATAAGCACAGTAAGAAGTCTCACGACACCAGGTTAAAGTCCAACAGGTTTATTTTGTAGCACAAGCTTTCGGAGTGTTGCTCCTTCAGGTGAGTGAAGAGTTGTGTTCACAAACAGGGCATACATAGACACAGACTCAATTTACAAGATAATGGTTGGAATGTGAATCTTTACAGGTAATCAAGTCTTTACAGGCACAGACAATGTGAGTGGAGAGAGGGTTAAGCACAGGTTAAAGAGGTGTGAATTGTCTCCAGCCAGGACAGTTCATGAGATTTTGCAAGCCCAGGCAAGTCGTGGGGGTTACAGATAGTGTGATATGAACCCAAAATCCCGGTTGAGGCCGTCCTCATGTGTGCGGAACTTGGCTATCAGTTTTCGCGCGGCGATTCTGCGTTGTCATGTGTCGTGAAGGCCGCCTTGGAGGAGGTAGAAGGAGGCCATTCGACACATCTAGTCTGCACCAACTTTGAGACAGAGCATCTTAACCAGGCCCTATCCCTGTAACCCCACATATTTACCCTGATAATCCACTAACCTATACATCTTGGGACAGTAAGGGATAATTTAGCATAGCCAATCCACCTAACCTGCAAATCTTTGGACTGTGGGAGGAAACCGGAGCACCTGGAGGAAACCCGCACAGACACGGAAGTATGTGCAAACTCCACGTAGACAGTCACCCAAGGCTGGAATTGAACTGGATCTCTGGCACTGTGAGGCACCAGTGCTAATCACTGTACCATTGCAGAACCATTGCACGTTTCTCTTAAGTGCTTGCTGCCATGTTTCTTGTCACAATGGCTGCACTGAAAAGTACTTTGTTGGCTGTTAACTGCTTTAGGATGTCCTATATTCATGAAAGGCACTATATAAATGTTTTTTTTTCTGTGTATGGCATTGTGGTTTGAAATTGGCAGCTAATCTATGATGTAAATTTGCCATTAGGCCTTTTGAGCTATCTTTTTAATTCTTTTGTTTTTTCTCTGTTTCTCTTAATGCACATTTCTAATGTAAATATCCATCTCCCTTTTAAGTGTGCAAGTTACTGTTTTTACCTGTAACTTTCTGGGACACAGTGTTCTATATCTTCATACTTTGCATGAAGCAGTGCTTTATGGATTGATCTGACAACTGAGTTTGCCCTAATTTTAATTCCAGGGAAGAGAGGCAAAATGTCAGTTTCCTCTCCTTTTTCCCCCTTCAAACTTGTTAATGAATTCAGTTAATTATTGTCACTCTTTTCATGATACTCCTTAAAACCAAATTTATAAGCCTGGTTTATTACTCATAACAAAATCAAAATTGTCTGCTTCCATGTTTGTGCTGATAGTTCTGGCTAATTGCACTACGAAGCAAAAACTGCTATGAATGATGTGTTTTTGATAACTGCCTAATGCACTCTTCCCATTCAATCTATATACAAGTTAAATTGTTACATAATTGTTTTTACTTGATGGCCATAAATGCCAAGCCACAAAATAGCAAAAGCTGACACTTGAGCAATGAGAAGAGCAAAACAAGGGCATGAAAAAGGACTTGTGAATAAGATTAGGGAGAATCCTAAAATATTCTATAAATACATTAAGGGGAAGAGATTGGACTGGCACGGTGATTAGCACTGCTGCCTCACGCTCCAGTGACCCGGGTTCAATTTCTCAACCCAGGTTCACACTTTCTTTTGTGTCTGCGTAGGTTTCCTCCGGGTGGTCCGGTTACCTCTCACACTCCAAAGATGTGCAGGTTAGGTGGATTGGCCTTGCTAAATTGCCTCTTCGTGCCCCAAGATGTGTAAATTAGATGGGATTAACCATGTTATGTGTATGAGATTACAGGGATAAGGTGGGGGAGACGCCCTGGGTAAAATATTCTCTGAAAGTTCATGCAGGCTCGATGGGCCGAATGACCTCTTCTGCACTGTAGGGATTCTATGATTAACCAGGGAAAGAATAGGACCCATTAGAGACCAGGGTGTGTGAAGCTGCAGGATGTTGGAAGGGTATTTGATGAATATTTCTCATCGGTCTTCAGTCAGGAAAAGGAGAACATAGGTACAAAGTTCAAGGAAAGGGACAGTGAGGACCTTGAGCAATTTGATTTAGGAAGTGAGGAGGTATTAGAAGCTTTGGGCTTGGACAAATCCCCAGACCAGGATGAATTGCATTCCAGGCTGCTGTGGGAGGCAAGGCAGGAAATTGCAGGGGTACTGACACAAATTTTTAATTCCTCTCTGGCCATGGGGGAAGTACATCTCCACATCATGGGGGAAGTATCAGAGGACTGCAGTGTGACTAATGTGGTTCCACTTTTCAAGAAGGGTGGTAGCGACGAACCAGGGAATTACAGACCTGGCAGTCTCACGTCAGTGTAGGGAAATTGTTGGCGAAAATTCTAAAGGAGAAAATTAACCACCACTTGGAAAAGCATGGGTTGATTTCGGGATAGTCAGCAAGGCTTTGTCAGAGGGAGGTCATGTCTAACAAATTAGATTGAATTTTTTGAAAAGATGATGGAGTGTGTGGATGAGGGAAGTACAGTTGATGTAGTTTAAATGGATTTTAACAAAGCCGCCACATGGGAGAATTATTGAGAAGGTTGCAGCACTTAGAATTCAGGGAAACCTGGTGAAATGGATCAGAAATTGGCTTAGTAATGGGATGATGTGGAGATGTCGGCGTTGGACTAGGGTAAGCACAGTAAGAAGTCTCTCAACACCAGGTTAAAGTCCAACAGGTTTATTTGGCAGCTTAAGCTTTCGGAGTCTCGCTCCTTCATCAGGTGAGTGAGGACTTGTGTTCACAAACAGGGCATATACAGACACAAACTCAATTTACAAGATAATGGTTGGAATGCGAGTCTTTACGGGTAATCAAGTTTTAAAGGTACAAACAATGTGAGTGGAGAGAGGGCCAAGCACAAGTTAAAGAGGTGTGTATTGTCTCCAGCCAGGACAGTTAGTGAGATTTTGCAAGCCCAGGCAAGTCGTGGGGGTTACAAATAGTGTGACATGAACCCAAGATCCTGGTTGAGGTCACCCTCATGTGTGCGGAACTTAGCTATCAGTTTCTGCTCAGCGATTCTGCGTTGTCCTGTGGTCATGAAGGCTGCCTTGGGGAACGCTTACCCGAAGGTCAGAGGCTGAATGCCCGTGACTGCTGAAGTGTTCCCTGACTGGAAGGGAACACTCCTGCCTGGTGACTGTTGAGCGGTGTTCATTCATCCGTTGTCATAGCGTCTGCATAGTCTCACCGATGTACCATGCCTCGGGACATCCTTTCCTGCGGTGTATCAAGTAGACAACGTTGGCCGAGTCGCAAGAGTATGTACCGTGTACCTGGTGGATGGTGTTCTCACGTGAGATGATGGCATCCGTGTCGATGATCCGGCACGTCTTGCAGAGGTTGCTGAGGCAGGGTTGTGTGGTGTCCTGGTCATTGTTCTCCTGAAGGCTGCGTAGTTTGCTGTGGACAATGGTCAGTTTGAGGTTGTGCGGTTGTTTGAAGGCAAGAAGCGGGGGTATGGGGATGGCCTTGGCGAGATGTTCGTCTTCATCGATGACATGTTGAAGGCTCCGGAGAAGATGTCGTAGCTTCTCCGCTCCGAGGAAGTACTGGACGACGAAGGGTACTCTGTCTGCCGTGTCCCGTGTTTGTTTTCTAAGGAGGTCGGTGCGGTTTTTCGCTGTGGCACGTTGGAACTGTCGATCGATGAGTCGAGCGCCATATCCTGTTCTTATGAGGGCATCTTCCAGCGCCTGTAGGTGTCTGTTGCGATCCTTCTCATCTGAGGGCTTGTCCGTAGGGGATGGCTTCTTTAACGTGTTTAGGGTGGAAGCTAGAGAAATGGAGCATCATGAGGTTATTCATGGGCTTGCGGTACAGTGAAATGCTGAGGTGAACGTCCTTGGTGGAGATGCATGTGCCCAAGAATGCAACCAATTCCGGAGAGTAGTCCATGGTGAGTCTGATGGTGGGATGGAACTTGTTGATGTCATCATATAGTTGTTTCAATGATTATTTGCCATGAGTCCAAAGGAAGAAAATGTCATCGATGTATTTAGCGTATAGCATTGGTTGAAGATCCTGTGCGGTGAAGAAGTCTTGTTCGAACCTGTGCATAAAGATGTTGGCATATTGAGGTGCGAATTTGGTCCCCATGGCTGTTCCGTGCGTTTGGATGAAGAACTGGTTGTTGAAGGTGAAGACGTTGGGGTCCAGGATAAAGCGGATGAGTTGTAGAATTGCATCTGGAGATTGGCAGTTGTCGGCATTGAGTACTGAGGCAGTTGCAGCAATGCCATCGTCGTGGGGGATGCTGGTGTAGAGTGCCGAGACATCCATTGTGACAAGGAGTGCTCCTGGTTCAACTGCTCCATGTGTGCTGAGTTTCTGTAAGGAAGTCCGTAGTGTCGCAACAGAAGCTGGGGGTTCTTTGTACAATGGGTTTCAGGATGTCCTCAACGTAACTGAGTGAGTCCTGCCCTGGTTCAATCTACCAAAATGGATTACCTCGCATTTGTCTAAATTAAACTCCATCTGCCATTTGTCAGTCCACTGGCCCAATTGATCAAGATCCAGTTGCAATTGGAGATAACCTTTCTCACTGTCCACCATGCCACCAATCTTGGTGTCATCTGCAAACTTACTAACCATGCCCCCTATATTCTTATCCAAATCATTAATATAAATGACAAATAACAGTGGGCCCAGAACTGATCCCTGAGGCACACCGCTGGTCACAGGCCTCCAGTTTGAAAAACAACTCTCTACAACCACCCTCTGGCTTCTGTCAAGAAGCCAATTTTGTATCCATTTAGGTACCTCACCCTGGATCCCGTGAGATTTAACTTTATGCAACAACCTACCTTGTCAAAGAGATGATGCACTTTGGAAGAAGAAACAAGAAGAGGGCGTATTTAATGAATGGCAGGTCACTGGGAAGCTCAGAGGATCAGATGGATCTTGGAGTACTTGTTCACAATCCCTGAAGGCGGCAGAGCATGTGAATAGGGCAGTTAAGAAGGCATGTGGGACACTTGCTTTTATCAGTCGTGGCATAGACTATAAGAGCAAGGCGGTTATGTTGAAGCTGTACAGAAGAATGTTGGTTAGGCCACAGTTGGAGTACTGTGTGCAGTTCTGGTCACCTCACTATAGGAATGATGTGATTGCACTGGAGGGAGTACACACGAGGTTCAACAGGATGTTGCCTGGGATGGAGCATTTGAGCTATAAGGAGAGACTGGATTGACTGTATTCTTTACATTAGTGCGACTTTAGTGGTCGTTATTATCATTGCAGACCCAACGGCCCAAAGGGCCTTTTCTATGCTGTAAGACTCTGACTGTATGACAATCCTCAAAAAAGCTGACAACTCAAAATGGCCCTGATCATAAGCCTTTGACCTGAAAATAAGCAGTTGTAATAATTGGCATTTTTAATTTAAGTTTTGGATTCATTCAATTATTTTACCTACATTGGAAAGAAAACAAATCCTAAGTGCATGAAATTTTGAAGAGAAATTTATGTTGGATGAAAAAAAAGCAATGTTAGTGCTTTTTTAGGAAGGGTGGAAGAATGCTGCCTTCAAGTATTACATTTTTAACATGGAAAATGATGTTCTGGCTAATTTTAAGCATGTTTATACGAATTCACAGACTTTTAATCCTGAAAATCCTAATGTTAATTTATTGTTTCTGCTTGCTGAGTTGAACTTGGTGCTCATATTCCACACCCTACCCTGTCTCAAATTTAAGTTGCTACTCTTCACCCAACAAACTTAATTCAAAGTAGTGCTCCTCTTCCACCCTGTCCATACTTAATGCCAGCACTCTCCTTTCACTTCTAAATATATGTTGACACACTCCTTCATCCTATGCCCAAGTGCTGCAGCATCATCAATTCCTTATTCCAATTCCATGTTTTCTTTTTCTTCCTCTCCTTATAAACAAAACTGAGTTATAGATCAGATATGGTATAACTGAATGGTAGAACCGGCTTGATCTGACAAGTAGTTGCAAAACATTTTTAATTTGGCCTGCTCTGGTTCCCATTTAATTTCTGCTCTTCTCTCCCCTCTCCTCAATCCCTATTCCTCAGTCTCAAATCTATATGAGCCTGAGCACTGTTGCTGATGGACTGGACCTACACTTGTCCTTTCAATGCAGTTCTTCCGCTAAAGGGTGAGATACTTACCAATTTATATTTCGGGCTGATATTGCCATTCTTGTGTGAATTCCTATCTGCAGTGTAGCAGGCATAATAGCTCCTGTTGGTATTAAGAGGAGGGGACCACAGTCCAATCATTAGGCAGATTTGGGTAAGACTTGCACTGAGATTACAGGGGCTTGACCTATAATATTTTGGTCAAAAATACTAAGGGGTTTCCACAATTGCTGTCAACATTGACGATTATTATGAACGCAGGTATTCTCATCTGCATACATATATATTTTACATCTATTCCCCTCAAGTAATGGTGGGGGTGGCTTTTGTTGGGGGGGGGCGGTGGGGGGGGGGGGGGGGGGCGGTGGGGGGGGGGGGGGGGGGGGGGGGGGGGGGGGGGGGGGTGGAATGTTCTTTCAAATACTCCTGCCAGCATTTTCCATCCTTTCCTGTTAGCGCTACTCATAGTGGTTGTGTCTGCCCTAGTTTCTATTATTTCCTTTTATGGATTGACAGCCAATTAAAATTCATTTTTGACAATTCACCCACTCCTCATTTTGAGTTTGAAATGTGCTTTTTATCCTTGTGTACAATTCTTGCTATCTAATCAGTCATTGAACTTGTAGCCCACTTTCATTGTTAAATCTGTCAGCCCTGACTACGGATGGGCATAGGCATCTTCATTACCGGAACTATGAAGCATTTATATAGTGCCTTTAATATAGAATGCCTTTAACGTAAAAGGCATTATGTTTTTGGACATTTTGCAGGTAAAGTTGTTTGTTTTAGAGTGATAGACATTTGATAGAATATGATAGTGATGGTCACAAAAGCTTCCACCAATGCCCTGTACCCATAAGAAGTACTCCTATCAAAGCTCGTGGGTTTGCTTTGTTTTGTGATCATTGACTGATTAGCAATTGCAAATTTTACTATTATGCAATGTCTTGAAGGAAGGACAATCTATAGGAATGTTTTCCAAAGGTTGAAATAGTTCAAAACAGAAATTTTATTTGTCTCTATTATGCAAGTCCCTATCATTAGATTAACTACTCAAGAATATACCCTCAGTATCTACCTGCATGTGCAAAATTCCACAAATTGAAATGTTAAAACATGCTAATGGTTCATAGAAATGTACTGTACGTATTAAAGACACTTGTGATGTGTCTGTTTTTGACATCATTGACATGTGTAAAGAATCCTTTCCATTCCTTCATCAACTTTTTGGTTTTGGGAATTTTCAATTTATATCTTAAGATCTGAAGTGAAGGGCCATTTGATCCAAACTCTTCTCTCTCTCCCCCCCCCCCCCTGAAGTGAAGGGCCATTTGATCCAACCCCCCCCCTGCCTGCACTCCTTCCATTGTGCACTCCTTCCATTGTTTCTAAGATTGTACTAAGGTCATCCAAACTGTAGCATCACCAAACTGGATGTTGTGGACTTTGAAGCACAGTCCAATTTGTACTTGTATTTTTTGATCGTTGGGCTGGGGGGTGGAAGGCTCCTTTGTCTCATTGGTGCATAAAATTTAAACGAGAACACAGAGATCTGTTTGCATCAGCAACTTGAGAAAAATACAAGAATTTTAAACCTTGTATATGGCCACTATGCATCCCAAGTGACAGTGTACTCAACTGCATTCAGCCATACACCAATGGCACCTGAAAAACTACCCATTTCTTTGATTTGGTGAAGAAATTGAATACCATCATTTAAAATACATAACGTAAGAAAAAGGAGCAGGTGTGGACTATATAGTCCCTCAAGCTTGCTGTACCAGACGACGGTTGAACTCCATCAACTCCACTTTCCCACCCTAATCCCATATCCCTTGATTCCCCCAGTGATAAGGGTGGTTATTATCCCTGAGAATGCAGCATGCAGTAGAATTGGACACATCCCTATCACAGGAACTCAGTTCATAGGCAGGAAAGCAGCTATCCCCTGTTGCAGGCCCAGAGAAGGATGGCAATTTGTTGATGAGGCAAAAAGTTGACCACCCATTGGGCCTGTGTCCCCTGATTGTGTGGTGCCCCTCATTAGTTATAATACAAGCCATGTTCTTTCCAAGTGGATGACACTGGTTCTATTAGAATCTCATTGAGCAATTTGAATAGTAGAATTAGGGGATTTTTCATTCGGGGTGAAACCACGGGCTGGCAGTATGCTTTAAAGCATAACATCTGTAAAACAAGGTCACACTTCTCCTGGAGCAATATGGGAAACAAATTTATATGGTGCTTTTCATGACTACTGGATTTTTCAAAGCACTTTACAGCCACGAAGTACTCTTTAAAATTTTATTTACTGCAGTAATGTAGGAAATACAGCAGCCAACTTGTGAACGACACAAATAGCAATGTGGTAAACTATGTTTATCCTTCAACATTACATTGACCAGGACACTAAGGGTAACTCCCTTGCTGCTCTTCAAATAGTATTATGGGATCTTTTACATCCACCTTGCAGGGCAGATGGGGTTTGATGACTCATCCAAAAGACAGAAGTTGAAATGCAGTGCTTTCCATACATGTATAGCAAGTCTATCAACTCCACTTGGAAAGATTCTATTGGTTTCTCATTAGCAGATTGCATCATTACATTAATCAATCTCAATGTCACCCTGTTACCAAGGCTTCCTGGAATAATGCACTCATCCATATATTCTCACCTTATACCAGTCCATATCCCTGAATGAGTTCCAGAATTTAATTTGATTGTCCATGACAAAATTTGTCATCCAATTGTTTTCTGAATCAGTGACCACCTTTTGAATTTGATTTAGCACGTTCCATGCATGCTGCAACTGGGGTTCATTTGAGAGGAATTGAATTTGCAAAGCAGAGAAATTATTTTAGACTTGTACCAAATTCTTGTGATCTCCACTTGGATTACTATGTACAATTTTGATCTCCATATTATAAAACAGATTAAAAGACACCGGAGAAATTGCAAAAAGGATCCGCAAGTATGAATACAGAACTGAGCATTTATACTAACAGGAAAGATTGAACAGGCTAGACCGGTCTTCTGTAGAAAGTAGAAGGCTGAGGGGTGACCTATTAAAGGCCTTTAAGATTACACAAGGATAGAAGTTGAGAAGAAGTTTGACTAAATCCAATAGAAAATTCAGGAGGAATCTTAACCAGAATGGAAAGAATGTGGAAATCACTATCACAAGGAGTAGTTGGGGCAAACAGCATAGGTGCGTTCAAGGGGAAGTTCAAAATGCACATGGACAAAGGGATAGAAGAATATATTTGTTGATCAGGAGGAAGAGGGACTGGAAGAGGTTTGTGTGGAGCATTTGTGTTGAATGGCCTATTTCTGTTGTGGACTCTAATAAAGCAAGCGATTGGCTTAGCGGTTGGTTGTTGCTTTACATATCTGTGTTATTCTGAATGAATGCAGTGTTAATTTTATCCCTCAACTGCCATAACCCCTCTGCTAATCCTTTTATTTAAACTGGGAAATGTTTTTATTTCTAATGGTGACATTCTCTGTCTATCTAGTTATTTCTTTAAGCCATCCCTTCAATTGCTTGCATGTTGTTTCATCATATTCCACATTCTTTGTATGTCAATTTATCTAAATCTCTACCCAAACAGTACTCAAATTTGTGCACAATTTCTCTTAGTATTGCATGATTTAAGCAAAATCTACAAAGCTGAATTTCTACAAGATTTGCCTGAGCCCACTAGGAAAGCCAAAAACTGCAGGTTATTAATTAAACATTAGTGTATGAATTATTCAGTGCTAACCAATTGCAGATAAGATTCCCATGGGCTGAACGCAAGGTTCCACAGAATTTTTGATGGTCATTTAACTATCAACTCTTGTTAAGATAAATATTCACCCAAGTCTATTTTTTAACTATTAACTCTTGTTAATATAAATATTCACTCAGGTCCATTTCAAAAGACATAATTAATGCAGTTTACCTGCAGATATCTGCAATTCTTTGAAGGGCAAGGGAGCAAAGGAACTTTTTATATTTTATCCTGTCCATGGCTTGTTAATTCTGTTCTTCTACATTGTAGATTAAGCTCTGAAGTAAATAACCAGTTTGTTCTTGTATTATCTTAGAATTTCAAAGACTTGGACCATGTCCCCTCGTAATCATCATCCTAATAGAAGCAATTTATAGGTATGTCAGCCTGTTGTGACTTTTATATTTATAGGGCTGGTTTCAGGCGAGTGGAGCCACACGCACCTGCCAGTACTGCTTTTTCAACCAACACCTTCATTCTTTAGGTGAATGTTTGGAACTGGTTGGCCCCGGAGCATCTCCTACAATCCCTGAAAAGTGAATGTATGTTGCTACCAGAACAAGGGAGCTCAGCAAGTTTCTATTAATGATGGCATGGGCTGAAGTGCTTAAATCCAAAAGATGTTTGAATTCACAGCTTTGACTTTGAATCTTGAAATAAGCCAACCAAAGATGAAGATGAAATGTGTTCTTGCGTACTTTATGACTATCAGAATAATTAGCCAGTGGTACATTTCCATGGGTCAGCTTACAAGAAGGAAGAAGTCAAATGCATGTGAACAAAAGCAAGACATTCAGCCCCTCAAATCTGTTCTTCCATTCATTTAAAATTATAGAGTAATGCAGCACTGAAGGATGCCATTTGATTCCTCCTATCTGTACCATTTGGGTTAGGGTTGGATTGACCTCAACCACATTTACTTTGCTTTAACCATTATTCCGTGATATCCTTACAAAAAAAATCTGCGTTTTGAAAATTTCAATTGCCCTAGCCCCACAGTTTCTGAAAAGGAGAGAGTACCAGATTTCCAATACCCTTTAAAAGTGCTTTCTTAATTTCACTCCTAAATAACCTTGCTCTAGTTTTAAGATTCTTGTTCTGAATTCTGATTTGATTTATTGTTGTCACATGTATTAGTATACAGTGAAAAGTATTATTTTTTCACACTATTCAGAAAAAGCATACCATACATAGAGAAGGAGAGAGTGCAGAATGTAGTGTTACAGTCATAGCTAGGATATAGAGAAAGATCAACTTAATGCAAGGTAGGTCCATTCAAAGTCTGATGGCAGCAGGGAAGAAGCTGTTCTTGAGTCGGTTGGTATGTGTCCTCAGACTTTTATATTTTTTTGCCGGTGGAAGAGAGTATGTCTGGGGTCCTTGGGGTCCTTAATTTTGCTGGCTGCTTTTCTGAGGCAGTGGGAAGTGTGGACAGCATCGATGGGTGGGAGGCTGGTTTGAGTGATGGACTGGGCTTCGTTCACGACCTATTGTAGCTTCTTGTGGTCTTGGACAGAGCAGGAGCCATACCAAGCTACGATTCACCCAGAAGGAATGCGTTCAATGGTGCATCTGTAAAAGTTGGTGAGAGTCGGAGCGGACATGCCAAATTTCCTTAGTCTTCTGAGAAAGCAGAGGCATTGATGGGCTTTGTTAATATTAGCGTCGGCATGGAGGGACTAGGACAGGTTGTTGGTGATCTGGACACCTTAAAAACTGAAGCTCTCGACCATTTCTACTTCGTCCCCATTGATGTAGATAGGGGTATGTCCTCCACTACGCTTACTGAAATCTCGCTTCATTTTGTTGACATTGAGGGAGAAGTTATTGTCATCGCACCAGTTCACTAGATTCTCTATCTCTTTCCTGTACTCTGTCTCATCATTGTTTGAGATCCAACCCACTACGGTGGTGTCATCAGCAAACTTGGAAATCGAGTTGGAGGGGAATTTGGCCACACAGTCATAGGCTTATAAGGAGTATAGTAAGGGGCTGAGGACACAGCTGTATGGGGCACCAATGTCGAGCATGATTGTGGAGGAGGTGTTGTTGCCTATCCTTACTGATTGCGGTCTGTGGGTTAGGAAGTTCAGGATCCAATCGCAGAGGGAGGAGCCAAGCCCCAGGCCATGGAGTTTGGAGATGAGTTTTGTGGGAATAATGATGTTGAAGGCTGAGCTGTAGTCGATAAATAGGAGTCTGACATGGGTGTCTTTGCTATCTAGATGCTCCAGGCTTGAGTGCAGGGCCAGGAAAATGGCGTCTCCTGTGGACTTGTTGCAGCGGTAGGCGAACTGTAGTGGATACAGGTAATCTGGGAGGCCAGAATTGATTCGTGCCATGACTAACCATCATGAAGCACTTCATAATGATAGATGTCAGAGCCACCAGACGATAGTCATTAAGACATGCTGACTGGCTTTTCTTTGGTACTGGCATGATAGTCGGGATCCATCCATGATGGATTTTGCCATCATGGGAAGCAGTTTCTCTGTGTTTACCCCATCAAATTTCTTTATCATTTAAAAACATCTGTGTTGGATCAATCCTTAAGCTTCTGAACTCTAGAGTGCACAAACCTAGTGAACAGATGGAGTCTAACCAAGGGACCATACAACCAAAACATCACTTCCTTAGTATGCATTTCAACCCTCTTCAGATAAAGACCACTGTTCCAAAAGATATTTGATCGCTTTTTGTACCACTGCACATGGACACCCAAATCCTTTGCTCTTAATATCTACCTTTAAATCACGAAACAAAGGAACTTTTTAATCCAGGAGTGTTCAAGGGCTAGTTATTTCATACCTTTGAGCCAATAGAGGCGCATTTTAATCCACATTCCCATTAGTTTGCTTATCTCTCAATTTGCAGAAAGTAGGTAGGTTTTGGTGTTCAAATGTATCCTTTAATGAGGTCAAATTGCGAAGAGCTGCTTTTTCCAAACATGGCTTTCAAAATTCAATTTATTAGTAAGGGAAATGAGCACAGATATGACTGAATTGACCAGATTCATCAGTTGGCTTCAAGGGAGGCGGTGGCCTTGCAGACTAATAATCCAGTGACCGTGGGGACAGGAATTTGAATCTCACCATGGCAGATGATGAAATTTGAATTCAATAAAAGCTGGAATTAGAAGCCTGATTGGCAGCTATCTTAAAAACCCATCAGGTTCACTGATGTCTTCAGGGAAGAAAATCTGCCTTCCTTACATGTGACTCCAGACCCATAGCAGTGTGGCTGACTTTTAAATGTCTTCTGAAATGGCCACTTAGTTCAACGGCAATTAGGGGTGGGCCAGCAATGCCCACATTCCATGAATGAATAAAATTGTCATGGCTCTTCTGGAAATGGCCACATTCCTGTTTGGCCATTCCTGTATCTCCTGTGGGGGAGAGGATGGGAATTATTGGGATTTATTATATGTGTTATGTTGGAATAATGCGATAGAAATGTATTGCATAAACGTCAGTGCACCATGGTTGCAAATTTGTTAAAGTATTCCTTTTCATTCTATTTCAATATTTTTGTTCCTGTCTGTCTCCCTATATTTTTTTGTACCCAGTTATTTTTCCTCTCTACTGGAGAGTACCCATATTTCCACAATAACCAATCTCCAATAATTGCAGCCCAAATGATGCAGATCTAAACATGAATAGAAAACAGATCATTTTCGCCACCACTCCGATCTCCATGTAGTTCTTGTCTGGTATTTGAACAAACCTGACAATTGGCAACGAAAACAGAAAATGCTGGAAAAACTCAGCAGGTCTGACAGCATCTGTGGAGAGAGAATAGAGCCAACATTTTGAGTCTGGATGACCCTTTGTCAGAGCTCTGATGAAGAGTCATCCAGATTTGAAACGCTGGCTCTATTCTCTCTCAGTAAGAGTTTTAACAACACCAGGTTAAAGTCCAACAGGTTTATTTGGTAGCAAATGCCATTAGCTTTCGGAGCACTGTCCCTTCATCAGATGGAGTGGATATCTGCTCTCAAGCAGGGTATACAGAGACACAAAATCAAGTTACAGAATACTGATTAGAATGCTCTCTCCACAGAAAACTATTCTCTCTCCACAGATGCTGTCAGACCTGCTATGTTTTTCCAGCATTTTCTGTCTTTGTTTCAGATTCCAGCATCCGCAGTATTTTGCCTTTATCTGACAATTGGCAAAGCACTTTTAAGTGTTGAATCAGGCTGTTAGTTTTTTCTCAGGCCAGAACTGGGTAACGGAAATAGTTCTATAGAACAGCAGGAATAAGGCTGAATCTTGATTACTGGAAAGCGCCATTGTCATGATCTGTGACCTTGTGTTACCATATAGGAATAAAATTAGGAACCGGCCCAGGAGTTCATGTGCAATTACTGAAAACTCAATCTTTCTCCAGTTTTGTAGTTATCAAAATTGCCAGGTAGATAGAAATGTATTATTAAAAATGTATAACTAAAAAGTAGATCAAGCATAGCTTAATCAGCCAGAGCATTGAGGAAAACATTGAGGAAAATAGTAAGAGCATTGAGGGAAATATGTAGGAGTACTACACTATCGGAGGAGCTGTCTTTCAGATGGCATCTTAAACTGAAACCCCCATTTACTCCCTCAGGTGGATGCAAAATATCACATGGCACTGCTCCAAAGAAGAACATGTGGAGTTCTAACTTGTCCTGATCGAAATTTATCTCTTAACCAAATCACTTTTAAAAAAAACAAATCTGGTCATTATCACATTGGTGATTGTGAGACATTCCTATGTATAAACTGACTTCCAGGTGTTCACCTAGCTCCACTTCAAATCTACTTTGTGAAACCCTTTGGGATGCCATGAGTACTGTGGAAATTACATAGTATTACAAAACACACAAACAGGCCATTCAGTCCTACTGGGCTATGCTGGTATTTAGACATCACTTAAGTCTTCTCTCATTCTATCTGCCTCATTTCATCCCTTCAGCATAAATTTCTATTCCATTTTCTCCTGTATACCTGTCTGGATTCCTTTTTGAAAGCATCTGAGTTATTTGCCTTAACCATTTCTGATGGTAGTGAGTTCCGCACTCTCTGAATAAAGAAATTTGCCCTATTTTGCTATTAGTTTATGGACTCTAGTTTGGATTCTCCACAAGTGAAAACATCCTCTCAAAATCTATCCTGTTAATCTATTCATTATTTTAAAGACCTCGGTTACATCATATTTCCTCGAAAATATCCCCAGATGTTCAATCTTTTCCAGCAGCTGGAATCTTAGTTCTGGAATCATATTTATCATTTTTGGGGAACTTTCTCCAGAACTTCTATCTCACTTTACTATATGGAAACCATAAACCATGGTGCTCTAAGTACAAACTAACCAGGTTGCTCTGCAAGTTTAACATCATGATTTTGAATTCTATGCCCCTAGAAATAAATCCTAGTGCTTTATTAGCATTATTAATTGCTTTGCTGACCTGAAATTCTGCATTTAATGTTTTATTTACCTATATCTCCAGATCCCTTTGTTCTTCAACCCCATTCAGTTTCTTATTTTCTCAGGTGTAGCTGATTGCTACAGACAGAAGGGGAGCTAACTTAAACAGCACTAATTTCTCCTCTCACCACCCGTCTGTAAACAGAAAGGTGGTTTGATTTGCTGCTCCCTTTATAAGTGGTGGCGTAGTTCCCAACCTATTAGTTTTGATGTGATCCATTCTCTATTCACAACCCCACAGCAAACTTGAGATAGGATGAATTCAAGGAGTTAGTTTATTTGCGCACATACTCAAAACGCGAGAGGGTTGCAAAGTTGCTTTCTGTACATTCATACAGTAAAAGGGGGATAGAGAAAAGAAAGATTCACAGTGCAGCGACCATGGAACATAATTATTGTTTCACATAGATTCCAGAGTTCAGAATCAGAGTCCAATGAGGTAAAGTTAAAGTCATGGGATTGCAGGTAGTGTCTTGAGATGGATAGAAAGCTGATTTGCAGACAGGAAGCAAAGAGCTGGAATGAATGGGTCTTTTTTAGCTATATGACCGGAGTGGGAATGGAGGGATACAAAAGAGTGGTCTAGTTTGGACCAGGGAGCGGCGCGGGCTAATTGTTCCTTGTTTCTCGTTTCAAGGCTTCATTCTATGATCATCTTGCTGGTGCCAGTACAGAGCGAGACTGCGGATAGTTGGGAACCTGTCTCGGGGGCAGGGAATTCATATGGTGTTCATGGAAGTGGAAATGACTAGGGTTTGGAAGCATTTTCCGATCAGGGCCATTGTGATCTCCTGGACTCGTTTCGATCGCCTCAGGGGGTCGGAGAGGAATTTCCCAGATTTTTTTTTTCCCCATATTGGCCCTGGGGTTTTTCACTCTGGGTTTTCGCCTCTCCCTGGGGATCACATGGTCTGGAATAGGGGGGTGGGGGTGAGTTAATAGGTTGTAATGAACAAAGCATCGTAGCTGTGAGGAACAGCTCGGTGGATAGGATATTGGTATGTAGATAGGCTGGAAAATTGGGCGGGGATCCTGGATTCAGGATTCAATCCTGGACCGGGGAGCGGCGCGGGCTTGGAGGGCCGAAGGGCCTGTTCCTGTGCTGTATTGTTCTTTGTTCTTTCTTCTTTTGTTCTTTTCCGATTGGCAGGCAGTGACTAGTGGGGTACCGCAGGGGTCTGTGCTAGGACCCCAGCTGTTCACATTATATACTAATGATTTAGATAAGGGAATGAAAATGTATTACCTCCAGATTTGCAGATGATACAAAGTTGGGTGGGATTGTGAGCTGTGAGGAGGATGCAGAGATGCTTCAGCGTAATTTGGACAGGCTGAGTGAGTGGGGATATGTATGGCAGATGTATGATATGGATAAATGTGAGGTTATTCACTTCGATAGAAAAAATAGGAAGGCAGATTATTATTTGAATTAGTGTAAATTGAGAGAGGTGGATACTCAGCGATACCTTGGTATCCTTGTGCATCAGTTGCTGAAAGTAAGCACGTAAGTACAGCAGGCAGTAAAGAAGGCAAATGGTATGTTGGCCTTCATAGCAAGAGGATTTGAGTATAGGAATATGGATATTTTACTACAATTGTATTGGGCATTGATGAGGCCACACCTGGAATATCATATGCCATTTTGGTGTCTTCATCTGAGGAAGTGCAGCAAAGGTTTACTAAGCTGATTCCTGGGATGGCAGGACTGTTATACGAGGAGAAACTAAATTGGTTAAGATTATGTTAATTGGAGTTTAAAGGAGTGAGATGGGATCTCATAGAAACTTATAAAATTCTGACAGGATTAGACAGGGTGGATTTAGAAAGAATGTTCCCGAAGGTGGAGATGTCCAGAACTGGGGGTCATAGTTTTAGACTGAGGTGAGGAGAAATTTCTTCACTCTGGGGCTAAAGGCACAAAGGGATATGGGGAGAAGGTGGGATCAGGGTATTGAATGATCAGCCATGATAATGAATGGCAGAGCAGGTTTGAAGGGCTGGGTGGCCTACTCTGTTTCTATTTTCTATGTATGTTTCTAAATGTGAAGTATTTCATGACAGCGGTCTGGGAGTTGAAAACTGATGCTGGTTAATTTGCTTTTTCCATGGTGTTGACTTTGGATGATAAGATAGGCATTCGGAGATGATTTAGTCTTGTAGATGATGGTACAGGATTTCCAGGAGAAGCAATGTACAAGAGGCCAAGTGTCCAAACTGGGCCAGAGCTCCTTTTTTTTGTGATGCTGTTATTTAGATTATAAAATTGCAGACTGACTTTGCAGTTTCACAAGGCAATATTACTGGTTCCACAAACTAGAAGTCCATGTCGCATGACTTCCACTTCTTTACCCTGGCTTGACAAGGGGTGTGTATCTCTTGTCTGAGTCCCTGAAATTGTGGAATGTCTCAACGATTAAGAATAGAAAGGAAGATTGTGGGGTCCTTGTCTTAGCAGATGAAATGGCTCCTGTTTGCTGCCCTGGGTTATGAAATGTAGATGGCCTTTATGTAGCTCTCTTTGAATTTGGTCTGTGCCTCCCACAATGTGCCGTAAGTGGCTCTTCCGAGATAATGAGGTGCAAGTTTCTCCGATACTGCCAGTTGCTCCTTTTGTCTAAGGGTCACAGATAGACATAGATTCAGCCATGTTGAGCCTTTTCCAGTTTGAAATTTTTAGAGATAGCAATGAGCATATCTTTAAATATTTTATAAGGAAAAGTATACAGGCTGAAGTCTTAGTCCCTCGCATGTTTCTATTTTTCTATTTTTCCCAGCAAAGTTCATCACCTCACGTATATCTAAAGTAAAGTTTATTTGTCATTTAACTGCATAGTTTGTAATTTTCTAATGGCCTTCTGTTTTATGTTTCATTGTTCTTCAGTGCTAGCTGTAGACCCCTGTTCGGTATCATTTGCAAACTTCTTCCCAAGTCAAAATCATGAAATTAAGAATAACAGTGATCCTTGTAACTTCCTTTATATCTTCCTCCAATATGAATAACTACCCTCTTTTGCAATTCTTTTTGCCAATTTGCTGTCTATTTGTCCCTTGACTCTGTGCCCAACCATCATTGTGTGCCTACTATGTGGTGCTAATTCAATACTGAGGAGGACTGCACTAAATTGCAGAATGGGAAAATAATGGACAAATTATGTTCAACACCTATAAATATGAGGTTGGGCATTTTGGCAGGAAGAATGGGAAGTCATTCATAACTTGGAAGATGGTAAGTCTAGGTCAGGTAGAGAAACAAAGGAAATCCTGGAGTACAAATATGTCAATCATTAAAGTTGTGCCACACAGGTTAGCAAGGCCATAAAACCAAGTGCTGTTTTTTTCTAGAGGAATAGAATTGAAAAGAAGGGAAGTTAAGCTAAACCTGTATTGAATCTTGGTTAGATCACACTTGAGGGTATTACCATATTAAAAAAATATAGAGAAGAAGGTGCAGTGAAATTTTGCAAGAGTAATATCAGAAATGTGTGGGTATACACATCAGAAAAGGATGAACAGACTACATCTCTTTTCTCTTGAAAAAAGACAGCTGAGGGGTGCATAATAAAGATCTTTAAAATGATGAAAGGTTTTAACAGACCAGGTGCAGAGAAACTGTTTCTTCTTGTGGGGGAGAGCATAACCAGAGGCTACCAATATAAGATAGTCACCAAAAAAATCAAACAGGGAATTCAGAAGAAACTTCTTTACCTACAGAGTGGTACGAATGTGGAACTTGCGACCTCGGAGTGGTTGAAATGAATAGTATACTTGCATTTACAGGAAAGCTAGGTGAACAAATGATGAAAAAGGGAATAGATGAGGAAGGTTAAGGGGGGGGCTCGAGTGAAATGGCCTGTTTCTCTGCCATATATCCGATATGCTTTTTCAAAGGTCTTTTGAAAAACAAATATATGATATCCACTGTCTACTGTTGTGATATCTCTATAAAGAATTCAGTTCGGTTAGTTGAGCATAATTTTAACTTTTGAAATCTATGCTATTGTTTATTGTATTTTCTGTTTCTACAAATTTTTCATGTTTGCGTATAGATTCCAATATGTTTCCTGGTGTTAAGCTGACTTATATATGGTTCCCAGTTTTTGTTGCATCTCCCTTTTTGTGTATTTGTTGCCCACCAGCCCACTGACACTATCCCCTGTTCCAAGGAAATTTTGCTAGTCTTGAGTTTTTGAAGAGTGCATAACATCTGGACCAGTGGTTTTACACTCTTTTTTTTTTCGTTTTACTAGTTCGTCAATTATGTTTTCCCCCATTCTACCCCAAGTATACTAATATTCATTTAAACTCATAGACTTCCAACAGTGCAGAAGGATGCCATTCCACCCATTGAGTCTGCACCGATGCTCCGACAAACCCAGAGCCACCCCCGCCTTCTCCCCGTAACCCCATACATTTATCCAGCGAATCCCCCTAACCTACACATCTTTGAACACAAAGGGGCAATTTAGCATGGCCAATCCACCTAGACTGCACATCTTTGGATTGTGGGAGGAAACCAGAGCACCCGGAGGAAACTTACGCAGACATGGTGAGAATGTGCAAACTCCACAGACAGTCATCCAAGGTCAGAATCAAATCTGGCTCCCTGGAAATGAGGCAGCAGTACTAACCACTGTGTCATTGTGCAGCCATCCTCTAGTGAAATTCTATTACCTTCTTTGGTTAAAAACTGAAGTGAAATTGGTATCCAACACTTACGTCATCTCAAGCCATTATCTATGAGTTTTGATCATATTTTGGGGCCTTACCTTTAGTTCAATCTTCATTTTGTTTTGTTACTTTTCCCTCGGAACACTTCATTATTTATTTTTAGATTCATTATAATTTGATTTTCTATTTTCTCATTGCCTTCATGCTCTTTTAATCCTCTCCTAGTTCCTAGTATTCCTTTATGCCATTCTCTCCTATAATATATAAGTACTTCTACATATTTTTCCTTATTCATCCATGGTGGCCTATAACTATCTTCTTTGATTTTGGTGTTTAGTGGAATACACTTCTTTTGAGCTCAGTTGATTACTCTTTTAAAAATGTTCTCTGTTTTGCCATCTCTTTGATTTTGAGATTTCTCTCAATTTATCTTATTTAGGTTCACCCTCATTTCCTCATCATTTTGTCTTTTTGAATCCATTACCTTAGTCTTTACCTTACTTATGTCGTACTCAACTCTCGTCTTGAACTATATCTTGTTTACTGCTATAAAAATGCTCTCCTAGTCCTACTTCCTACTGTCAGTCTGGTTACCAATTACAAACTCCAGCAGTCTTTTCTTTTTGGACTTCTTGCATACTAAGTACGGACTGCAACAACCTCTGCTGCTCATTTCGTAGATTTGCCTACATAATCTTTCCTCTAATTATTTTCGTATTTGGAGTTATATCCCTATTAGGATGACGGATTCCTTAACTTTTAACTCCATTCATATAGATTCTCTACCTATCTCACTACTACTTGCATTCTTTTTGTTCTACTGCCATCATTTATCTTTAATACAACTACTCCACCATTCCTCCTTCCTAAATGTATTGTATCTTTCATTGTGCTGTATAACTTTACATAAACACTGATCTTTTGTGTTATTCATATTCATTCCCTTAGTTGTCCTTTACCCTCTTTCCTGATTCTTTTATTCTGTAATTTCTGTCAGTTTCTTCTCTTCCCTGCTACCATATTACAAATTAAAGTCTTACTTACAATAGCAATAATTTGTATTTATATTGTGTTAAAGCCGATTGTCTGGATTAAACAAGATGTCCCAGAAAGGGGGACATGAATTTGGGAGTTATTAATCAACTTGTTTACTGCTATAAAAATGCTGTTTATCCTTTACATTTTGGCTCAGTTTAGGTACAGCCCCTCTCACCAATACAGATTCCTGTCCTATCCTCATCTGTTTGTCCTCATGTGAATTTGTATGTGGCTCAGGTAATAATCCCAAGACCATTAATCATGAAGTCCTGTTTTTCAACTTGAAGCTTTCATCTTATCCACAGTTTGAAGTTACATAGTAAGACAGCACAGCATGAAAATGGTGAAGTGATGGCTGGCATCTGTACGGAATCTCACCCTATGCTTTACTGGTGATGTAAACCTGGGATGAACATTTGGATTCGAATACAGGTGCACTGAAGATACTGAAGTGTAGCGATATTGGACAGGTCATGGTTCAAATAGAACTGTGTTTGCCCATAACTGGGTGGAAAATTGAGGCCTTAATTGCCTTGAAAGCCAGTTTTCCATTGTAACAAATTCACTGGAAAACTAGGCATTATTATGAATCTGAATTTTAATCCCAGTTTCTGTGATACCAAAATAAATAAAATCAAAATTTATATTTCACTAATTAAGATGACTATATCAAGATGCTGATTAGTGGATCCATTGGTTACAATATTCTAAAACTCCCTGGATGCGGGAATGGTTCCGGTGGATTGGAAAAATGCTAATATAAAGCCCTTATTTACAAAGGGAGGGAGGCAAACTGTAGGGCAATTAGTTTAACATCTGTCATTGGGAAATT
Organism: Mustelus asterias; assembly: GCF_964213995.1. Lineage (NCBI taxonomy): Eukaryota > Metazoa > Chordata > Chondrichthyes > Carcharhiniformes > Triakidae > Mustelus > Mustelus asterias. The sequence continues at coordinate 53,985,227 of NC_135809.1, forward strand.
GTTAGAATCCATTGTAAAACAAGTAACAACAGGACATTTCGAAAGTCAAAATGCAATCCAGCAGAGTCAGCATGGTTTTAGGATGCATGCTTGACTAATTTGCTTGCGTTCTTCGCAGATGTAACAAGCAGGGTGGATAATGGGGATTCTGTAGACGTAGTATATCTGGACTTTCAGAAGACATTTGATAAGGTGCCACCCAAAAGGTTAATACACAAGGTTAGTTCACATGGGATTAGGGGTAATTTGTTAGCTTGCATAGCGGATTGGCTAACCAATAGAAAGCAGAGAGTCGGGATAAACTGGTCTTTTTCGGGTTGGCACGATGTGACTAGTGTGGTGCCACAGGGTTCGGTCCCCGGGCCTCAGCTATTTACAATCTATATTAATGACTTGGATGCAGGGATAGTAGGTACCATAGCCAAATTTGCAGATGACAGTAAAATAGGTGGGATAGTAGGTTGCGATAATGAAATAAGACATTTACAAATGGATATGAATAGGTGAAGTAAATGGGGCAAAATTTGGCAGGTGGAGTTTAACATTAAGTGTGAGGTTGTACTTTTCCTACCAAAATGGATAAAGGCAAATTACTTTCTAAATGGAGAGAAACTTCGGAGTGTATTGGAGCAGAGAGATCTGGGTGTCCTCGTGCATGAATCGCAGAAAGATATTATGCAGGTGCAGCAGATAATAAAGAAGGCAAATGGAATTTTGGCATTTATTGCAAAAGGAATAGAATATAAAAGTAGTGAAATGTTGGCTGCTACTGTACAATGTATTACTGAGATTGCACTGAGAATATTGTGTACAGTTTTGGTCCCCTTACTTGAGGAGGAATGTAGTTACATTGGAGGCAGTTCAGAGAAGGTTCACTAGATTGATTTCAAAGATGAGAGGTTTGTCTTACAAAGAGAGATTGGGCAATGTAGGCCTATGCTCCCTGGAGTTTAGAAGAATGAGAGAAGATCTAATTGAGGTATACAAGATAAGGAAGATTGATAAAGTAGACGGGGAGAGGATGTTTCCTCTTGTCAGGCAATCTAGAACAAAGTACATAGTCTTAGGATGACAGATGACAAGAAATTACTCCTCTCAGAGGGTCGTGAGTCTGTGGAATTCACCACCCCGAGCGTGGTGGCTGCTGTGAGTTAGAGTAAAAAGGAAGAGGTGGACAGATTTTAATTTAAGGGCTATGGTGAATGGGCAGGTAAGTGAAGTTGAGGCCGAGGTGAGATCAGCCATGATCGTATTAAATGGTGGAGCAGGCTTGAGTTACTAAATTGCCTATTTTTGCTCCTAGTTCTTATGAAACAATAAAAAAAACTTGCATCAATTCTAAGCAATTATATTTTGAATTGATTGTTATGTACTTTTACCCCAGATGTGCTGCCAACTGGACAATTGTGCTTGCAGTGTGCACAATTTGCATTTGTTCTGCACCCTAATGTAATATAACATCCAAAGGTACTACAAGGGTCATAACCAGATAAAAATTGACACAGAATCAAAGGAGGAGACATTACAACAGGTGACAAGCTACTTGGTCAAATGACCAGTTTTTAAGCTCGGACAGCAAATAATGCATGGGTGATGCACAAGAGGTCAGAGTTGGAGGAACACAGATCTTTGAAGGTTGTTGAGCTGGAGGTGGTTAAAGGAGGTGCAAGTTAGGATATGGGCACACTCATTTTTAAACAAATCAGTCTTAAAATGAGAATATTGTGCTTTTTCCACTATTCCAAACGCAAACCTGCAGTGTAATGCTGGCATTTACACCCTTAAAGAGGCCAGATTTGGTTATCTGACATAGAAGTGGTGCTGCATTGTGGTGAGGGAGAAAACAAGTAGGAACAGAGATTTTAAGGGAAAAGAGAGAGAGGGGGGCAAGCGAGCAAGGAATTGAGAGCAACAGAAGAATGAATGAGGTAATATGGAGGAGTGAGGGATTAAGGGGCATTGATATGGAGGATTGAAAGAGGAAGGGGGATTGATTTGAAGTTTGAAGTGTTGGGGTTACAGTAGGGTGGCAGGTGAGGCTGGGAGGGTAGAGGAACATGAGCATTAAAAGTGATTTTTTTTTTAATGTGGCACTTTCTCGAGGAGGGATGTTCTTTTTTTGACCTTGGTCTTTGAAAGCTTGATGGTACCTGAATGTTGTGGATGAGAAATGGGATGTGGCCCAATGCTTAAGCAGATTGCTACTTTGTCACAGGGATTTGGATTTCAATCTAATCTGAGCAATGGGGTGAACTTGAATTGTATTTGTCAGTTTGTGGTATGTACTGCTTATGCTTTGATAAAAAAGTTCATTTTGAACAATTGATTTTTTTCAGGCTTTAATGGCTATTATTGCGAGAAGCAAACACGTATGCAGCAAAATAGCAAGTGATTTTCTTTTGAAGTTGTGATTGAACTAGTTTGTCAGAAAGGAATAGATGGAAATTTTGATGGTACCTACTTTTGATGGATGCTGTGGCTGAGCATTAGACGCTGTTGAGGTGATGTTCCCCAGCGCTGACTTTCTTCACCTTTAATGAGTATGTTTTAAAAGAGAAGTCACTGGAGATGTGGAAAGACATTGGACTGGTGTTTTCTCTCATGATCATTTAAACACTATGTTTTGGCAGTTGATGGAAACCAGATTAAAATGAAGAAGGCCAATTACATTTCTAAAGTGGGACTTCAGTTTGTGCATTATTTATGGAGATGGCTAAGATGCAAAAGAACAAATGCACTAGGGCACCTCATACTGTATAAAATGTGGGTTTTTTTGTCTACAAAAAATGTCTTATGGAAAATTCTCAATATTTATATAAAAAGATCAGAGAATACACATTTCATAAAATACTGCAAGAGTGTGTCTTCACCTTCACAGCCAAGCTAGTTTACAGTAATGTTGCTCTGGCTTGCATCAAGTGCTTAGGTAACAGAGATTGGAATATGATGATATTGTCATAAAATTAAAATATTAAAGTGCTTTAAAACTAAATTATTGTACAATTGAATTTACTGTGCATGTTATGCACAGAGGAAGTTAGCTCAGGCACATGGGGTTAGAACTTTTGATTGTGTGAAGAATAAACACCATGGACTGGTTGAGCAGAATGGCTTGATTCCACATTGTGATTTTGATGAGATACTGTGAATGATAAAGGTAAAATCACCAACATCCCTATCCGCCAAATATTCTTTAAATCAAGGAGTGTGAAGCGTTCACGACTTGTAATAGCAACCATTGTTCTTCTTTATTGCCTTTCCCTCTTACTCTTTTACAAACTAAGTGGTACCAACTGATTCTGCA